>NC_067123.1:34419570-34767070 GCF_021347895.1 Acanthochromis polyacanthus | reverse complement strand
GTATGACAGCTCCCATGATGCTGTGTAGCATTGGTACTTAAAGGCCTGGTCACCAGCAGTCTGTGATTGATCCGTCCGATCAATAGCCTGCCTGCTGCACATACAATATGTCTGAGAAAAAGGCTTCATTGCTAATAATGAGCACTGTGTGTGCTAATTTAATTATTTCCTACAGCACCTAGTGGGTCAATATATAATTGCAGGACTTTTTGTAACATAGTTGACAAGGCATGATAGTTGGCATTTTTGCTGTTTTCAGGCCTACAATCAACATGGCCGCCTATAACCAAACACCACATGGCATTTTTACAGAAAGATTCTTCTAAATATTATATATACAATTGAGTAAAATTTAAATTCAAAGTTATTCATGAAGATATTGTAGTAAACCTGTTGACATGCCATAAATCCACACTTGACTCACACACTACTTTATATTAAATAACTGAGAAAGCCTTGGAGTCTTGCCAGACTTTTTGTTATGGGTAACTTAGTTAAAAGTGACTTGTCAGGCACTGGTACAGTTTATTTTCCATATAAAATTTGATATGTTGCCAAAACAGAAATATCTGTCATGATTATCTCAAGTTAATAAAAAGAACACAATCAAAACAATTTTTGAATAAGCTCATTTTATTATTGTTTAGCTAATTAGAAGGTGGTTGTTGTTAAATTAGGATGGTTATTTAGTTGATATTTTAGTGATATCCAATCATTTTTTTATTGATAAGCGATTTTTTTCCATTATAAATTATTATGAAATTTGTAAAGATGTGATCATAGTGAACATAAAACAAACATTGTTTTTTAACTTTTAAGCTATATCCCATGGACTTCAATACTCCAGTTAAATACTGACCCTAGTAATCTTTTGCAAGGTGTCTTTTTCTTTTTGGCTTATGGGTGGGAGATGACATTCAACCTCCTCACAGAGGCAAATTTCCCTCTGTTTGGGAATTGGTTTTGTTAATGCAGCTTAAGTCTGCCTCAAAAACCAAAACCACTTTCCCACTTTCTGTTTACAACCCGTTGCCTCCTATCAGAGCTGTGAAGGGAAGCTGATAAGAGGATGGTATTACAATGGAGTGTAACAACGCCATAGAGTAATCAGCCCCCTTTTTTTCCCCTTCACACTCTACTTATTTGGCCATTTCCCCATCAGACTGGACATGACTCATCGCCATGGTAACCTTGTTGTATACTAATAGCTAGTTCCAGAATCTTCTACTGTTTGTATGCGTTATTCACATTTATCTCGACAAACCTTCATCCGATCTGCTTCAAACTTGGCAGGTTGGTCATTGTGAAACAGAAGAAGTTTGGTGTCGAGTTTGAAGCAGATCCAGTGAACAGGAGTCTTTTGTCAGCAGTTTATAGGTAGCTTCACCGAAGGCAAATCTACAATGTGTAGAAGACACAGTTAGAGCTAACTTGTCTGTTCAGGATGATCATTTCTGAGTCATTTTGGGCAAAATTTGCTCCCTTTGGGGAATATTTTGGTTATTCTGAATAATTATATATCTAAGTTTGGTTGATTTCAATGTCATTATGGACAGTTTTGTTAATTTCTGCTAATTTTACGCCATTTTGGAAATGCTTTGAGTGATTTCTGACAAATGTATTTCATTTTGAACACATTTTAAGTCAAATTCTAAGATTTTTGTCGTTTGACATGCTTTCGCGTAATCTTTTACATTAATCTCATTGCTTTTCAATCGACCAATAATGTGCTAGACTGGGCATGACTCATCACCATGGTGACCTTGTTGCATACTAACAGTTGTAATAAAACCTTATTGTTTACACAGCCACCATTTTGAATATTTAATTATAACTCACAAACAACAGAAAAATTCATCCAGCATATTCCAAAAATGGATTCTGCGTACCCAAATCCTTCAGGAACCGTCATTGGATCATTGCTCAAGAGAAATGCCTCGCACTTTTAAAGTAAGCCCTTTTCTGGGAAATGGAATCAGTCTAATCACTGCCAACTTCAGGAGCATCAAATTACAAACCAGAAAAAAAACATCCTACGTCACAGCTGAGGCTCATGCTCGCCAAGTTGGCAGGCTTTTTGTGGCGGCCGTCGTTCGAATGTGTCCGCTCTGATATTTCCCCTTTATCTCCCATGACCTGATAATGTGAACCCTCTAATGAAGCTATTGTGTGCCTGTCCAAAGCCATTGTCTTCCAGCGGGAACTTTCTTTTCTCTTTCGACACGTGCTCCCCTCGGTGATGAGCGCACCTGTAATGGCCACATCTCTGTCTTCTGACTCTGTGCGCCTTATCATTGTTCTCAGTTTTTGGTCAGGTTTTCGCTGTCTACACAGGCAATTTGTTCATCTCTCCCTCAGTTTATCTTTGCAATTATTGCGAGCATTGCAAGTGTTGTCAAAGCCTGGTCTGACAAAAAAGGTTACAGATATTGATTCAGGTGTTAGTACCAAATATTTACCCGCTTTACATAGTATTATTCGCTGTTTTGAGACCTGTAATTAGAATAGCAAAATAGTTTTACTGTATGAATGTGCTCTTATGGTCATATAGTGATCAAACAACCTCACACCGGAGATACAGAGCAGTGATATATCATATTTGCAGATAGATGAACTGTAGATAACTATAAGAAAACTTCAAAATAGGTGTGGGTGAGAGCTGCACAGACTATGCCTAGTTGGAGTTGTGTGTTCTTGAAAGACGTGAATTGTGACCTATGATTGTTTGTGTACAAAAACGTGTAAGTACATTACATGCTGTATCTCTGTTAGCTTGTGTATTTATTTAGATTGCTGAGCTAGACTATAGAGTAGCTGTTACTTCATTGATGTCACGGAATATGTTAAGAATTTGGTTTGTACTTTTTGTAGAACCACACCCATACCTTTCGACTTCAACTGTATGTGTTACATGTGAGGCACCGAACTGCAGTCGCACCTCCTCCTGTTTCTGACCGAACACATTACAGTGGAACAGCACAACAACCATCTCAATGTTGGTTATCCTAAAATCACTATAACAGCATACACATTATCTGATTTCTTGTTGGGAAGCGGGTAACCAGTTAACAGTAAGTGATGTATTTGTTCTGATTTGTATGTGATTGTAAAAATGTAATAACTGTACCAATGAGCAGTAGATTTCAAATTTTCTTGTTGATCAGCGTCCTATGCCAAGATAGAAGTGGCTATTTTAGTATGCTGACTTTTCGTAGATGTAGGTAGCTATCCATAAGAAGATTTTATCCATTGTCATTGGATTTCCATTGTGCCTAGCCTCTGAAATGCTGCAGTGACAATGACATTTGGTCTTTAAATTCAATCAGTCTTTTGTACATTTTGTTGTTTGTCACAAAAGTAAAAAAAAAAAAAAAAAAAATAGATGTATTGTGGATTTCTCACTGAATAAACACCAATTCTGAGTTTGTGTTTATGATGCTGCACTGTATATATACAGTGGGTGACAAATTAAAGAAAAAAAACGACATAAGGTGTCTCACTAAGTTGTTGGGCTGCCACTGGCATTTTTGATTCTTTGTACTCTGCTGGGGAGTTGGACACCATTCTTTGAAAAGCTATTATCACATTTGTCCAAAATCTCCCTTAAGTGTTCATCTTTGTTGAGGTCTGACATGTCATTCACATCATTTTCATACTTATCAAAGCATACGTTAAGCCTTTATGCACTATGGATGGAGGTATCATCAGCTTTTTTTAGTTATTGTTGTTTTCAGTGTGGCCTGTTTTACGCTGAACCCCGTGCAGGAAGAAAACATTTGTGAAACTGATTTACATTCATGTCTAACACACCTGTCAGAGACTGAACTAACTGTTCACACTGGTGTTTAAATGTCATATTCCACTACACTCCCCCAGACGAAGCCACAGATATTTTTCTTTACCTATAAAAAAAAAAAGAAAGCCGCAGCAGCATGGATGAGTATGTGATTGCCTTCTTTCATTTTTCATTTCCTTATGTAAACAATGTTGCGTTAGCGGAATATCACTTTTCTTGGATGCGAGAGTAAATTTTTCTTTCATGCCAAGATTTCCTGAAACTCATACCAAGAGTGACACGCTCACAGTGCGCTCGCAGACAGTGAGAGCCAACCGACGAAGACACCTTTGATGAAACAAGCTATAAAGTCTTTGATGTTGCGCGAGTTTATGAGGCTGATTCCGGCTGCTTTGTGCTCTTCAAGGCCGTCCTCCTACGACTTCTCCCACCAAATTAGAAATGGCACCTGTACACCTCCCTTATTCTTAAACAATCAGCACTTGCTGTTTTCCTCTTGTTTGTCTACCACATAACATATTTGTTCCATTATGTACAGCCCACGGTGGGGGTTGTACTCAAGTGAGTTGTGGCTAAAAGAGAAACACATTAAAGCAATGCAAAGTCCTGGACAGGCAATTTGTTGCATTGTTTAATTATTGTTTAATTGACCATTTAAATGGGAACAATAGTAGGAAAACCTGACTATTTTGCATCCTTTTATAAAGCAAACACTTATACTGTTTGGAATTTCAACTCTGTTAATTACATAGGTGAAATAGGCATTCAGAGCAATTAATTAACTAGAAGTGGTCATACTACAATGTGAAATTGGTCTGTTACAAGGAAATACCTCAAATTTGACTCATTTCCATTACCTTGTAGGTGATGCATTGGTACAGGAGGGGTTGGGATTATCAGATATATTGGAGTACAT
This sequence comes from Acanthochromis polyacanthus, assembly GCF_021347895.1. Lineage (NCBI taxonomy): Eukaryota > Metazoa > Chordata > Actinopteri > Pomacentridae > Acanthochromis > Acanthochromis polyacanthus. The sequence goes on along the minus strand of NC_067123.1, from coordinate 34,762,358 downwards.
TTTGGGTGATGAATAGCAAGTAGCCACAAATGAGAAGTGTCAAACATGTTTCACAATTAGAAAAACTTGATTGATTCCTGCTGGCAAATTCCAATGTTCACTTAAGAAAAGAGAGACTGAATAAGTAAATGCAAGAACAGAGTCTAAAATGTATTTACAGTAGTATGAGTGCACCGTAAAGTGCCAACTTGCAGGCTAATGTCTGTGTGACTGAACTCCCCAGAGATCATCAAGAAAGCCCTGGAGTGCAGAGGTTAGAGTCTAAGGTGGATGATGTTGCATGTGGTTGTTGGGTTAGCAGATGACGAGGATGTAAACAGCAACCAAGATGTTCAAACTTCCTCAGTATAGACTGTAGTATAGATGTACCCCCACAGCTAATAGTTTGTCAGAGATGCAGAAATGTCCATTTATAACATAGCAAGCCTGTTTTCAAGTAATATCAGGTGATTTAGAAACATAGTACATAGTTTATAAGTTACATGTCAACTGTAACACTCAGAACATGTATTTTTCACAGTTCTTTATTGCCAAATTGAAAGAGGCCTCGTCAAAAATGATTGTTTGTATATTTATGTCTGTTTTTTAAGAAAAAGCTGAATAAAGCAATAGGAATATTTTTTGTATTAGTTTTACCCTCAAAAGTTATGTCAGGTTGATTTAAATGTTGTATTCTGGTATGTTGTTGGGTGTTTTAATCCCAGCAAAATTCATAGTCATTTTTTTTTCCTTTTTTCTGTCTCATTCTGTAATAATTCAGTCATAAATGTACTGGTGTAAATAGTTCTAAGTTATCCCCTGAATTCTAGTGGAGAACATCATTTAAATGCATAAAATTGCATTTGCACATTGCAGTACTTGAGTAGTCCTAATTGACAAGACTGGTTGTATCCTGGGTCATTGTATTTATTGATTTATTTGTCAAGCATGATGTTCTTGAATATTCATTCATCTTGAGTGCCATTATGTATTTATGAAGGTGTAAGCACCAATTAAAACTGTTCGGTTTTACTTTGTCGTTCCTGTTGTTTACTGCCATAGGACTACACAGTAACAGTCCAACACGGTGCACACAAGTGTTGGAGCATTTTATATTTTTCAGGTGTGCCTGCTTATGATGAAGCCACTACAGAAGCCTCATACTATCAGGAAACAGCTGTCCAGCTCTAATCTTTTTATGAGCGATATGCTGTTTTTAATGAAAGCCCTCGCAGCTCTCCACAATCAGCTGGCCATATCAGAGCTTATATTTCATCCTGCTATTGTGATGTCATCACCAGGCGCAGGCATAATACATAATTCCCTGTGTTATGACAAACTGTGGCCTCAGGCCAAAGAGGTATATGAACGCTTTTGGGCCCATGTCAAGTCCATGCCATTTGTGCTGGAATAATCGCTCTCGGCTTGTTGGTGGATCATATGAAATAAGGGCTGGCATCAAACAACAAATAGGTCAGGGCTATTTGAATAAAAAGTGAGGAAGTCAAATGAATGGCTTTACAGCTTCAGATGCCTGTTTTCTCTCTGACCTCCTCTCTTTGTCTCCCTCCTTTCCTCTCTCGTACTCGTACGCTCACACATGCACACAGTACACTTCTAATAGTAAAGTCTGTAGGAATGATAATCAGAGCAATGGTATAGCTTGCTTTTAGGTCAAAAAGGCAAAATGCACTGTATTTTTAGAGGCGTATGCTATTTTCTGTTCTTTTTTTTCTACAGAAACACAAAGAAACCTTTGTATGAACATCATTTAACTGCGACCATTGAAGAATTATGGTGAAGATGCTGAGTGTCACCTTTGACCATTGAAATGAGATCGTTTAAGTGCCAAAGTATCTCTAGTATTTCTGTAGTGCAATTTCTGATAAATTGACTTTGTTTACTTTTTATTAACCAACATTTACACCAAAACCAATATATTTATGTATTTATGGAATAATATAGACCAATGTAATCTTCAGAAACAATGCAGTACTCTGGCTGTGCTTTTGTGTGGAGTCTTGAATTCAGGAATCTATCGACTTGGTCAACCACTGTCTTTGTTGTGTGCTTAGAAAAAGCACTGCTAACTGTTAACTTATCTTAGTTAGCAATTTGATAGTAAGGAGGAAGAATGTTCATTGTCTTGGCTTAAACTGTTCAGCACTAAACATAAGGTAGAGCAGAAGCTGGTGGAAACTTCATGAGTTCAAACACGAAGGCACTGGTCAAAGGGAAACATCGTGCTGATGTTTGCGACCAGATGAAAGATTAGATTTACTAAAGTTAGTATCAACAATATTGCTTATGGGATCAAGAATGTACTACAATTTCGAGCAGTTCATCCAACAAAAGAAAGAGGAAGAGTCAGTGGATTACGGTTATCACTGGGATTCATACAATGAGTGTCTGTTATGAATTTCATGGAAATCCATCCAGTTGTTGAGATTTTTCAGTCAAGTGAAACCAACATTGTCATCAGTACAGATGTGATGCAGCCAAATACCATGCCAGTGAGGGATTAGCTCAAACTTCGTCATGCAATTTTTTTTTTATTATTTAGAATCAGAATCAGAAAAAATTTTAATGGCCAAGTACGTACACAACATACAAGGAATTTGGTTTTGGTTGTTGGTGTCACCTTAGGAATATGGAAGAGAATAATAAAAAACAAAGAAACTATAGAAAGAGGAACAGGGAGGAAAAAAATAGTAGTAATAATTTAAATATAATATAATATATACAGAAATATATAGCTAGATAGGAATATATAAACACAGTAATGGTATGCAATAGTTCTGCTGGAACCATGGCCTAACCTAGCCATAATAACAAAAGCTCATGTCACAAGTTATCAAACTGATGTTGGATTTCAGATCTTAATATCGCTTGTTTAATTATATAAAATAGCAAGTAGTCCTTTTTGCGGATCCTTCACACTCTGAATGATGTTAAAAAAAACCCAGAGGATAAACACAGGCAGATGGTGGCTCCAGTGATACGCGTTCCTTGTTGCTTTTTGCAGTGAGTTGGCCCCACCCTCCACTCTTTCTCTCCCTCTCTGTCTTCTCAGCCCCAAAAATCTTTATCTGCTACATGATGCATGAAAGCACACTGTCTTCTCATACAACTTTACATGACCCCTGACCCCATCTGCACAGATGCAATATGACCTAGCTGCCACCATCCATTTTGGCCTGTGGAGTAGATTCAATGAATTTTTATTATGCTGCATGTGTGTGTCACTCGGTTTGGTGCTTTCTTTTTGATCCTCATCGCCACCAATGTGTCTTGGAAATGCATCACTTGAAGATGTGGTGCCATTGCAAAAAAAAAGAAAAAAAAAAAAGAGATCTCTAGTCTTATGTTCCATCCTTGGATTTAGTTTTGTGCAATCTGAAGTAAAAATCTGCACAGTTAGTTAGTACATATTGGTTTTGTTGTTTATTTGTTTTCTTACTTTAGTCGACAATTCCAACAGGCACATTTCCAGTCAGGCTTCTTGGCAAACCGAAGACTGTAGATAGACTTGAATTCCTGTTTTTTAAAAATTTTGGCCATCTCAGTTGAAAATCTGGCATTGTCATTTATTAAAAGCTTGCATGTGTTCAAATTAGTTCCGTCCAACAATTTTTGCCTGTTCTGCTTTTGGACACTTGCATGGGTTGTTGAGTCAGACTAATAACTCTCCATGTTGAGAAACTTTTTATTTCATGATGAATATTTAGGGCTTGAAGACATTTCAGGTTTGCAACAATTTGCTCCCTGCATCAGCATGCAGCCAGCTAACTGCAAATGGTGATTTTATGGGGTTGTGCTGGAGGGGATGGTTTCTAGGACTGTCAGTCAGTCTGCAGCGCTGAGAAAAAAGCTTGTGTGTTCATCTGCCTTATTCAGTGTCTTTTTTTTTGTTTCCCTCAGAAGCCTCTCAAATTGTCAGTGCCAGGCAACAACTATATGTTCCCCAGAGGGAGCCCAAATATCCAGGGAATCAGGCGTCATTTAGCCTGTAAGAGCCTTTTTCTTTCCCTGACACTCTGTATTGCCTTTTATTTCCCCCTCTCTTCTACTCTCTCTATCCTCCCTGCCTCTCAGCTGTACAAACATTCACTCTCATTAGGTGGTCTCATTCATTCTGTCTTTAACATCCTCACTTCCCAGCTCACCGTTTTGATCAGTTTTAAATCTTTCTGTGTGTTATTGGACACTGATGTGCACAATGCAGAGCCGTATCTGATTAGTCTCAGTGTTGATGAACATAAAGAGGAAGATTTTAAAGCATCCTTTACTCCATGAAATGTCAAAAATAAAATGTGTACACCATGAACAACTGTAAAAATCCAAAGGTATGTAGCATTTGGGTGCAATTAAATTCTATTTCTCTATACTTTACCTTTTTTTTTTCTTTCTCCATCACTTATTTGCCAACTATACACTATAATGTGGTTTACATTTTCTAACATGCCCAACTCTTTGCTATCTTCGTGTCTGTTTTCTCATTCAAACCTTGTATACGTCTGTCTTTTACAATCATTCTCCTCATTTTTTGGAATCTGGAGAAAAAGTCTTGTGAAGAGCAATAGACTGTATAAAACAAGTGGACATAGCCTCCGGGTGCAGTGCTTTAAACCTGCTTTCAGTCTGTTGCCCAGCAGGAGGCGACTCCTCTGGTTGCAAAAGGAAACTAGATGGTGAAGAGGTCTGGGAGAAAATGGCCCTGAATCACACTTGATTTGTTATCTCAGTAAACATTTTCTTAATCAATTTAGAATCTCACTCACTAGTTTTAAGTCTCTTTCAACACAGCATGATGCTTATTTGGCAAATTCTGGTCTCATTTAGAATACAATAGATGATAGGGAGTGGCTCCCTTGTGCTGCATTAGCAATGTGTAGTCATGGTACTATGTACATTTTAATAGCAATCGACATGCTTTTGGGTGTTGTCTGTATTTTCATCTTAGACCTCTGAGGTTAATTGTCACATTTTGGTCCCGTACAATTGTTGGAATATACTCAAAGATACTCTCAGGAATACTCATTTTTTTTCTTGCAAGTATATTTTGTTTTAGCCCTTTGATGTACAACATGGGTCAAAAGTGACCTGTATTCAATGGAAAATGGGTATCTCTTGACCCATGTTGTGCATCAAATGATAAAGCGTTGTTTCCAGTAGCTCTAATAAGCATCCCAAATAGTTACAAACATACAAGTGATATCTCAGAGTGCAGTTAAAGGGCACATCTTCTCCTCAGCTCCGCCCTCTCATTCAGTTATGATCACATCTGACTGAAGACCGTATATAAACAATAGACATGAAAAGTTTAGGCAGCATGGAAATGCCTTAGACCTGCATTCTTTCTAATAGCCAGTGGGGGGCGACTCCACTGTTTGCTACAAAACACAGTCTGATTGTATAGAAGTCTATGGAATATTGACCTTAATTAACATTTTACCAATGAGTTTAAAGTCTCAATTGCTAGTTTCAGACTTTTTGAATACAACATATAGTTATTTTTTACATTATGGTCCCACTTAGGGTAGAATAGATCATAAAGAAGGGTATGTTTAATGGTGGGGCTAGCTTGTGATTGACAGGTTGCTACAGTATAGTCTCCTCGAGTCGCTACACCCCTCTTTTGTATACGTGTCTGACTCTGAAAAACCCCAGTGGTGATGGTCAAAATGCCAACAGTTGTCTACAAAGCAATGAGTGATGCTATAGTGTCTACATCCATTTCATTTTTACGGCCTCTGTGAAGTAAAACACCTTTGACAGTGTGAGTATATTTAGAATAAAATTCCAGTTGCTGAAATTAATGCCGAAAGAAGCATTAGGTGTTTGAGCAGCATGTTCCAACCTTCAGTTTCTTGAGGCTAGATTTCAGAGATATTATCATCATAATTACCACAGGAGTTTTATGAAATAACTCCTGGTGGCATATTTCATCTTTTTGTGACTCTAAAACATCTTAAGTGAGAGAATGCATTCATATGAATTCAGCAGCGCAATGAAACGCTGCCTTGTGCAGACGACTGACTGTACTTTCATTTTAAGATCATGTAAGACCATTTGCTCTCTTTACAATTCACAGCCATTGTGTTTTGGGAATGAAACTATTTATATCCTTGCTGGTGGGCCCCAAACAGATACATTGTGTAACTGTCGCAGATGACAGGGTTTAATGCTGGTATCAGGATATAGTGCAGTAACGTGGTGCTGTGTATGTGTGAATATCTTTGTATATATGATTGTACTTAAGAGAACGACTGCAGATAAGAAATATAAGCCAGTGTTTTAACTGCATAATCCCAGAGTGCTGCATAATATGCACCAGGTCAGTGAAGATTTAAGCTGCACACTTGCTGTTTGAGCTCATTTGTGCACACAGTGTTCTGTGAAATGAATTAAGTCAAATATGAAAAGCTGTTTGAATCTATAAACAACAATTCTTGCCCAATCACAATACTCCGTTATGTTTTTTCTCTGTCACCGTCATGAATAAAAGAATGGATCCCTAAATAGAAAGCAGACATTTTCTGCTGGAAAATAGTACTACATGTACAATTTACCCTTGCAATAGAGTAGCAAATTTATAATCTTCGAGTCTGATATGCACTAAAGAACTTTGTAGTTCTTTCCAGCAGACTTGGATCCAGCATGATTTCAGTGATTTCATTATAGCCACAATACATCTTTGTATATAATTATATTGTGCTTCGGTGCTTGATCTGTGTATGTCTGCATTTATGTAGGTGTTTGTTGTATACTAAAACTATACAATTAAGCCCCACAAAGTACAATTTGTTCTCCAGAATATGAAAACAGCATATGTTAGATTCCTGCACATCCTGTTTTAATATTGATATCAATGCTTATGCAATACATCCATACATGTCTCTCATATAAGTGAGTGCGAGAGAGAAAAGCAACAGCTGTCAGGATGTGATGACTCAATTTCCTGACAACCCTGGAACTTAGCAGACATTTTAAAAAAACTGAAGAATATATTGGCTGATGAGGAACTGCAACTGCCTATTAATTTGAGCAAAAGGAGGGCATGTGGAAAGCAGGGCTCATACAAAAATACTCTACACTATCATGAATGAATAAGAGAGACTATCCTACTGCTCTGTTGTGTTTTTGGAAATTGCAGCCTTTAGTAAGAGAACAGTTTGCTTTCCAGTTTGCTTGTGACCAACAGTATTTTAACCTTCCACGATTATAGTAAACCTTGGCTAACATTGTGTGCACTACAGTTCTACTCCATTAATATGTATTACATTGTTTACTTATACTTTTATTTCTTTGAACAATACACATTTTACACTTTATGCTTATACATTTTTCTACTTATGTTTATATTTTCAGGGCATATTTTTCTACTTGTTTTCTACTATGTCTAAGATTTTTTCCTTCTGGGACCAATAAAGTATTTGATGCTGATGTGAACTGTGAAATAAATGACAAGCTCAGGAGATTATCCTTCTTTGGCAAAGGTGTGCCCGCTGAGACTCCTGCATTTATGTAAGTGATACACCCATAATCCTTTGAGCATGTCATGCATGTAGATGTGAAAGTTTGCGGTTCACTGCGGTCAGTTTTGATTCACTGGTGTGAAGTCCAGCATCACTATCAATCTATAGCTGTAGAAACGTCACAAACTGTCCTACATAGTCCATGTTTTTTGCTGTGCATCATCTTTTTTTTTCCAAACTGTTATATATGCCGGTCATTAATACATTTCTTCAGGCTGGAATTGTACACAACAGATATATGCATATCATATGTTATCTTCCTGACTTCTTGGATGTTTTGGTTGAAAAGTGTATGAACCATAACTCATAATTAAGGTTCAGAAGACCTCGATGAAAACACAAAATGGTGAAGCCGCTACCTCGCCCGGATTAGGGAGACCGGGGCATTCCCCTGGAGCCCGGCCGGGGGCGGGGGCGCTCGTAGAAGGTCTGGTGGCCGAGCCTTGGGGTCCCGGGTCCCGTGGGGCTCGTTCGGGCACAGCCTGAAGAAGTAACTCGGGGCCACCGCCCAGTAGGCCCACCACCTACAGGGCAGGAAGTCGGGGTCGGGTGCTTTGTCCACCGGGCAGTAGGCAGGAGCGGGTGCCTGGGCGTGCCGCCCCCTGGTGGCGTAGACTAGCTCTGGGGACGTGGAACGTCACCTCACTGGCGGGGAAGGAACCTGAGCTGGTGCGGGAGGTGGAGCGATACCGGCTAGATATAGTTGGGCTCACCTCCACGCACAGCAAGGGATCTGGAACCAGAATCCTGGAGAGGGTGTGATAGAATAGTAATTAAAAAGTAATATCAGAGAATTAAGCTGGATGACAAATATGCTAAAACTGTTGAGAAAATATTGTAAAATCACATTCCAAGCTAAAATTATTCAGTTAACATAAGTGATATAAAGGATAACTGCAACATTGGACTTTACTGTATATGTGTGTGTGTGTGTGTGTGTATATATATATATATATATATATATATATATTATAGCAGCCAGTCATTCCCTGCTTACAAATTCAATATCTCTGTTTTGTTGTCTGGCTAGTCATCAGTGGGAATAGGAATATTATCACAGCAATATATAAAACAGAAAGAGAGCAAGCTTATGTACAGTATATGAACATAGTGTATGTGGAAGAGGAAACGGTTTGAAGGTCATTCAGTGGGCATCGCGGTGTCCTCCATAGCTTATCCTCACTTCAATCCCTGTATCACATCTGACAGAGAGAAAATAGCTGCATTCTATGTACAGTACAACACACACTCAGTAATCTAGTCCCTATGAGATATAGATAACCCCAGAAACCACAGGTAACACACAAACAAATCACAAGAAGTTCACTTTATCAGCAGCCAAAGGAGACCTGGCAACCTGTCTCCTCGCTATTGTTAATCGTTCTTTCTCTCTCTCTCCATCCTCCATCTGTCTTTCCCCCTTTTCTCTCCTCCCATGATCTCTCTCCGCCCCCCCAGCTTTCTCTCTCTCTTCCCTTCCCTCCCACTTTCTCCTTCCCTCTCTCACTCTTTCCTTGAAGCCCGCAATTTAATAACCTCAAGTGCTGTCAGAGGAGGCATTGAAAAATGGCTTCTATAAAACATAACGGCCTTAATCAGAGTGCGCCGAGGATTCTCCCTGCTGCTGCTGATTTCACCCCCACCACACTCCTCCCCCCTCCCCCCCCCAATCCCCGCCTCTAATGAATTAATGTTGAAATATGCAGGGGCTCAGTAGTCATTAGATGTGCGCCGTGAGACGTGATTTAAGATGGCTGCCTTTATGTGTCTGCCAGGCAAGATGGAGCGGGACGGGCCTGGCCGGACAGTGATTGTCTTGAATGACTGAGCCAAGAATGCTTTAAGACCACTCTTTGTTGAGGGTGATAGGTTACCACAGAAGTATTTCCACCAAACTATTGTTGTATCACATTATGGGATTGTTTTTTTTTGGATGAGAAAAGAATGGCGGCGCTTCAGATTTCAGGCGTGTTCTCTTTGTGTGAATATGACCATATATCAAGCGGATATTTGAAGATTTATACCCTTTTTCCACTGGCACGGTGTAGCATGCTTTAGCTATGGCATTGCATTCTGTGATTGTGTGGGGCAAAGTGTAGCCGGGCTCTGTCGCCATGGTGAACTGATTAGCCCAAAGCGTGTGGTCACGCAGGCATCTACAGAGAACGCAACAGGGCCTTTTTCACACGGACATTTTGTACTTGTCTTAGCAGGGAAAGCACAGGTGTTACTAATGACGTTACTGATGGCTCAGCTCTGTTGAAGTGCCATCCAGAATGTGCAATACCATGACCCTGAAGAAGCTAAAAGGATTATAAGTTACGCCTGTGGTTTCAGCTCTATCACCTTCCGACACAATCAAACATCAGTCTGAGTTCCAATTTCAGGGAAATGTATTTTCTCCCAGACTGCATTCCTTTGATCAATCAGAAATCAATGCTTTACTCTCACTACCTTTCAACCAACCAACCATATAAGATGGGGTAGGACTTGCCACCTATGAAAGGGTGAAGACGCTTTAAATATGTTGTGAAGTGGCTGTATTTTAACCCAAAGAATGATAGTTTTCTCAACCTCACCAAATAGTGTGCAAAAAAAGTACACAGTGATAGAAACTTAAAGCAATGGTCTGACATAGAACAAGTAGCCCAGTGAAAATCCTGTTGTGGAGTTCCGTCTCCACCTGTTCATGTGTACTTTGTAGCTATTTTAAATTCTAACTCTTTCCCTCCTAAATCATAGTCTTACTTTTTGCAAACAAAAATTCATTTCTTCCAACACATAAATGAGAATGCAGTTCAGTTATACAGGAATATCATTTCTGTGAGTGAGAGTTGATCTTCTTCCTGTCAGGACATCTCCTGTGTTTTTTAAAAAAGCTTAACTATTGGCAGTTAAGTGACTACATAGGAAACAATGGGTGTTAATCAACGTTGTCTACTATGCATTTAACCAGTCAGCATTGAGATCAAGACTGCTCAAAAATGTCAAACCTGGATTGGATATGTTTTTCACTATCAAGCCGTCCCTAAAAGAGGTTTTACAGAGTCACTTCTTGCAGTAGAAACCCTTTGCCATTTACTATAGAGTGTAAAGTACATGATTTGGTTCAGCTTGTTTTCTAAAATCTTCATCAGCTTCACCTCAGCATGCTATCTTAAGACATTTTGGCTGCATCATACCAACAGAAAACACCACTTTTAATGTCACTGAGTTTCAATAATACAATCCTCCACTAACAGAGTCACCAGGGTTAGAGACTCACTGCTGAAAACTTTGAAGAGAAAAGGTCTTTAAAGAGATTTGAGCCTTTTTGGCACTTTTTTGTCGGAAGATCAGCTTTAAATACAGCAAAGAAGAATGTGTAAAAGAAACTGTTGCCATAGTCCGTTGTTAGATGAGGAGAATGAAACACTTTTGCTGAGCTCCCATCAAAGACTCAGGATGTGACTGTTTTCTGACCACAACAGCAGAACATGATAGAATTAACTGAATGAGGGCTACAGCTAATGATTAATCTGTTATTCTTTCGTAAACCTTTTTCTCATCTGGGCTGTAAAATGTCAGAAAGTGCCCATTACAACCAAACATTTTTCACTTCTTAACCGACCATAATGATGAATCTGTTATTGTTGGTGATTCATTTTTCATCAAGCAACCAACTGAAGAAATGATTAACTGATTTGTCAATGAATCGCTTCAGCCTCATCCCAGCTACATGTAAATTTAAAATTAGCATACTGCGGCACGTGTGATATATGTTCTTCCTTTGAGAAGACACAGTAGGTTTGTTCAGTCTTTCATAGTGTTCACGGTGTAAATTTAGGATTGCTTTTAGAAATATGGTAATTTTGATATATTAATGCTGTAATATGTTCAAATGAGAAACCTAAACACGGTGAAGCTGTTAATCCTACATCTCATCAGCGTACTCGACAGAAATCCGTGAAACTTCAATACAAGCCTTACCATCAAACAGTCTTCAGACACACATTAAAAAAGAAACATCAAAGTGAAGATGCTGTAACTTTCCTGAACATTTTTTTGACAATGTTTCATTATGACTGGGCAGGTCTATAATCTATTTCCTTTGAGACTTCCTTCTTAAGTCGAGATCACACAATTATGAGAGCTCTCATTCTGACGGCAGGGCGGAAATTAATTAATAAATAAACACTGCATTTTTACATTCATCAACATGCGGTAAGAATAGCTCTAATTATCACAGGTGAATTAACACTTTCATTTTTGTGTCAAAAAATTAATTGTATGCCTCAGCAGCTATTCCCAGGGGGACGTTAAAGAAGAGAATGGGTAAGGTAAAAAAAAAAGAAGGGAAAAAAGCACACAACAGTGCGGACCACCAGGAGTGCTAATTGCTGCTTTCAAAGCCTTGCATCAGTGTTACCGTCTTTCCACAGGAGTGTAGAGTCCCACAGTGAGATGCTGTAGGTAGAACCTTGTTGGAAAAACACAGATGTCAAGTCTTGATCTACAGGACCTGGCAGGGAGGCTCTCTTCATCTTCACTTAACCAAGCAAGCTGACCGAGAACAAGCGGTATTTAGAGCAGCATTTAGTGACTGTTAAAGCAGAGCAGGACTTAAGACCGAAATGCCAAGTTATGTGGGGCATTTTTCCTGCAGCTGCCTTCAAGTTGAATACCAACCTATACAAGTTAAATCATGACTTTGAACATGATGTGCAGTGTGTATTTATTTATCTATACTAGTATATAGATGCATTTATCAGTTATAGCAACGGCTTCCTGACTTTGTGCATATTTATGTTATTGAACAGGAAACACTGAGTACTCCTGAAAAAGGTTGAAAGATTTTGCACACAAGCTGACACGCTGTCTGAGGTTCATATTGTCACAATAAAATCTTCTTTTACATTTTCAGAACATTACCTGTGAGCTACAACTGGAGCTAACAAGTATTTTATCCATTATTGTTTTAATATGTAGATTTTTTTTTTTCAGAATTCTTTTTTCTTAAATAGTATATAAACAATCCCATCAAATTCCAAACCCAGGGTGTAGTTATGTGTATTTGCATGCAAATGTTAAATGGAAAAACTAATAAATATATGTTCTAAAAAAAAAGAAAAAATTCAAACCCTATAATGATGTTGGCTTATTTGTCAATACAAAAGCAAAATATAGGCAGATGACAGTAACACTTGCCAGACTAGATTATCCAATTATTTAAATCAAACTATCAAGTATCTCATTTTTTTAGTTACTTTTATCAAATTTTTGTTCAGTTTGGTTGCATTTTTTGGAAAATGTTTTTCAGATAAGAGATGGCTGAAGACACTGAATAACTGTTTGACTAAATGGTGTGGACTCACCTTTTTCATGTCTCTGTATCCTGGTGCTCGTGAGTGACAGAAGTGCTGAGTGGACATGCCCTATGTGGGTGCCTTTGATTCTTTTCCTTTTTGTGTGTTAATGTCTGAGTGAAGATCCTTGTACCTGTGCTGTGACTGAATGACAGAAGGAGTGAGAGTGAGTGAGGTGTCACTCCATGCATATGCTGTGTTTGAGTGTTTGCACGCGTGTGTGTTTAAGTGTGGTCAACCCACTGGTGAATACCACTGCATTAGCCAGGCCATTAGCGCATTTAGCTGTCTGTAATGCCTGAGTGTTAGTGACACGTGTGGGTCCCCCTTCCACTTAGGAACCCCTTTTTATGGACAGGACCGACATGCTAGGTGACAGTAATACAACGATGTGGCAGCTCGCGGTGCCACCACTATGGAGACCACGGATGTGAATTGTGGTTCGTTGGTCTTCTAAATCGAAAGCAGAAAGGAAAAAATATCAGCCACACTACTGTAAAGTATTTTATTATGTTAGCATCTAAGCAATTATAATGCAAGGTGGACATATACTGTGATGTGCTGCAGTTGTAGACTCCAGACAAGAAACTGACATTTACAGTGACTGACCAGGGTTCTAATCTTCTCAGTTATATCTGGCAATATTTATTATTTCTCTTGTTGACCTGAAATCCCTTGATACAGCTCTGTGTAGCACATTGATTTTGTCCAAGAGTATGATTTGATTCCACATACACCAGTCTGCAGCTTTAAATTACTCATTGGAGCAGCACCTCCGCCACTAAAAATAGTTCCCGAAACAAATGCACTACTTGCTGCTGTGAAAGTGTTGTAAAGAATATACTTGCAACCTGTTCCTAAGAAGTTGTCTTTTCAGTAGGAGCAAATGGGAATATGTAATACTGCTTTCCTGTATAAATGGCATTTGATGTTGTGTGACACCAGAACATTTTAGGCATATTCAAGAGGGAGGTGGGTAATAATAAATAATAAGAGCTTTGTTTATATAGCAGAGGCAAAAAATATATATATAGTTAACAAAAAAATGTCCATGTCAGGACTAAACAGAAAAAAAGACCAGAGAAGCATGAAACTGGAGAAATAGAATTAGATAAATCAATACAATAACCACCGCTGGATACAAATAAAATAGTAAAAGCATCAAAAATGCCAGCGTATACACAAGAAATGTACAGTAGGATTTTAAAATTATGAACTTGTCATTCTTGATGGTTTTTTCTCTTCATGGCATTCTGTTTTGTGTTGATATAGATAGATACTGTATTAATCCTGAAGGAAATTCAAGTCAATGTCAATTACAGATGCTGACAAATGCTACATTTACATTTTCCTTTAAAACTGCCGTTTTTTCCCTTTCTTCGTGCATGTTTGGCAACCACATGTTTTAGATAAGCACATATATTTTCAACTTCCATCTATAGTTGCATTTACAATGAGATGAATTACAGTTGGAGTGCCTAAGAAGATGATTCTGCTGGTTACACGTCTAATTTGGGCCTTACATTGGAAATATACGTTTACTTTGCTCTTAAGTGTCTGACTACATCCTGTCAGTGTCATTGTCAGTTTAACTCGTAAGTATAAATCCAAGTGTGGATGATGTGAAGTGCTCCTCAGTCTAGGCTCAATATACTGCACACTGCCAGTTCACCATAAATGAGGCCATTTGATGAGCTAAGTTTGGACACAAGAGCCTAATGGCGGCATTAAAGAGCAGACCTGGGAGAATAGATGGCCGGACATCAGTCACTTTAATCACCTATTTCATTATTCAGTGGATGGGTGCCACCTGGTCATACATGAAGGGTGTCAATGGGATCCGCAGTCTGAAGAGGAGAGAGACATCTTAGCATTGAGCTGACGAGAGTCCGGTCCAAAGAAGCCCTTTTTTTATTTTCACCGGAGGCAGGAATACATTTGTCTCGCGCGGCGACTGTGTGTGTCTGAGCGCTTTTTGAAAGATAGGAAATAAAAGAAATTGATTGTATCTGTGTTTGTCCAATTCATCTTTGGAAATGAGGTCATTTTTTAAATCTCATTCACTGGAGATTGCATCATTATGATGAAAACGCAGAGAAGCTGTGTCCACAGTGGTTAGAAGGTGCAGCAATATTGCAATCTGTTACCTTAAGTTCTTTATGCGGATGACTCTTAACCCCTTGTTGCCTGAATTTTTTTTAGTTACTTTTTTTAAATGTGTGTTTTTGCTTTCCAGCTGATGCTAAAATAATTGGACATTGTTAATTTGTCTATTACACATAGAACAGATATATAATAATAAATATATAATAATTAGGTCCCGCTCAAACCAGTCCTACAAGAAACCAGTGTTTGCAAAAGATTTGAGGTACGTATTGAATATGCACAACCCGGCACTGAGGGAATAGATACGCTATTCTGGCTGCAGTCTGAATGAAAGTGGTATGATGCCATTTTGCGACAATCTGCGTCAAAGGGGTTAAAAGGATTGGGGGCGACCAGATGTAAACTTCAGTCTTAGCTGAGTCTGATTCCGGATCAGTTTCCTTTTCCACATAAGATTAAATGTAAAGATATTTTATAGCTATATGCATAGCATCTTTTCTATTCTACAAATAAGAAAACCAGACCAAAATGCATGTAACAAAGAGTTGACCCTGGTTTCCTTTAAAGATGTGAAGAGTTTACGTAGGCAGAACAGAAACAGAATAGTTGAACAGCAGCACAAGCAAAATTGACCTACGACTGGTTAAACATTTGAATTCTGGGTAAAGGTCAGAATACAAGAAAGGTAACCCAGTCCCTATAGGATGATCCACACCCTCACATCTCAATGCAGCTCTACAGTCCACTTTTCACAGGCGCACACCACAGAGGAGATAAGAGAGAGAATAAGCTGTCAGCAGGCCGAGTTCACCAGTCCCCTCTATATTCTTCACATTACTACAGAGGGAACAATGTGTCTGCGGTGGCAGGTGGCCATAGTTCATAATGTGCTGATGCTGACCAAGTGTCAGTTTGATCCATGGGATCAGTGAGTGGGACGGGGCTGTGGCTCCTGAATCCTTAAGCAAGCAACTGTGTGGTGCTCCTATGGGGACGGTTGGAGACACGATACAGATGAGACCGGCAACTATCTGCCTAATGGCAGACAGATACAAGGCAGAGAGGAAGGAAAGAGAGATGAAGAGGCAGAAAGACAGTATGCGGGACAGATGAAGGGTTGAGTATAACATTTGGAAAAAGGCACAAAGGCAGATACGGACTTGTCGTTCAGTGTTATTTGTCATCACAGGCCAGTAACTGTAAAACTAATGTACTGTATCTGTCCCACAAACAGTAAATGTAGATGTTTGCAGACCATTCTGTTTAAGGGCAGTCGTAACAGTTGATGTGGTGTGTTTAAATGGGCTGCTGAGGTTGAAGCTTTGCCTCATAAAAGAGTTCCTCCTTTTAGTGGTTAAAAAGTAAACAAAGTCCTCAACACTTTTTTCCCGTATTGTTACTCACATATGCCATAAGGCATGATACGGCATACTAAATATAATTTAACAACGGGTGAGGTGGACACAAAAGGTGCTATAATGCAAAACAAAGTGGCGTCTCCTTTGTGGAATCCATTATTTTCTCAGTGCGCTGTATATCATGTCAGCTTACAGGCTGTTATTGCACTCTGAGGTAGCCAGTTATAAAAAAGAAAAAGGCGCCTGTGCTTAAAATGTAAAATGTCATCCATTTTTAGTGCATCTGGGTGACCTGGGGGTTTAAGATGTAGCCACAACATTCCTGATTCTAGTCTGACAGACTTTCGCAGCATGCCATCTATTTCTCCTTCCTCTTCTAGTTACCACATGTACAACATGCTTTGATGAAATTAAATTAAAAAGAGAATCAGACAAGATGACCAATGGTGTTCCCTGGCTGCGAAAATACACAAGATTTACAAGGATGAAGGATTTTTATTGATTTAAATGGCTTCTTTGCTTGCAGCCCACATGATCCTTCGTCATTAAAGTATGTTTGTAAGAACTATAGCAATGGCTGTATATAAAGATGGGCAGACTTTCCATGACGTTAATGTTCCTCACAGAGGTGGAGCATGAATGGTGCTGAGGCAGGACAAGGACTGTCGGTACTGAACTGTCATTCAAAGCGACCACACCCTTAGTCATGCATAATTTTAAGTCATAATACAATTCATATCTGTCAGGTATAAAAATCGGCCCCCATACAGTTGTTCTGAAGAGGGAATGTAGCTGTAGAGACATAAGCAGTTTATTGTACCATACTGTAATCATGTTTTTCCTGCTGTTAATTTGGCCATTTTAATATGGGAGTCTACGTAACTGACTCGCTTTTGGAGCAGCCTCAAGTGGCTATTTGATGAACTACCGTTTTTGCCACTTCCATGTTGACTATATTTTTCAGCACTGGAGGATGCTGCTCAGTCAGTATTTTTATAACAACTATGGTTCAAATGAACATTTCTCTGGGTGCGCCCGGTTTCCTTCCACAGTCCAAAAACATGCTGAGGTTGATTGGTGATTCTAAATTGTGCATAGGTGTGAATGTGAGTGTGGTTGTTTGTCTCAATGTGTAGCACAGCGATAGACTGGTGACCTGTTCAGGGTGTCCCCTGCCTTCACCCTAAGTCAGCTGGGATAGACTCAAGCCCCCCACCCCCAGCAACTCTGAGGATTGAGTTGTGTATAGATAATGGATGGATGTTTCAAATGAACATCTGAAGACAACGGATGACGGTACAGAACTGCCACCTAAATATTAAGCTTCTTTGGACTAAACCAAGATCTGTAGAGAGTATTAGCTTGTTTTGGAGCTCACAACTTTACCGTTGTCTCTCAGTTCAGTTCACTCTCATATCTATTGTTATATCTAGAATAAACCTTAAAACCAGTTCCCCACCAAACAGCAGAATGCTACCCAGTGAAGATAATGGAGCATTTTGTGTCTTAACTGAGATATAGAGTCCCAAGGAATGCTGGATTTTTCAGTAAGCACATTGTTGCCCACAATTCTGCTATATCAGGTTAAAACGTATTGATGTGTTCACAAATGGTTTTTGCTACCATAAAGTGGCAAAAATCTGTTATGACATTGAACAATAATACTGAGTTAATTAATATTAATGATGGTAATGAGGCTTTATGCCGTATCAGAATAGTTCAAAGTTAGTTTATTTAACTAATGTTGTAGTTACGCACAAATGTTGTCGTTGCTTGCAGTTTATAATACCATACCTTCAACTGTTCCATTGTTTAAACTGTTGACTGGGCTGTTTGACTGGGAGTAAACAAGTATTTTCTATAGCGGTGCAATAATTGTATTTTGGTCCAGTAGTGCAGTTGCATGTTTGTGTGTGTGGATCTGTGTGCAGCATTTAAAATACACACTTGAACATTGTGTCATACAGTCCGCTGTAGAGATAGATTTGCATCGACCACAGCAGCCAAGGTAGACAGATGTACTTTTAGTCTGTACTGCTGACACAAATAAACTCAACTTTGTGGGGGGACATAGTTAGGACACAGTTGTTTACACAAACACGCACACACTCCTTAAGGCAGGTTTTGCAGTGAGCGATGAGCTGAGCGAGAATGATCAAAGCAACAAAGCAGCAGCAGAAGCGACACACACATCCGCACATCTCGGGCGAAAAGAGCGTAATTCACACACACATTGACAGAACTACTTTATCAGTCCCGGGATCTGACTCAACAGCATTTACATATTCAACAAACTGTCACATCCTCAAATGCACACTGGAGCCCTCGGCATTTGTTTGAAATAGATTAATATAATAAGTGATGCGTGAAGTATGTACAGAGTGACAATATATTCACTGTTTTGGTGATTCATTGTCATCTAAATAATGTACATGATAAACTGTGACTGTACGTGGCAGCGTGACTGCGGATGTAATAAAATGCTCACCTGATAAAGCTTTTAATCCGAAATTCAATAGCTGGTCAATGAAACGATGATGAACATTAGTGTTTTTAGTTAATCAGTGTTGGGCGGGTCAGATGGTAAGGTGTTAATTCGATGGCAGAAAGGAGGAGGACAATTAAGAGAATTAGGTTGAATTAGTGGTTAGGTATGTGGTTTTTTTTAACATACGTTTATAGTGTTTTCTGTACCCTCCACAGCATCCCTGACCCCAACTCATCGCCTCTCATTTTCCCTGCTTTCACCCTCAGTCCTCTTTCATTTCTAAATACTCCCTCCTCCCCCCCCCTCATCTCTCTCTCTCTCTCTCTCGCTCTCTGTTTTGGTCTTCCTCTGCAATTTATTGCACGGGGCAGGCAGACAGCAGAGAAACCTCCCTGTATGGAACGATCTGTCATCTCAACATTATCAGCCAAACACACCGCCTTCCATATTGTGCTACAAGGGCTTGGGCAAATTGCTATTTTTATGGGACATGATAAAGGAAATGCTACCTTATGTTCACATTTTTTACTGCCCGATGTTAGAGCAGGACATGCAATGATTCACTATATTGGAAACTAGTTTGTGTAGTTTGTGTGTGTGTGTGTGTGTCACTGGGGTGGTGATAGGCTGAAAAGGGAGAAAAATGAATATGGTTGTAAAATTGTCAAGCCATTAGACAGTTCTACAGAGGTTTGATTCAATAGATCTTCGAGTCATGTCAGTCATAACAGCAATGAGGCACGTGAGATCATGTGCACGGCGGTTAATTAAAGAGAAAATCAATAGTGATAGATTAATCTACTTTACGAAGAGAATGAGGCAAACTATGTAATTTGCAGTTTAATGCTCTGTTGTTCAAATGGAACCACACACTTGAAAATATGTGTACGCTCTATTTGTCTCAATATACGGTGATGTCCAGGTTCTGGTTGTCGTACACAAGAAGTTCAGAAAAGGGTAAAAGGGCAAATACGAGTGAGAAATAAAAAGGGAAAAGACAACATTTGAAGGCAACAGCGAAACCTTATGTAGCAATGTTCTGTGGGCGGCATGATGAGTGGGCCATGTTGCTACTTCATCTGGTGTGCTCTTTTTTTTCTCTCTCCTCTCTCTTTCCTGTCTTCAATCCTTCTCTCTTAGCCCTCGGCGTGCCTGACAGCCAGCGCTGCACCAAACTGACAGGCCCTCAAACCGTGGCCAAGAAAGCGAGCATTAATTAAGTCATTGCCGGACTGTAATTTCCTTGAGAAGTAAAAAAATTTCTTCACACGCGAAAAGGTTACCAAGACCTTTTCTGTGTCAAAATTACCATGCGTCATGAATATTAATGCGCTTAATGAAGACAACCTTTGGTTCATCAAGAATGTTCCAGTAGCAGGTGCCAAGCTGATAAACTCACTCGGTGATGGCTGTTTTTTTCTCTTTTTTCACTTTTGCAGTTTTATGTCAGATCCTTAGAGAGTCGGTTATTTAAATCAACATCTTCCTATCAGAGTTACTGGCTCACATAACACACACACATCTAAACACGCTCTCTTTTATTCACACTTTCCCTTTTTGGTCTCTCAGGCTGCTGGCTTTGGTCGTCAGATTTCAACTGAAATTCTCAATCTCTGTCAGAGAATAAGAAACTGTTTTGCACATCCTCTGCTTTAGTCAAAATTCAAATAAATGTGTTGTTCTGTAGCTGCGTAAGTTCAGTCAAGCCTGTTCGAAAGATAATTATATCCTGTCTTCGACGCGTTTCAGACACCGCTTCCACTTTCATCCTCAGTCATTTTATAACGCCAATGAAATCATTGTGGACGCAAATTTATTTAATTTGTTGAGTTTCAGGGATTTCTGAGATTGAGTTACACAATACATGGTGGCTTCCTTATGTCTGTATTTAGGTGGAAGCTAAACTGAATGGGAGTGTTTACTCTTTAAGCAGCAAAAACCACCGTTGTTGCTGTTTATTTGTCTCAGCTAGCCTTGGCAAGTTAGCTCAAACATAGGCTAATTGGCCTGCTTGCTAACGAGTACGCTTTTTTTTTTTATATCGTCTTATTTCTTTAAAACACACATCCAGCAAGTAAGAGATTATGTGTTAGTGATTTACTGAGTCTAAATCCACGTTTTTTGTGTCATGGTTCTCTTTTAACCTGCTGGTTTGTTGCACAGCTACCCTCCACCTGAGGAGTTTAGCACCAATATACTGTACTCTTTTATTAGCAGGAATTAAATCTGTAAACCTGTTGAGGCATATGTTAGTAAAGACACTGAACAAAGCCTTGCAGTTATAATGACACAAACTATGCTGAGGTTGCAGCTAATTGAACACAGATTAGAACGTTATTTATTGGTATTTATCACAGAAAATGCACATCAGTAGAATGTATTTGACCAAAACCTGAAGTGTCCTACATTAGGGATAGGTATTAAACATAAATGGATTTCGCACGTATCATGTTTAAATGTATGAAGTTTAAAGTTCAGGTCTTTAATGTGCAGCTATCGCGTTAGAAATAATCAGCTGCAATGAGAGTACGAGGGGTAAAATATATTATATAAGTTTGAAAAATGAGCAATTTTTTACCACATTCCTCTTTTGCATCATTTGCAGTTTCAGCCCTTTTTGCTTAATAAACATTCTACTCATACGTGTTCATAGTTCTCTGGACTGTGTGGAAGAGACAAATGACCTCTAATTTGAGCCTAATGAAGAAAATCTGGGTCAACAAAGACGACTGATAACCATGGTTGTGACACCCTTTATCTCTGAGTGGAGTTTTGGGCTTAGTTGAGCCAGCTAATGCCGAAAGAGCCTGATTATATTAAACTTTCTCCATAGTACACCCGCCCCTGTTGGCTTTTGTGAAATGTTTTTTCTTTGGCAAACACTGGAATTGCAAAAAAAAAGTCACAATGCACCAAGTTAATTAATGGAGATGAGCAGAGTTTATTTTACTACTAAAGTTAATTGAATTACTGCTGGTGCTTGCGAGCTGTTACTATATTAACGTTTGTTTTTACTTAAAGCTGCTATTTGCCATGGATTTGCTTTTTTTCATAATGAATCAATGTGGAGAATTATTTTTGATACATTGTATAAAGACTGTGCTGCCTTTAGCATCATTATCAGTTTGCTTTACTCTCCATGTCATATCATGGGTTCCCAAGGTCTCGTAGTCGACAGCTTGTGCTCTTTTACTGTCCTCTGTCTAAAGAGGGTTATTTGACCTCAGAAGAAATACTGATTTACATGATTAGTTGATATTATTCAAGATAAATACAGACTTTTTCACACCCTCACATGTGAACCATAACCAGAAACATCCACAGAATAAAACAGGCTTATCTGCTTTCTGCATCAACGCTCACTTTTCATCGAGTGGCCGCCGTAGCTGCATCAACACGCACATTCATTTTCAGTTTTGCCCAGTGATTTTGAAAATCCCGATGATTTATAACCGGCGACGCTACATTTTACTAAGCAAAAAGAAGTCGCCAAGTGTCATTGACAGAGCATTTTGATCCTCAGCTTCTGTGGATGAGCTGCCCTCTACTCCTCCTCCTCCGCCACGCCGCTGCCTATTATTTCTGTTGTGTAATTGAGATGCAGAAACATTGACAGAACTCATTTACTGCGATGGAGAACTGTGTAATGTGGAAGGGAACACAGATTATTACATCACGCACACACAGAAAACGGCAGACAGACACACATGTTGGTAAAAGAGAATGTAATTTGGCACCATGTTTGAAGAGCTTCTCCAATTGTTCTGTGAGGATTTGTACTTGTGGTCTTGTGTAGCCGACGAGGCCGAGGTGAACAGAGGTGAAAACGTTGATGCTGGCGAGTGTGCGTCCGGGTGTTTATTATGAGAATCACATCGGTATAGTTGAAATGGATCTGTTGACTGGTGCTTTCATTATGCCAACAAATCAAGCAGTCAAATGAGAAAATGAGTAAAAATCTGAGAGGTTTATCTGTCTCAGAATACGAAAAAAACACCTTTCTGTGTCTCTCTAACATTATTCTTCCTCTTCTTCCCCCATCAGGACGACAAAGAAGGTGGTTCATCCTCTTGAGACAAAGGACTTCACTCACGCATGTGGACACACACACACACACTCATACACAAGAGCACCGAGGTCTGCTGTCATACACTTCTACCTGTCAGCCAGCCCTACCGTATCGGCCCCCGAAAGGTGACAGCTTTCCAATGACTGACAAAGGCTCTTTAGGTGATGATCCCTAGCAACCGCTGGCTTCTGTAAAGTGCCCCTCAAATGTCACTTTTGCTGCTCCGAGACGTGCACACTCACACACCCACACACAGTATTTTTAAAACAGAGGCCTGCTCTCAAGTCTTCAACCATCTTTGACATCCAGAGGCTATGGATGTCACAGAGGCCTCAGCTCTTAAAGCTTTTAACATCCGAGAGAGATGGCGTTGTTTGACAGCGCTATTGGTGGATGCTATTGTTGCGTGTCGTTTTTCCCCCCCAAGTGCATGGGATTTGCTTGTTTTTTCTGTTGTAAGAGGCAGATAAGGAAGACGAGAAACAGAACCAAACTTTCCCTCTGTGTCCATTCAGCTGTCATGAGTTGAGTGGCAACGGCGAGCAATATTAGTGTCGGCTCGCGCTAGCTGGGAAGGGGTCAAGTACAGAGAAACGCCGGCTTCTTGTATTGACGTCGTTCAGCTGTCGGGGCTGATTCCGTAGTGCATCCGTACCTGTTTGCAGTGTTGTCTGTGTTGCAGAGCTGATAATAGTAGGCAGAGGCATGTAAACCATAAGACAGGGGAAAACTTCAGACCTGAGATAGCAGGAGGAGGACAAGACGAACTAATTCTGTTACTGCACAGTAAGTGAAAGAATGTAACCATAATCAAAGAGGGATTCCTTCTTTGTCCAAAATGATTTTACACATAGCTGTCTGTTTGTGAATGTGATTAAACGATAGAAGTATGTCCTTTTGACAGACACTGAAGCAAAAATGACGAGAAAGTTGTTCAGTACAATGTTAATTAGCTTTATTTAAATGTATAGATGCCATGACAACAAATAGTGAAAGCACAAAGTTTGACTGCATTACAAATGTGTTCCCTTCAGAACAAGCTATCATATCCCAAGATATTAGAACCTCTTCACCCCTCATTGGTCGACATGTAACTTCTGTGCAGGTCTCCCAAGGCACGCTAGTCCGAAGCTGCAATGAGTGACCACCAGCTGTTACCTGTGCGAGATGAACTTTGCAAAAAGGATCCACAACCCTGTGTCCCCCACTACCTCCATCTAAGTGAAACACTCCAGGCGACCTGCTCTGAGGTCTGGTGGATTTACCGTTGGGGTGCGTGTTCCCCGTCCAGTGATCAGCGATCCAGGCCAGCGTCTCTGAGCAGTGACTTCAGCGCAGTGTGGCAGCTTCACCGTCCATGTGCCCCCAGGTTATACTTTCCTTCCTTATTTAATCTGTAGAAAAGTAAGATTATTCCTATATCCTTACTATTATTTATGTGTAAATGTATTTATTTGTGTTTTTTTTGTCAACATAGTGAAATGAACTGAAATGCAACATCCACCCCTGTCATGATTATAGTCCAATCTGTCCATAAGGTCGTCATGTAGTACACAACACAGTGTTATGTGAGCAGTAGATGGAACATTTCCACTGCTTGGATGGTCATTCAACTTTCAGTACAAAAAATGAGTGTGGAAATAGATGTGTTTTATTGGTAAAATGTATTATCACTTTAATATGACACTTAAAATTCTAACTTGTGCATTTGACAGTATAGACAAGCTAATGTTTTAGCAAACTGACCATGGAGACAGCAGCTTTAACATTTCTTTAAAGGTATTAGAGTCATGGTTACTTACAGGTGTACTGGGCAACTAAGACAAGTGCTTTGCTTCCATTTCCAATGATAATTTGTATGAATTTGCTGCAGCTTTGACTTGCATCTCTTATTCATAGAAGCAGCTGCAGAGGCTCATGGGTATAGTAGTTTGTAGAGAGGTTTGCCACAACAGCTGGCAAAAAAGGCATGATTTCTCAGAAATTAAGATGCAATGGCTAAAACTAATGGCCTGCAGTTCTGTTAAATCATTCATTGTTACTGTTTTGGAATATTCGTTTCAGAAAGAAAAATAAAATGGGAGTTCCGTCATGGAAAATACTTTAAATCCCAACGGCTTCTCCCACTTTATAACTAAGTAAATACTTGCATCTTATTTGTTTCCCCTTAAAATTATAAGTGCTTTAAAACTGCTGTTCATCAACTGATCTACAAGCATCAGGAGAAATGTAGCAGCTTTAAACAGCAGGCAGGAGAGCTCTTCAGCATCTTTTTGTAAAGACGAGGTTAAACATCAGCCTTACGTTGGTTGATGCAGCTTAAAACAGGAAATGTGTGTGAGAGTGTGAATGAGGGGCGAGACTGAGCTTATCAAATTAGCAAGTTGTACACACTGTGACTCAAATGAAAATCACAACAGGATGTCGCCGCTTAGAGAACATGCTGGTACGCTGTACACTTTTCAACTAAACTAAACCGGATGGAAAATAGCTCCTGTGTGGGGCAGAGCATGATGCTTCCTGATTTTACTCAATCTGACCATGTTTAAAATATACACAGATTTGGAGTAGTAATTATATAGAATCAAGAGGTTCCCTCACTTCTGGTATTCGCACTGATCATCTTTATATTCACTGCCTGGGACTCTGTAGGGGTGTATTTGGTTGTCCTAAATGTTGCTACAATACATCAACTCCCCGTCGGCTGTAGACCTGAAATAAAACTGGCATAAATGAATAATTAGCTGTTGCTACATCAATGCAATTCAGCCAATCAACGCATTACCTGTGCTATGTATTTAGCCAGTTTAAGATTAAGAACTAAGCTTTACTGATTGTCTGTGTGATCATAATCACCTTATGTTACCTGGATGTTAGAGCTTGTTAAACGGCTCAAATGACTCTGGAAGTTGTCATCCCTCAAAGTGAAAATCTTAGTGAGAAAAAGATGAGGAAAGCAGGTGATGTTAATATGAAAAAGTGCCCCGGAAAGCAATTATCACACGAAATGGAGCAAAATGATTTCACATTCTTACGCACGCGGAGGATGTCATGCAGGTTGAAATTTACCCCATCAGTAAACCAGATGATTACATTCAGTACAACCACAACCACAATGTGACAAGGGCTCAGAGCAAACAGCCAGTCCACTGACTGAGCTGGAGTCATTATGTGGTTGCGAATCTTACATTTGGATGCAAGTAGCTTGTGCAGGAACAGATTTGTAAGATTGATAAGTGTAGTATATCTGCTTTATGATGGCTTGTGTGTCTTAAATATGCTCATGTTGGTCACTGTGGTGAAAATAATCACCTCTTGACATGAAACCATGTCTACAAGTCTCTCCTGCTGAACTACTGATAAGATTTGACAACATTTTCTGAAATGTTTCATCAGGAGCCAGTTTATGTCCTCATATATGTCATTTCAGCTGTTCTAGTCTTGCTTAGGTGTCAGTAAAGTTGAACTTTGAACCTTGTTACAAGCTGATAATGGTGAGTCCAGCAGCTTTACAACATCCAACTGTGAGGCAGTATCACCCTTTAAGATTGGGGGAAAAAATGTAGAAAATATATGGCTCAGGGTTCCCTGCAGAAATTAATTATGTAACCTATTGTAGCATACCTCAAAAGTTCACGGTGCATGAAAAACTTAATATGCATGGCCTTCACCTTTACAGGCTCATAAAATTGTAGAGTTGTGCTTAATTTTTTTTATAATGTGACAGAAATAATTTATTAAGAGCGGCATATGTTAATAACGCTCTGCACAGGAGAGACTTTAAAAAGTTGCGTTTGATGTCCACTGGCACCGCCACAGAAAGGTCAATAATACTTTTTAATGCGCTCTAATGATATTCATGTTCTTAGTCACCACCTTTTAAATTGGATTTTGTGGATCCAACAGAATTAATTCTACTTTCTTTACAGAAATGTAATGGTCATTATAATGGTATTTCTGTGAGTGGACATAGAAATACATGAGCTTACAGGATCACTGTTTACACTTTTGTGATTAAAACGGATCTGGTTTCTCACATTCCTGTTGTTGAAGATGGTTTTCTCTTTATAAATATTTGTAGCATCTTGAGACAATTTCAAATATAATTGGCACCATATGAATATAATTGAATTGAACTGAATGTAGATCAATCTAACAGCAAATTCACTAAATCATTTTGGAAATTCTGGAAATCTGTCTGTCATTACAGTGCAGGTAAGACAGAAAATTTAAACGTGGTGACAAAAAATTATCAAAATTCCCAATACATAGTCCTTGTTTCATAATTAGCAATCATGAAGCACGTTAGGGTCATTAAAAGTGTTGGTTTTTTTCCATTTTCAGTTTATATATTTGTTCAGTTGCAGATAAGATGCATCATGGCTTAACTATTTGACCAATATCTCCACTGTGCCTTCTGTGTGCAAAAAATCTGAAGTAAATCTAGAAACCAAAAGGCTAAAATGTCCACTTTTGAAGCCCTCTTTATGCACATCACCCTCTTTATGGGTGGACTGATGAAGTCAGGGTTGTGCATGTTCTCAGACCGGGGCAGCTTCTGGCAGTCCTTCCTGCCACTTGATTAGGCCACTGTGACACCCAGCAGCTTGGTAAGGTCGAGCCCTACAGAGTGTCAGAGAGGTAGGACGATGATGTATCTCTCTGATGCGTCCATTTTTAACCTCTGTGACTTTGTTGTTTTTCTCTTTTGCCCATCTGCTGGGGACGTGTCTGCCGTCAGAGCTGGACAGTCAGACTGTTAACTCTCTGTGCACCTGCAAACAGGGCTGTTGAGAACATTTGGCTTCCTCTTTATATTGTGGAGATTGTTCATTGTGTCATTTGGGGAATTTTCTATTATCTTGAACAACAGTTGCTGTGTTTGACACAGAGTTTAGCTGTATTGGCTGTGCATCTTTATCATTAATTTGTTCAAATATTTCAGGGGCTCTTGATTTCTAAAGTCATTTGCAGTAGAACGTTACTTGTCAGCAAGTTATTTTACAGTGGTTAAAATGACCTCAATGTGAATCTGCAACCTGTTTCTACTAAAAGGGCTTTACATTGTTGTAGTCATGAACTTTTAGTTTTCTTTCTTCAGCATGTGTTTGAATAATTTATCTGCACACTGCCAAATGTCAAATATTCTCTTTTTTTGTCTGAAGGGTTTGCGAAAATTTAAAATACTGTATTTTTCACTTTTTGCCTTCTGCTCACCCGAAAGCTTTTTTTTTTCTTGCAGATGTGAGAATTATCCTTTTTGCCTGTTTCACTCCAAACAAACAAGATGCAGTACATGTAGAGTTGCACTGTAAAAGTGTATATCATTTAACATTTCCTAAGTGTAATGTTTTTGGAACAACTTACTGTTATTTTACTCCTTATGTTTTCATAAATCATACATAATTAAGAGAAAAGTAATAGAAAAACAGATCAGACATGAAGAATGTTTAGACATTCAGAGGTCAAGAAGCAGACTTCCATTTGGTCTACATCAAATTGGTATCTGGTACTTACACGCTGTCTGATATTTCTGCAATGCAAGTCTTTCTGCAGGTTCACTGATTTCTGAAGGTTATAGAAGGTCTAAATAGCCTCACTCAGGCAGAGTCTCTGTAGTGTAGCGTTCTGTAATGTTGCAGTAAGCAGTTTACATGAAAATAGACGTAGTTGTGTACATAATGCAAGAAGAGAGCAAGGGAAAGATGTTCAGCCCCTGTTTACTTTCTCATATCAACACATCTGGCCGGTCATTGCCTGAAGCGTGTGTGAATGTTGAATTGTCGGTTTTGGGAAGTTACTGAAATGGTCAGATGATAATTCCAAAGTCAGAGAGGTGCAGGAGGAGGTTTCCTCAAGATAAGTGGCCATCCAACAAGCACTTCACAGGTAATAGACTGGCAGCTTTAGATAACTCCAGGGACTCAGCGATGCACATAATTTACTTTTTCCCTATTCGTCTCAACGGTGAAATTGATGCCCAGAGTCCTATTGGATACACATTGTGCCAGTCAGCGTATTTGGGTTGAAATTTCCATTTACATGGAGTTTGACCGCGAGATCTGGTGAAAAGTGTGCACGGCTTTGGTGCATGCAGCTACGCGTGACAGAACTCTGCTCACTGGAACTTGCTCTGTGCATTTCCACACTTACGCATTTGGTATGAAACAGATTCTCATTTACTCTCCATAAAATAAAAAACATTTCCAGCTCAACATCCACACAGTTTATTATCCATCTGTAGAAATGTTACTTGATTAATAGAGTTCAACAGCTTGCACAGCATTTAGGCCATACTGTCGTGGCAGCGCTGTGATTATTTGGTAGATTGGCATCACCTCTCCTTTGGAATAATAGTCCAGTCCTGTTAACGCCTGCGCAGCATTAAGACATCACACTCCCACAGTATGTTCACACAGTGTATTTATTAACTTACATACGGTGCGTTTTTATCACAAAAACAAAGAGATGTACTGTTCTCCGAGATGATTGCAAGTGGCTTGTAGGTGACAACAGCTGCTGTGATCCAGATGTCTTGCCCTGAGCCAGTCGTCCTGCGTGCTGCTGCTTCTGCAGACACGTCTCTCCTCGTTAGACGATATTTTCACCGATAATGTTGCAGACGACGCCGGGTTGAGCAGAGGTCAGGGATTTGGTGATTCTTAGCGCTATATTTTTCCGCCCCGTCTGAAAACAAATGACACAAAATGACAATCTAAACTCGCTGCGTTGGTAAATCTGTGTAGGTTACAGATCATGTGAGTCAGGACCATACAAAAGGATGCTGCGCCATTAGATTCCTCTCTTCTTCCCTCTTGGTGTTGCTTTTTGTCTCCATATGAACAACAGGGAGGCGAGGGAAGAAGTTTGTGTTGTGTGTGTGCGCGTGTGTGTGGGAGCAGTGCATGTGTCTGTGCTCAGGTGGCAGATACCCTCGGTAAATCATTTCAGATCCATTTATTCAGAAGCCTGTGTGCAGACGACACCTGCACAACGCTGCCAAAGAAGTGCCACAATGTCAGCGACTTCGTTTGCAGCTCTGACCTGCTGGGTCTGTGTGTGTTTGTGTGTGAGCACATGTACTGTATACTGTGTCTTTATTTGTGTCTACTAGTGTTTGGCTGTGTACGTTAGGTAGCTCAGTCAAATGTGTCTCTCGGGAAGAGAAATAACAGCATTCAGTTATCAGAACGACTGTGTTATCACTTTCAATGACTCGTGCTTTAAATCTGGCGTCACTCCTGAGGATGAATAGTTAATTTAATTACTTTAATGAACAAACTGATGCTAAAAAGGAGAAATCTTTGGTTCTTAAATAGCAAATTAATTTTTAACACGCGCCAAGATCAAAATTAATGGTATTTTTAGTCTGGATTTGTATTTTTTTGATATGACAGCTGTCCTAATCTGTGTTCAAAATGAGCTCGTTTGCGTTTGTCATTTGCATGCTGACAGTCAGTTGTGACAGTTGTAAAGTGTTCTTGAAAAAGCGCCCGACGTGGACACTCAAGGCAGCCAGACGAAAGATTTGCAGAGCTGTGATGTCTGTGTGTCAAATTACTTATCTCGCTAAGCATATGCTGGCACTTCAGAATCATATACTTCAAACCCAGATCCTTCAAACGCGTCAAAACGGACTGTCTTATTCAACACATCAGTCATGTAGCCACCAGCAAAATGAGCGAGATGTCATTTGCACTCAACAAAAAAAGCTTCTGGAGACATTTAAAGACACTCTCGATGACTGTTTCAATTTGGAAAAAGGCTGTTAATGATATCGTCTCAGCTGCCTTTTGTGCTTTTTTTTTTCTTTTCTGAAGATACAAGTGAACGACAAAAAGTACTTAGAAGTGCACTTCAGCGAAAGCTTTGCCAATTATTAATTTGAGTCCTGAAGACAATTAGTAAATCACTGCAGCACACCATTATCCAGCTGTTACCCTGGATTTCAGGATTTTTTTTTTGAAGAGTGAACCAATCTCAGGGTCAATTTAGCCTGCCACTAATGACAAAACACAAAATGATGATTCCTGCTATCACATATGTTGTGTGCCAATAACAAAGCTATCTTTTGTTTTAAGGGCGTGAAATAAAATTCCACAAATAATACCGACCTAATAGTAAAATCAACAAAAATATCTCCACCAGACACCCGCTAAGCTTCCTCTTTTATCTTTTTTTTGTTATTTGAACCCCCACCCACCCACCCCCCCACCTTACACCTCGACACACACTCCCACGAATGCAACCCGCTTGTTTTGTGCCGTTTCCAAGTGTTACACGGGGCTAAACTATTTCATTGCGTTAATTGGCCAGTGTCACTCCTGACGTTTGAATAAACAGAAGGAAAAGAGGGAAAGCTGAGACAAATGGTGGCTAATTAAACTGGTACATGCGTGTGCGAGAGTGTTGCAGGGGAGAGAAACCAGCTGACAAAAAAAAGTGGAGTGACGAAACACCCCGCCTGACAAAAGCAACTACGATGGAAACTTTAGATGAAGAGAGAAGGAAAAAAAAATCTACTTTCTGCTTTCTTTGAAATCCTCAACTTCTCTAATTGGGTTTTATTCAACATTGAGTGGAAGAGAAAGGAAAGCAGTGATTGGCCAAGTTTAAAGCTCGTATTTTTTCCCAGAGTTTTCATTTTTGCAATATCCTGTAGTGAAGAATTTGTCATTAAAATGCCTGTAAAAGGTGAACACACACACACAATCTCTACCCTTGACCTCCTGCTGCTGCAAGGAATCTGATAAAACTCATCAAGAAAGGAAGATGGAGAGAAAGTAAGGGAAGCCTTAAAATAAGCTGAGACGTGTTTGAACTCCGACCCATGGGGGACGTTTGTTTTCAGAGGTAGCGTGTCGGTCCAGCACATCGTCCCCCTCGGAGGTATCGTCCTCAGCACCGTCTCACCTTCTGCTCCAGTCTCTCTCTCTGTGACTCACACACATACATGTTCACATACGATCCCTCAAACCCACCCAACCCCCCACCTCGCCTCTCTTGCATTTGACCACTTGTCAGGGGATGTTTATGGGCCATTGTTTGCAGTGCTGATGATCATTGTCACTGGTTGATTCCATTACACATAGGCTTCTGATGGATGGGCCCACCCTGACGTCCACTGATATAGGTGTCCTTGACCACTGGGGCACATGCAATGAAGGGAGGGAGGCAGCAGGGTGGAGAGTTGGTCTTCTATTTTTTTATTTTTTAATTCAATAGAAAGGGTTTATCCATCAAATAATACAGTACAAAGCTGCTTGGTTTGCATGTGGGATGAGACCAAACTGTGGTAGACAATAAATACAAAATGTGTGCAGCTCCCACAACAAAATTCATACATAGACAGAAAGCACAATACAAATCAAACACATATCTTATACTTGATCAGCAAGTCCTTCAAAATAAAGGTAAAGTTTGGGTTTACAATTATAGATAAGGTACGATTGAACTTTCTTCAGATGTTCCACAGAAAACATTAGGGAATGCAGTGCCTAGTAGAAAAACGGTAAGACATAAGTAGGATGCATTACTGAAAATAAAATAAGTTCTAAGCTAACATGAGACTATAGAATAGGAAAGTAAGAAGGCATACCATAGTGGAAAAACTGCACATTACATTGACATTGTTTATGTACAAAAAGAATGACAAATGATCATTTCTGTTAAAACAACTACCTAGTGAAGCTAACAAAAGGTGTTTTTGGTTCAAATGAATTCTATGTTAATAAACTATTCATTACTGGTGGTTAATGTAACATTCAAAGTCATGCCAACAGAAGCCAGTTTTGACTGGCAGTCAGAAACCGTAAATGAGCGGTTGTCTCTTGTGTTAAAGTCTAACACTTTGTTGACTTTGTCACACAATAATAACCTCACTTACTCCTTTGCGTCCAACAGCAATAGAATTCGTAATTATTTTGGGCACTGGAGGATTTTTTCACTTTAAAACCAACATGCTGTGAGTCACTTATTTTTCTTGGGAGGCCGATCTACACGGCATACATCTAATGCTGATGGCAGCATGTATGGTGTTGTATCACACAGACACAATACTACACAGCATCTACCAGTAAAATGCATACAGCGATGAGAACTGGACATTAAAAATACATTAGTATATCTCCAAAAGAGGCGATGGAATCAAAAGCATTTCATCTAAAATATTTTGCACCACTATTCTATGGATGCTTCTGACTTGTGATGTAATTATGTTATTATTTTTGAGTAAAATGTGTCTCTTATCTAAAATCATAACATCACATTTCCTTTTCATTTCGATGTTTATGCTCTCCTTTTGAGTACAGACGTGTCACGTTAGAGGCATAAAACATGTATGAACAAAAAAAATTCCATCAGTTTTTATTTTCATTTGTTTGTCCTTTTTTTATTTAGTATGCAAACTTTGCTTGCTTTTTTATGCTAGATTTTCTAAGAATAAAAACTTTTTTTTTTTTGCAATATTTTGGCTTTTTATCCAAAATTCTGGCACATCTACAGGCTTAAAGTAAAATGCAGATAAAAGCATTTCATAAAATGAAACCTATATCTATGGATTCAATCTATCAATACATTTGCACATTCATAATTAGCCAGACTACAATAAACACCCAGACAGAAGTTGATGTATTGTGTGATGATTATGCATAGCTCACAAGTTTGTATAAGTTGGTTAATATCCACAGAGAAGTAGTGGAAGTCTGCAGAGATTTTGGGAAATTAATACAAAGACAGAAAATACAGACTTTTTGATGAATTGATGGAAAAGATTCATGCAAGCTATAATAACTGCAGCATTTGTTGCAAGAAGGAAATAGTTGCATCTTTCAAACTGCTTCCATTCACTCCATGAGTAAAGAGTGTAAATGACAGCAGTAATTTGAAAGATTGACATGCAATCAGGCTCTCTTAATTGAGCTTGGCGTTCTCTGATTATGACCTTAATTCATATGATATCATTTTGTTAAAGAGTTAACATGGTAGTTGTAGTCATTTGTGTTCATTTACTTTGGTTTTAATTACATCATCACAGAGGATGTAAACACTCCGTCTGTGGTCTGGCCTCTTATGGTGTTCAAGTGTCATAAAATTGTTAGAAAATTCCTCCGCCATCTCATTGAGGTAGAGTCCCCAACTCAGAGAAACAGATGAGTTTCTGATGGCTCAGACGCCATCACAAGTCGACAACCGTAATTACTGATGGGAGAAGATCGGTTTTAGTGGTGTCAGTGAGGGATCGGCCGTGGTGTTGGGTGACGGAGTATGAAGCAGCGTTGATAGCTAAAACATTTACCGTGGATCCAGCCATCGTCATTTTTCACAGAGCCGAGGCCTCATTGATCAGGATGATATCTGGCGGAAGTGTAGTTAAAGGCACATGTGTTTAACAAGCTTCTCTGGCATTTCCCAAAAATTGTCACATAAAGACTTTCCATTATTATTTGGAACAAAGACAAAGAGTCGTTTTCTTTTTCTCAGATCTGTCTTTTGTCAGACTACTTTTCTGAAGAAATAGCTTCCCCAGATCAGACAAAAAAAGTAATGTTCTGAGACAGAAGCAAGGCCAGATTCTGGTCTTTGATGCAAAAATTAGCTCCATTTTGTGAAAGTTGCTTCATGACGCTTGAGTCAAACCGTTTCTACAACTATCAGCTCTGTATTTGTCCGTGTTCCTTTAAGACAACGCCAAAAGAAAAAAAAAGCAGGAAAACCCAAGCCTCCAATAAAACTAGCATTAATGGCATTGCAATATGCAAAGCTATGCTAATTTTATGCATACTGTCAACCTACATAGTGGCCGTTCTTCATTCATTTCAAAAGATATGACTGCAATTAGATGACAATTGATTGAAATCATTTGCGTTTTATGATTCCGTTACTTTTGAGAGCTGACAGGGCGTCGTACAATTGGGTGACAGTATATTTTCGCTGCACGCAGAGATTAACTGCTGTTATTGACCCTGATGCAAACCAACTGGTCATACATTTCAAACAAACCAGTCACTATGTGGACGATTTGCATGTGGTGTGTCATTTACCACATTCCCCGATTACCTAATGATTTATGCTTTAATATAACACGCGGAGTGCTTTCAAAGCAACACCACACCTTTACAGTGACTTAACATGTCGGAGACGGAGAAATTGAAATGATAGTTTAAGGGCTGCGGGGAAAAAGAGAAGTCTTATCAGGTAAGACTTGCTTTGTATGTAGGTTTTTTTTTCCTCCTTCTCTCCTTGGAAGGCAGGGGTGCAGTTGATGAATTCTTAAGCAGATCTTGCTGATAATTGTATTTCATAACTGTCATGCGGAGAGGGACTGTCCGCTGAGAAGCTATTTGTGTCACTGCGTCTCTCTCTCCCTCTGCCTCCCTCACTCTGTCTCTCTCTCTCTCTGCAGCCTCTTCAATAAAACTCAAATCACGACAGAGATTGTTAAGTCTACCTCCAAGATTATTAAATCCAAATGGAGAATTTATGGGTGACACTTCATAACAATTAATCTGAGATGCTTGATTAATAAAGTTCGCTCACCCCCGCCTCCCCTCCCTCCTCTTCCCAGGCGCCCTCCCCATCACTAAAGTTGTCCCGTTTGAGTGGGGATGGAGGGGGAGGAGGGGGGAACAGACGTATGGGTGGCAGGATGGTTGTCAGGGACGACATGAGTGTCATTCTTTTTGATTAATGGAGCATTGTGACCCCGCCCCTACCCCCCCCCCTTCTTTCCTAGCATGCCCACTCACCTCTGCAAAGCCCCACACTCCCAACCCCCCCCCCCCCCCCCACATAACAGGTAAAAATAGATGTGGGCCAAGTTATGCTCT
This sequence comes from Acanthochromis polyacanthus, assembly GCF_021347895.1. Taxonomy (NCBI): domain Eukaryota; kingdom Metazoa; phylum Chordata; class Actinopteri; family Pomacentridae; genus Acanthochromis; species Acanthochromis polyacanthus. Next base: position 34,726,648 of record NC_067123.1, on the reverse strand, counting down.
CCATTTGGATCCGTGCTAGACACGATCTGATAGGAAAGAGACAAAGAAAGAAATGGAACATGTAAAGGAAGAGGTGGAATGAAATAAAGGAAGAAATGTGGAGGGAATAGACCAGAAGCAAAAGGGAAAAACGGGAAGAAAGACAATAAGAGATTAAAAAAACAACGAAATAAGGAAAACCAAAGAAAGAAGTTAAAACATCAGGAGATAAAGAGGAACAAACATGAGATGGGGAAGGTTAGAAAAGCAAAAGAGGAGACAGAAAGACAGGGTTTTTGGAGAATGTCACCTACCTAACCTTGTCACCATGTTAAGTCAGCTGTGATTAATTAGTTGAGTGAGACTGAGCAATTAGGTCAGGAGTTTGGGTGTGTATGTGTATGAAAATGTGTGTACGCATGCATCTCTGTGTTCATGCATTAGTGTTTTTTATCAAGATCCTTTCATCAGGACTAACAGAATATACAACCTATAAAAAATATCTTTTTTTTTGCTTCCACTTTACCCTAAAAAGAAGAAATATGCCAGAAAATAAGGCAAACAGAATGCTGAAGAAATGTATTCCTTACAGTGGTCAGCTGCAGGTCTGTTATAGTGAAGCTGATGTACAATTTTGAACCAATCAAAAGCGTGCATTCATCCTATTTTTTTGTGCTTTAAGTCACACAAACTTTTCCCCAATTTGCTGTGCGCCAAGTCCCAAAATATCACATATTTGCATGTGCTGCTTGGTTTCCAATAAGCAACTAAAAATCTATATTTCTGTGGTATATCATCGCCGAACTGTGGCTCTAGATTCATTTAAAAGAATGCGAGCACAAGAAACCCTTAGACAAATCCTTGAACCAGTAAAGGCTTATAAAAGATCATATTTAACAATGATGGCTATATATTTTCCTTTTTGCAATTAAAGAGTCCCTCTGTGTAATTTAATGCTTCTTTTCAAGTGTCGGGTCCCCTGAGACTTGGCCTGTAGCTATGCCATCGCTCTTGGTGATTATCATTAATGAATGTCGGCGAGGACCATCCCTCAATGTGACTAGGGAGGAAACACAAGCCCTAATTAAAGGTTCCTATTCATAAATATATGCCTCAAACTACGCAGATCGACCATTGCTATGCTCACAAGTCATGTTAATGTCAGAAAAAGCACCTTTTTAAGAGCATTTTCTCCCTTAATGTACGGCACACCAGCAGCTATGACAGATTTTAGCAGCCAAAGCCCGCAGCGAGGGATCTGTGCAATTTGAGATTCGCCGATTTAAATTTAAAGAGTACGGCTGAAGATTAGGACGCTCTAATTTGACACACAAGAGGACTGATGACAAAAAAGAGCAGACATCTAACTGTAGTCTTACTGTCTACGATACAGTTTTTGCTTGTAATCCTCAAAAGGCTGTTTTTGTGTTTCGGCGCTAAAGAAAAAAAAAAGGAGGTTAAAGGAAGCTCCCTGTGTTGAGAAGTCACAAACCTCTAAGAGATGGTAATATTCCAAAAAATTAAAATGTTGAACAGGTTTCCAGGATGTCACTGTACATGAAATAATCCTCATTGCTCGTATTCTCTCACAGAAAGTCATTTTAATTGTGCTAAATGTGGACTGACAACTGCTCTCGTAAATGCAATTGGTTGTATTGTTGCATCAGTTTCCCAGACAAAGCTATTAGTAATTGTTATGTGAAGAAGATAATGTTAACACTGAGGATAATATTCCACATTCTGTCTGAATGTTTCTTTTTTTCCCTCACCGACACTGTGAAACTGTTGTCGGAAAAAGAGCTCGGAGAGACAAACATTTGGCTGCTTCTCTTTCCTCCTTAATGGCTGAAAAATGCTAATTGGAGTGCACGTGTCAAAGAAAACAAAAGGCAAGGGAGGAGGAGAGGAAAGGAGCGTGCATGTCAGAGAGGCTGGTATTTTGAAACGTGAAATATGTCACTTTATTCCGCCGAGTTGGTGAGGATTTTTATTTTTTTTTAGCAAGGTTGTTCTAGGAAGCAGGAAATCTCTGTTTCGCACTATTTGTCTCGATAAAGTTTGGCCTGTGGTGCTATGTAATGTAGCTCGTGTTTAAAACAAAGCAACGCAAACACAGTTCGTCTTGCTGCTGCTCCGCTCAACAATTATTCCATACTTTGTGTAAACAAGCCTGAAGTTGCTTCCTCCACATTCAGTTTGGAGCTGTAAAATAACACCTCGAATCCCTCTGGAGACTCCAATCCTTTAATAAACTTGCATCTGTCACCGCTGCACGGCATTTCATCGCATTCTTCGTCCAAACTGACAAAATCAAAAAAAAAGCTCAGGTGGGGATTACAAACCTTTAATTGCATTGTCAAAACTACAGCAACATATCGTTTTTTAAGTCTACACATTAAACAAGTCGTGGAAAAGTAAATCTCTATAAAATATCAAAACCCCTCACTCTCCTTCTCTCTCTCTCCACACTCACACTTTGGCATTTTAATTATGCAGTCTTATCTGATAGATGTGGAGATATAGCTCACGTCAAAGTTAGAGCCTGTTCTTTATTAATTTTTATTATATATTCTTATATTCAGCCTGTCAATGAGTGTCTGGAATCTGATAGGACCCATCATTGATTGAAGATTACTCAAGATTATGAAGTATTATCATAAGCTGTGAGCTTTCATCATTCCAAACGTTCACTTCTTTGAATGACACTAAGAGAAAAAGATTATACTTCATTCCAGTCCACTGAGAGTAAGTTTTCTGAGTCCGGCACTGTGCGCCGTGGACAACACGTGAGAACCCTGACAAGCAAATTTGCGGTGCACTAATCGCGCTTGCATTCCAGGAGAACCCAAATCGTTTGACATCAGAGGTTTTATGGCTGCAAAGTGCTCGGGTGGTTAGCCACAGGCCAAAATATGCAACACAGCATCAATTATTTATGAATAATAAGAGATGGGCATTAAATTCATGGTGTATTTCATTATGATTTGTGCAGTAAACTTTGATATCAGCATGATAATCCAAAATGCATCCTTAGACTCCACTGAAATGCAGCAGTTTCAACAAAAAAAGAGAAAAACATGACTCAACAATGACATTGTTGGACTAAAATCTTCTTTTTCAGCTGCGACGAAGCTGATTTTTAACTTTCAGTGTTGGACAAGGATGTACAGTAATTAAATCATGCTACAGTGTGTGGCTCCGGCAGATGTTTCATATTATTTTAGTCTAAAATAAGCCGTTTTTTTTATAAAATGGATCATGTAATGTGATGGTGCGATGCTCTCTGTGGTAGTGATGATGATAGCAAGCAGGGAAGGAGAAGAATTAAAATAGGAGTAAAGATGAAGAAAAGATAACTGAGATGGTAGTGGTTCCAGGCATTTTTTTTTAAAGCTGAATATATTTTGTATTGTGTGTTTGCCAGGACTCATGGAGGAACAACAAAATGTGAACGCACACCCTCAAGGCATAAATTTTGTTTTATTCTCTGTTTTAAGTGCATATTTGGTTTTACAAAGAATTTCCAGAATTGTTAGATGGGATACAGAAAAAAAGCTCCAAATGAAAATAGATTTTTTTGTGTGTTAAAATGTACAAAACAGTTGGACAAGGACATATTATAAAAACGGCTTCTCACACAATATAAATCTGTAAAGGTAATAATCACATGTGTTCTAATTATATGTCAGTGTGGCGCATCAGTCCCAGTATTTTAATCCCTATGGGAACCACACAGTGTTATTATAAGTAACAGTATTTACATGTTAAAATAATTATGTTCGCCACTACTTGGTCGTATGACTGAGAGTATCAGCTTTTCTCAAACAGAGTCCCTCACCTGATTTGACAACCTGCTGGACTTCTTTACAACACGATCCACCAGATCTTACAGACAGCAGCTCTTTAGATGGTCATGTCAGACCTGGGGAGAAAAAAGAAAAGAGACAAAAGAAAGCAGATTATAATATATGTATATCTACATGACGACTACATGGATGTTCTCACCCGCTCAGAGCTGGCATCTCCACGCAGACGAGAAGGAAACACGATGACATGTCATCGGGCTGTCACAGTTACATGGGAGAGGGGCTTCATGTGTACAAGTTGGGGGAGTTGGTGGGGAAACAACTGTTTGTGCGTTGGGCTTTTGTCATTCGTGCACACGCCGACACGGCTGGTTGAATCACAGGTAGTGGAACTACTGCAGCAAGCAATTTGGATCATAATCTCCGGATCATATGTTGGAAGTCATAGTACATGTCAGATTACAGAAAGAGAAGAAATTAAGTTAAAAATAAAAGCCCCAAAGTTGATATCATTGATGTTTCAACAGGCTGCTGCAGTTCAACTCTGAGGTCACAAATATTCATCAAATATGGAAATGGAAGAAAAAGAAAAAAATTCACAATAAGGACAAAAAAATTCTTGAATTTTGAACGTAAATCTGGACTGTGCCCTCATTTTGAAGGCACCAAGCACACACACAGGCGCACACACATGATATTCCAGTGCAGACACAGTTGCCTCTTGAACCACATGCCCCCCTCTGCTGGTCCACAATCAGATCTTGCACAAGCTTCTCCACTGCAGTTCCTTTGCTGCTCCTTTGCTAAAAACTCATATAAAAGATGCTGCTTTACTAACTCAACTGGCATCGATAACAAAAAAAAATCTACAGAGTCTACATTGTGTACTTGTATATCTGGCCAAATCTGGGTCCATTCCATTTTTTGATTTTTAGTCTCCAGGGTATCTGAATTTTCTTGAATACTAACAACCTTAGTATTTAAAGTTGAGGATATATTTAGAAGTATAAATGTCTGTCGCGTTATTTTTATTCAGATGAATGATTCCTGTTTTATATTATTGGAATTACTAAAAAAAATGAACTTTGCTTTGCAGTTGACTGCTGCATCCATGATGTAATTACAGACATTTTTAGTTTATGGTTTTGTGGTACAGCAATAATAACTGCCTTTCAGAACACACAACCCCGCAGTGTGTGCGTCTAGTCACAAAAAGCAAATTTGGAGAAGTCTACTTAGTAGTCAAACACTGTAGTTAGTCCAGAAAAACTATCTTTGAAGCATAGAACTATACTGCAAAGATATTTTTTTGATTGCCAAGTAAATGTGAATTTCATTTTTATGCATATTTTAAAATGTAAGAACCCAAATTTAAAAATCGGCATGAATAAGATCCAATTAATACAATTCAAATGTTCCTATCTCTTGTAGCTTCTCTGTTTGGTAGAACAGATGATGAGCTGCAGCTCTTCTGTCTGTCCGCGCACTTTGGATGGAAATATTAGTGACGTAAGTCTGCTCCATCAATCAGCGCGCAGGCCGCTCTGACAGACGGGGACAGACAGATGTTGGGGCGGTACTTGCTATTTCTTTTACCACATAATAAGGGACCTCAGACATCATCTCTGCGCACATTTGCAGACAGGCAGTGGCTCAAAAAATAGACTAAAGATCCTCAAGACGCAACAAACTTGTGCGTAATCGTTTATCAGCTGTCCACTGTGGAAAAAAAGCCAGATTGGCTAAAGGGATAAATTCAGAAACTCACCAGAATCAGTAAACGCAGAAACTTTTCTCCTTTTTAAATCCAGTTTCTTCTATGATCCGGTCCAAACCCCCACATCGCTAAGACAGGAGCCGGTGGATGAATAATAAGTCCGATGTTCTGGCTGCAGACGCACGAAAAGCGCAGAGTTTGAACTGTGGCTGTTTTCATCCAAGTTGTGTTGTGATTATCACCGCACCCTCTATCAGACTAAAGAAAAAAAAACAAATTTAAGACTTCCTCCTCCTCTCTCCTTCCTCTTTATCCTCTCTGCAGTAAACGGATATATGATGCTGCCTCATTTGAGATAACATTAGCCCAGTTGTGTGCTCTTTATAAACACTTTACGGAGGATAATAGTTAGGATGGAGTGTAGGCTATTAATGGAGCCTCTTGTGGCTTCAGAGCCCCTCCCCTTCAGCAGAAGCCTCACTAAAAAGGTGTAACGAATCGATCTGCAGCCTCCTTTGTCCCACTAAAGAGGTCACCAAAAATATCCACTTTTTTTTCTACTTTGCAACCTTTGAGACAGAACTGCAAAATCTGCACTGCACGCTAAACACCGTCTAAACAAATGAAACACTGGGGCTTCATCTTATCCGACTTTACAGCTGAAAGTACAAGAACTGTTTTCTTCTAGGGAAAAATGAGAATATTGCTTGCTTTGGGGTAAAAGCAAGTTTCTATTTTGCCTTTGATTCCAAGCCTTATTGTGTGCTTGAATTATTGATGTTTTAGGGATAATCTGAATGATCAGAGGCCTGTTCCGCATTGATCCACTTTTCCTCAAATGGGAGCTTTTATTTTAGTTCGTTTGTATATTTTTGCAGATTAAAATGCCATTCTTTAGAAAAGTATAGCTTCTACATTCAATTCTTTGTAGCGTAATATTTTTTTTTTTTAATTCTGGAGCGGTGAAAAGTAAACCAAATCCTGTTTTGATCGTACGTAAATGGTCTTTTACGCACACACACTCCCAGACTGCAGGCTGTACATCAACTTTTTTAAAGGTATCTCTCATTCTATTGTTCAGTGCCAGGTTTACAAATCCTCGTGTCCACGACCAGGACGCACCTTTTCTCGTATCTACTGTACGTGCAGGGACGTGAAAAGGCGTTGAAATGAAAGCCATCCCAGCGAACAATTAGAGCAGCAGATTGACAGGTGGGCTCTGACTGTCAGGGTGACGCTTGTGGAGGGGTGGAGTAAAGGAGAGGCCGGAAAGGCAGCTGGATGTGTCTGTCTATCAGTGGGAGCTGTCTGAACGCACCGCGCATCACCAATGTGCGCACATTTCACTGCGGAGAATCCGGGGACGCTTCTTGCGCTTTTTTTGAATAAATAATACTAATAAAGAAAGAAACAGGAAACAACAATAACCCCCGTGTCTGCGGCTCAGCGGGCGGGCCTGCTCGCTGTCTTTTGTGACGAGTTTGTGAGAGAAATTCGTCAAGTGTCCATGTTGACAATCGGACGGTGAGCGTATATGTGAGTATTTGACGATCCGAGGGGGGTTTGTGTTGGAGCAGCAGAGAAGGGGATGTGGGGTTGGATTGCTGCGGGGTTTTCTCCACGCACACACTTGACTGATTGACATACACCCAGCCCGCCTAACGTGTCACTCTTTCCTCTCTCTTTTTTTTTTTCTTTCTCCTCGATTTCCTCCCAAAGACTGTAGCGGAGGTTGGAGACCGGAGCTGGCACCTGGACGGACGGAGGGAGAGAAACACACCGCAGTTTGGACTCACCTTCCAGCACCAAAACGCAAGAACAGGAGCTCCGTTTTTCTTCACTTTTCTGCTCTAAACAGAGGTATGAAATAGTCCGGTGAAGGGGATTTTTTTTTGGATGGAAACGCGGCGAAAGGGCTCCGGCAGCTCTCCATATCCCGACAAACAGATCCGCACCAAGCTTTCCGGCAGTTTTCACCACAGCCTGCGATGAGTTTCTCTGATCGCTAGAAGTTAACGGACGAGCCTCTTTATTTTTGCTCTAAATTTCCTTTTCTGCCCCGCATCGGACGCTCCGTTCCTTAAAAAAAACATGATCCAAGACGCGTGAAAGAGAGCGAATCTCCACTTGCATCGAAAAAGGAAGACTTCTTCACCCTGCGAGGGGGATCTTTAATTCTACATTCCCACTGAAAGACTGAGGAAACGCTACTGGTTTTGATTTCCTCCCCGGTTTCCTCTCCAGTTCTGTCCGCCTGTTCTGATCTCTGCATGAAAAGTCAAGCGGAAAGTCTTGCAGCAGCATGCCGAGGAGAAAGCAGCAAGCACCGCGGCGGTCAGCAGGTAAGCCCCCGGCTCTGCAAGCAAACACCAACAAAATGCAACACTTCACTTCCTCCACTTCTTCCATTTGGATACACATTCAGAGATAAGTTTGCTGACAGGCCTGGTTCTAGACAGAATGACTCCTCTGTCACTGTATTCAGCGTGGAGCAAAGCAAATGGAAGTATAATTCAGATTATGTGCACAGTTTATCCTCAAAGTTTATTCCCACTACCTTAGAGCATGTTTGAAAGCGGCACTGTTTCATTTGTGCAGCCATTCTTCAACTTTTCCTCTCAGGAATGATTCTACACTTGAGTTTCAACCCCTTTTCAAAGCAGATCCTCCAGGTTTGCCAGCCAGCATCCAAGTTCTCCAAACAAAGCTTCATCTTATCTCATTTTTACAGGCTAACTTGTTTGATGTGTTAGTGTCAGCAGGAGAGAAAAGAAAAAGTAGCCGTATTTTCTGCTTGTGTTCCGCTCTGGGATTGCCATCCTTGATTTGATGCTTGATTGATCGCCTGTCATGCGACTGCCTTTGATCTATTCATTCCTGATAAACATCAGTAAATCATTCGCCATGGAGACACGCATGCGCCCCCACGGCAGCTGGACTCCCTCAAAGGGTAACTTTTTTTGCCCCCGCCGAGGAGCAAAAAGAAAAGACAAATTGAAAGAAAAGTTCTCAAGCGGGATAAATACTTTTCGATTAATACCCAAGGGAGGGAGGGAACAAGGGAGGAGGAGGAGGGAGGGAGGGAGGGAGGAGGAAGGAAAGAGGGGTGCTGGGGCGTAGAGAGATCAGAGGGGCATCACATACAGAAATAGCCCCAAAACAGGGCAGGTTAAGCAGGAGAGACGAACCTCTGATGGTTGATTTCATGACCTGTGGTGGAAATGTGACATTTGAAGATGATACCAAATAAACATTTAACAATAACCATGGATACAATGAGGAGATAACGTGTGGAACATCACAACAGGGTACTAAAATTTGTTAGCAATTGGTGCCATGTGGTATAGAAATCCAGTTTAGCACAATAAAGCAGGTTTCTTGCAGAAAAAGCCTATTAAGTGTGTCCCTAAATATTAAATTTAAGCATATCAAAGGATTTAAGCATATTTGAAGTCATAAGGTGCCAAAATGTAAGAACCGATTCACATCTTTTGTTTATTTCCAGAGAAAGAACATCAGAAAAAGTGCGTAATTACACCCATCAATCCAAGTTTTATGCTGCAAATTCCATTTCGGCACCCTCGTTTTGCCTTTTCCTGACAGTCCGGCCTGCATGTTGTGGTTAAGTTGACCAGACACGAACTGTTCTCCGAGAGAATCGCATGTTTGCCCGAATCCATTTGATGTCCCTGGGAGATGTGCGTGATTGACGCGCATTTCCAAATGACGGGAAAAGAGAGGAGTCTTTGAAGTTCATGCAGTAATGACCAAAGCCGAATAAAACAGCTGTAGAATGTTAAGCAGGCGGTGGAAATGTGAGGTTAAGCAGACTTAATCAAGGTTGTGACGGAAAGACTTTGAACTCGGTGGGGCTGTAATTTCTAATTGACGCGAGGCTTTAGTGATGGATAGAGAGAAATGTGTTTGAAGAACAAGCCTGAAAATGAATCGTGTCGGTTTATACCTTCTGCCACAAAAACCCCAGAAGAGAGTGCAAAAAATTGTGTGTGGGGGTTTTTTTTCGCCTGTTTTCCAGCCTCTTTTCTGGTCATTTGGCTGAGCTGTGAAGTGGCCCCATTCCTGCTCAGCTTTTGAATATTGATTTAATTGTCTCTTTTTCTGACAGACACATACATCACAGGCAGTAATGGTCAATCCCAACTTGGCAGGCTTTGTCTCTGCATTATTTCCACTGGTTGACATATGGTCAATCTGAAAAAAACTTTAACACTTCTACTGATTTGTGTGTGTGTGTCTGTCTGCTTCCTCAGTGTACACACCTATAAACGCAGGCTATTTTTACAATGCATTACCAGATATTTCCACAACCCAGATTTGTCACTTTGGAGTTGCACTAAAACAAAATGTTGCATATGCTCCTCAGAGAGAGAGGGCTTTCAATAGCTCTTTGTATGCCATTTCAAATGGGCTCTGTTTCATCAGTCACAGTGATGATTTTAGACCCTGTAATGGCGCTGTACCCTATCTAGTTTATGACCAGTGACAATACATCAGTGTTCTTTCATTTGGAACCGCATTACTGCATCTGTTAGTTTTGGCAGTTGAGTTCAGTGCAGTGCAATTTGAGCAGCAGAGACTTTTGCTGCAGTCATTTGTCGTCATTTTCGTTTTTTTTTTTTGTTTTTTTTTTTAAGTCCTCCCTCACTGAAGTGTGGTTGTGTTCACGTATTTTTCGAGTAATTAATGAAAGGTAAACAAGGCAGTATCAAGTAGCAACACCTATGATGTGAATAAAACCATAGGAGGGGATTAAACACATTTTCAAAAACACATTTTTAGGAGACGTGTGTTTCTTTGTTAGAAATCATAGATTTTACACTAAAACCAAGCATTTTACCCACCCAAAGTGTAAATGTAATGTCGCTGTGCCAGTATTGCCTTTGACTATGTACAATCAAATGAGTAGCCAATTAACCAGTTAGATGATTTGTATCACAAATCAACAATTTTCATGCTCGATTCGGTTCGTTATCATGCAAAAAAGACCTCACATTGACTTGATTTAGCTTCTCGGATGTAATCATGTGCTGCTTTTTGTCATTTAATACAACAAATAGAACTTCTTTGGGTTTTGACCTGTTGGTTTGGACAAAACGAGCACTCTGAGGCCTATGGGAACATTTAAAATGCACTTTTTTCAGTATTGTGTGACACTTTCTTACCAACTGATTAATCAGAATTGTTATGACATTGGTTAGTTGCAGCAGTAATACAACTGCTGTGATGAATAATTCAGCAGCACAGAATCAACTTTCAAAGCAGGACAGTGAGACTTTGACAGTAACTGCAGTAATGAAGGGGTTACAATATGTGATGTTTGATTCTCTGTTCAAAGAAAACAGTGCATAATATGTGGCTTTTTGCACCAGCAGCAGTATCATGTTTAAATATGACAGCACACTGTCCATATTACAGCCAAATTACCAGTAATTAGTTTAATTAGTAGAAGGAAGATACTGTATATAAGACATACAAAGAGGCCATAACTCTATATTTGCCTTGATACCCAGGTCACAGTTCTGATTGCTGTTAGAAAATTAATGGTATTGCTGCACGTCTGCTCCTGCTTTTAGTTTGCCAGCCGCAATATCTTAAATCAAACACTGTCACTCTAAGTAATGAATCTGTCAACTAATCATTCAACATGTCAGTGTGATTACAGTGTGTTACCGTGTTAAATTTATTCAACTGGAGGTAGAAAGGTCTGGCTTCAAAAAAAATATCATTTTTATTACCCATCCCGCGCAACTATCAGGTTGTAGTGACTGAGACAGGAAGAGCAAACTGTGACCAATCCACAGTGGGCTGGAGCAGGATGGAGGCTCATGAGGGTCACATTTATACTCATGCACGAATCACTGGTTTGAGCAGAGATCTGCTCAGTTTCTATGTATTCATGGATACAAACGTTGATTTGATTCTGGTATCAGCTCCTGTCCTGACACTGTTACGCTGTTAAATACGTGCAAATATGCTCCCTCATACCTAAAGACAGTAATTAGTGTTTGTGCTTTCTTAATAGAAATGTTAGTTAGCTGCTGCTTCATCCACTCGCACACTGATGCATCTAATTAGAAGTTTACTTCTCCAAACTAAATTCTCGGGTTGCAGTCGGAGCCTGTGGATGCTGCTCCTTAATATGTATCATTCAGTGTTTCCTGTGAGCCAACTTCAGTGCAGCGTTTTAATGATCTGTTTGTAGCTTAGCTCAACACATGCTTAATTAAAGCACTCTGCAACATTTGTCCAGATTGAAGCCACAGCGAGCGGCGCGCAGATTAAACAGGTTGCACAGACATTGCCCCTGCCTCGTGAGCTTCTGCACTGACACCAGCGGCTGCCTTCTTCCTCTCTGAACAGATCGTCCTTTACTGCCACCATCGCTACCTCATCTTAATTACGACTCGGGGGGTGGGGCTTCCCTTCTTCTCGACGGCATCGTTAGCCGCGGTCCCTAATTATCCAGGTAGCTGACGGATCAGTGACGGGTCCGCCGATTACTGCTGACAAATTCAGCAAGGTGTCAAGTCTGCAAGCTGCCTTGATAAAAATCAACTCACTTGGCTGCTGTGTAAACTCAACAGCAGAGGTTGCTTGTAGTGTTGTGATGTTATGAAGCCGACACTGTGCTGGACAAGTGCAGTTGTGGTTAGGATGAAGTTAGTCGCTAGCATTCAGATGTAGTAGTTAACACTTTAATGTGAATGTGGCTTTCTGTGAATCTGGAAGATTTTCTTAATACTTTGCCTTTTCCCTCTGATCTTTTGGCTAACAGCTTTTTGGTTTGTTTGACAGAACAGGAACAAAGTTCTAAGCCGAGCAGCATTAATGCATTTTGTTGTCGTTCCTTGGCATTGTATTCCTCTGCAGGAATTTAGCTCACGGCACCTGTCAACTAAGACACGAGCACCGAAAGATGACTATTAGAACCTTGTTAGCTTTATCAGGATGCTTGTGATAAAGGATTTAATGACATTTGTCAGGAGTTGAAGCAGTGCTGTGAGGAGAAAAAATATTATTACTTCAAGTGAGAAGTCTGCAGATGAGAACAGAGTGTGTGTGTGTGTGTGTGTGTGTTCCACTCTGCATCACCAGGCAAAATGAGGTGGGTGTGTGTGTGTGTACGAATGTGAAATGTTCTGATCCTGTGATAATGCAGTGTATGTAAAGTGTCATTAACAGGTGACATTGACTGAAGGAGTCAGTGGATATATTTGCTATCCCACACTCCGCTACACCCGCAGTTTCATTTGCATGTGGTGTCAGAGCCAGTAGGCCTTCAGGAAATCAAAGACACACGTTAATACGCACGCTCACACAACTACACTCCCTGTCCTCATCTTCGTGGAGGTTAAGTGACAAATGAAGATCGATGACTGCTCTTATGGAAAAGAGAGGGTCGAATTGAAAATATGTGGGAATTAGACTCGCCAGCCGAGTGAAGATGTAAAGGCATTCAGCGCTGCAGGCACGAGGTAAAACTATCCCTGAGCTTAATGAGGTTCAGAGGAAGCAGGAAAACCTGGATTTTCACTCAAGCACAACACAAGGAGCCTTGACAAAGAAATAAAAGAAAACAAGGTCATTTTTTTTTTACTGGAATCAAACTGACAATCTCTCTCTTAAATACATCCTGCATTTATTTATTGCCTTTTTTTGTGTGTGTGACTGTTTTGGATTCACAAAGCTATCTTGGCTACAAATCAAAACGGCTACAAAAAGAAAAGCCACAATGTACAGCTGGGATGTAAAATAATAACAGGAATAATAACAAGAATGAAATCATCCACATGACTGTCCCCGAGGGGGTTTTTGGGCAGTCGTTGCTAATTTCAGTGAAGCGTACGCACAAAGGAAAAGTTTTCCTGCTAATTGAGGGAAAAGACGCCAGTTGATTTAAAAGAGACGAGAGTGAAGCAACAGGCAGGAATTATACAGTATATGTTATTTATTGGCTTGTATAGATAGATAGATACACTACATGAAAACTTTTATTGCACCCAAACCATATGTGATTGTGAGCGCTCATGCCTGACAACCAGGATTTATGGATAAGGCCACAATAAAGGTTGTCATTTTTTCCTTTCTTTTAATCATTTTGTCTCTAAAATGTCAGTGAAAAATCCCTGTCATCGTCTCACAGACACCAAGGTGACATCCTCAGATGTTCAGCCATCACTCCAAAGCCTAAAGGCACTCAAGAAAAGCAACAAATCCTCACATTTGAGCAGGAAAAAAAATGGCAAGTCATGATTTAAGACGAGACGATGGGAGGTCCAGGTACACTCGGAGGTCGTGTGCACTCAGGGGAGCACCTGTCTGCCTCGACTGTACTACATTTTGTGTTATTTCTTCCTCCGTATGTTTTCCTTTGACGCATAGCACGTGACATCAGTGTATCTGTATGTATTGTTTGTCCTTGCATGATTGATACTGTATGCCAGACTGGCGCCGTCATTGGAGAGTCACTGTTGTCTGCTGGAATCACATTTGTCCTACGCTAAGAGACACTTAACTCTGGCTTATCTCAGAAATTACTCAACTGTAGATTTTTTTTTTTTTTTTTTCCTGCTCCCTTTACTTGATGTTGTGGAAACTGCCACTGAGGCGGTGCCTGCTGCAGTAATTATGATGATGATGTTAGAGATAAGGCTGGAGATACATGAGGGTAGTGAATGTGAAGTTGTGAAGTCAGTTGGGCTGCAGTCTCGGTTAAGCAGACTTGATTGCACCTTTTATCTTTCTGTTATAGGAGTTAAAAAAACGACCTAATTTGTTTGTATTTCTTGAAAGCAGTCCATTGTTTTGGGTGGTGCTGAGCCCAGGATGCAGCAACGGTGTCCCTGCAAACTAGTATTGGGATCAGGACTTATTTTGCTTTGAAAATTAAACTTTTTGTCCATAAGTAGTGGTCAAACATGACATATCCTGTGTATCTTTACCACCAATCCACATCCTAGTCAAAAACTGTAGGTTGAAGCTTGGAAGTTATTGTTTCCTGTCATGAAGGAGATTATGAAAGCTAACATGCAGATGGCATAAGGGACTGGAATGCCGTGTGAAATGTGCAGCCAATGGCCGACTCATTCCTGGGGTCTGCGTCTGTTGAGTCAGACTAGTTGGAATGACGCTGAAAAACCACCTCTCATCCTCAAACTACACATCAAAACCAGCTTTGAGGTGTGTGAGTTACCAGCAGTTGCCCTACGCTGTTTGGCCTTGAAGTTGTGCTGCTTCTGTTAACCAGCCTTGAACATCTGGGTTGAAGCGGGGTGGGTGAGAGAGGGGTGTGGGTGACGGGGGGGGGACGGTGACAGAAGGAGAGGAAGAGGGGCTTTGAAGAAAAGGTATTAAAAGTGACAGATGAACAAGACTTGGGTAGACGTTCTCCTGCAGCAGCTGTGACTGCTGCCACCGCGCTGACAGGTGTCAATTAAGAATTACTGCAGAGGCCCCCGTAGTCATTTTTTCCTGCCCAGCTGTCGGTCTGTGTGCCTTTTGGAGAAATAGCACTTTACCCTTGTCACTGCGTTAGCGCTTAGCTACAGTCGCCCCAGAAAATGAGTGCATGGCGGGCACTCTAATCAATACCCAGTGTATTAGCAATTATTTTGCTCATTGATTTACGCTGGGGCAGCGACTCCCAGTGTGTTGTTATTAGCTGCTGATTATATGTGGTGGTGCTTTACTGCAAGACACGAGCACATGCACTGGCTCTGCTGTTGCCAGGTAGATATATTTTAACCTTAGAGTCAAGTATAGGAATAAAAGGGCACACAAATTATCAAAGTTTAGTCCTTGAGATTGTCTCAACAGTCTAATGTAACCAGACTTACTTTGTGTATTTATGAAACTTTTATATTGTGTTTTAAATGATCACAAAGTCAGGTTGTGGAAAGCACTGTAAAGCACTGTATTTACAATTTTTTCCACGTTGCATTCTAAAATGGTTAGATTCCTAATTTAAAATGATATAAAATGCTTTATTCTTGCACATAGAATATTAATATTTGACACCTTGCAGGTTAATCACCAAACAGTTATCAAAAATACCAAATATTTTCTGGTTCAGCGTCTACAGTGAGCAAATGTTCTCTTTTGTTTTTTTTAATATGATTGTAAAATAAATATGTTGTAATGTTTGTAGCTTTTTCGGTGTTGGGTGGATTTTGGATCTTTCAGAAACAAAATGAAAGTATATGGGTATTTTTTTATTTTTAACTTGGATAATGATCTTTCTATTTAACTTTAGCAGGCAATAGAATATAAGCCTTGTATTTTTTAAAGGGGCATCGCTAACATGCATTTGTATTGAACAGACTGTGTGCTGTGGAGCTGACTATTATTACTCCTCAGAATAAAAATGCTGAAAAATATCCTTGCCAGTTTAGAACTAAAAAATAAAAACTTTCTCACAGATATCAATTCTTCATAAAGAAACCCAAAAGAACTCTGGAGGCTAACGGACAAAATTGGAGTGTTTTGTTGATGTTTTTGTGGTTGTCTGGGTAAAGGTTTGAACATAGTGACGAGAACAGTACCATTTATTAAATACACACACATGAGCCAGTGGTGAAGGCTTTTTTTTTCCTCCCTTCACAGCTCTAAAGTGAGCTGTGTGTAGAGCAAGTTGTGCTAAAACTGAGCAAGAACCACCACTGTACATCATGAGAAGGCAGTTACTTGTTTTTAGGACAGAGCAATTGATAAAAGCTGGCCTCAGCATATCCAAACAGTGCGAGTGGACGAGAGTCAGGGGGCGGAAATTTCTATCCCCCAAGGAGTGTTTATTTAACTGATAACGTGGGTTGAGAAGCAATGAATATCATTTTTTTGGACACTAGTTTAGTGCAGATAAGCCATCTGGGAATGGATACAGTTAACAGATGACACTGTGTCCTTGAGAGCCAGGCGCTGGGGAAGGTCACGCTGCAGCCTGGTGTAGTGCCACCGCCATCTCTCTTTCCTCCCCTTTACCTCTTCATCTTTATCTCAGCCTTCTCTCTCTTTCTCACTGCTCGTTTTTTTGGGGGAGATTACTGGCCCCCTTCTCTCTCTCTCTCTCTCTCTCTCTCTCTCTCTCTCTCTCTCTCTCTCTCTCTCTCTCTCTCTCTCTCTCTCTCTCTCTCTCTCTCTGTGTAAGCCTTTTCTCATCTTCCTATCTGTCATCAATCTCTATCTTACAGACTCAATTCTCCTCTACCCTGCTCATATTTTCTTTCATCTTCCTCCCTGTCTCTCGCCCTCATCTATCGCTCTCTCTCACCGGATGCTCAAGAGTCAGTGAACTGGTTACAAGAACATGAACTCGACATCTGAAAAGGAGGAGAGCGTAATACTCTCCTCTTTCAGGCCCACTGGCCTTGTTCTCATATTTCTAGAATCCCCTTTTTAAAAAATTTTTTTCAGTAGTCTGATTTCAGTAACATCCTGCAGATGCAGTGAAGACTTGTAAAACTCCAAAAGGTCACACGCCAGCAAAGTCTTCTATCATGTTCTTTGAAGTCTAAACACATGACTGTCACTTACTTTCCCAGAGCTATTCCCATCCCCTCTAAGCACGCAGTTTATTCATAAGGACAAGAATCAAAGCACATTTTGTTAGTTTGGTTTGGTCCTCCGCTTCATTTAAAAGAAGCCCATTGACCATAATTTCCTCGGGGTTGTACAAAGTAATCACTTAGCAGTCATCAGCTCCAGCGTGCCGCTTGATGGGCAGTTGAAAGGGGGATCTAATGTTTCGGGAATCCCAGTCAATTCAACAACACCACATGTTACCCCTCCGAAAATTCCTCCCAAATCTGTGCAGAGCCGCCGTGCTGTCTCAGACTGTGACAGTCACTGGGGGGTATAAGCTCAGCTCCGTCCCTCTAAGTCGTCTGTCTCTGAGGGAGCAGCGGGAGGCCTCTCGTACAGCCTCCTCTGTCGTCACTCAGCCCTCTCACACACCACACCGACTGTCTGACAAACTCCGCTGGCTGCTTGTCCACCTGAGCATCTGTTTCTGATCACCTGTCCCTGTTTATATGGTGACCTAAATGCTGGCCTGTTTACTCGTCTCGCTCGGGTCCATCTGCCTCTCGTCTCTCTCGTCACAAAGGTTCACGATGACAGGAGTGCCAGCTACATCAAACTAACTGCCCAGAAAACACGCGTGACGTTGAATGAGTGTTTAAATGTCGCAACGATGGTCTGCATCAGCGTTGAACTTTAACGTAAATACAACTTAATGAATGATATGAAGCCTCTGGTAGCTGGTAAATGAACTGAGGCTAAGTTGAGTCCTGGGGGACACTTTATTCTGTCGCTTTGTTACATTTTAGGGGAAAATATTATAGTTTTTACAAGTTGCTTTACTAAAGCAGACAACCTGCAGTCACCTTTAAAATAATTTAAGCATTGCCCCTCATAAAACCACATTGCTTTTTAGTTTTTATACATATTAAATACATGTGACGCAGCCTGATAAATGGTAGCTTTTAGTACCTCAGAACAGAACATTTTGTGCTAAGCTAAGCTAACCAGCTGCTGAACACAACTTCCTATGTAGTATACAGGCATAAAAGTAGGTTTGAAATTCCTATTCACTTCTCAGCTAAAGATTAAATAGGAGTTTTTGTCGACTGAACAATTACAGACAGAATTAACCCACTGTTTCTACTTCATAATGATTTATATAATAATGTTATAATATCTCACAACATACCAGTGATCGTCCCTGTTTTATTTTTCATAAAATTAAAGTATAATTTGATAACTGCTTGTATCTTATATTTGCTTTTTGCTTTTGTTCAGTAAAATCTGGATCTAGGAGTGTTTAATATCCATTAGTTCCATTCAGTAGCGTTCGTGTCCACCTTCTACTTTGGGTGCTTCTTGCTGCTTCACCTTCTTGAAGGCCTGTGCAATATATCTGTCATCTTGACGAATAATTACAGCGTATTTGGAATCCGTCTGGCCTTACATTTAGACTCCACGAATGGCCACATTCCCAGTTTCACCATGTCCGTGTGTGTGAGTCATTTCTAGGTGAGTGTGACGTACTTTTTTTTGACTCAACTAATCTGTTTTTCCTCTCCATCTTCTAAGTCTGTCACTTCATTTCTTTTCCTGCCGTGCCTCATAGTTGGAACCTTCGAAGTCCTCTGGTTTAACAATAACTGCTGTCAGATTTTAGAAACTAGACAAAGAGCCTTAAGAAGGCAATGCCACACAGACTGGACTGGAAGTGGTGACTCAGTAACAATTTTTACATCTGACTGGACGCAACCAGCTGAAATATACTTCATTTTGCAAAAATGCAATATCACTGATTGGTGATGGCGGATAGTGGCGCAAATCTCAGAAATCTGGATTCAATATGTTACAAAGTGATTTGATCAATAGCTAAAGAGGATTTTTAGTATTCATGTTGTTTTCTTCACAATTCAAAAGATCTATAAAATGTCCGAAAATAGCAGAAAAGTTCAACTTAGAAATATTAATTCTTAAAATGGCCAATTTAGTCTGATACGCTCAGAAACAGACAAGATAAGAATTTAGGCTTAACCAATCATAAAACATTTTTACATTTTGTATTTGTTCTTCAAAAGCATTGAAAGCTGGGTAAACTTATTATCCATCATCAAAATGGTCAGAAGATTACACCTCTACTGCTCTTCAAAAACAGACACAGCAGCATGGCAACAGGATTTATTCACTTTTCTGTACACAAAGGGAAAGAAAAACTTGCATCTCTGATTTCTTGAGGTTTCTCCATTATTGAAAAATACAACAGGTTGTTTCTGACAACTCAGTCACAGCCTTAAAGAACCAGCTGTGGTGTAGAAAAGTCTGTGCTCTACTTTATTTCTAAGAAAAACACACAAACTTATCTAACGAGCTGCAGCATCATCGTCTGAGGTTTGTCTCTCACTCAACATGGTGCCGTGACAAACTACCAAAGGTTACTGCAAAATGACCGCGACGCGAACGCTGTAAAAATGATGTTAATTAAACGATGCACCGTTCTTATTTGTCAGTGGAGGGAATAGAGCTGTGTTTTTTAGCAGAGTGCGCCGTACATGTCAGGGATGTTTAATTAAACTTCGTCAAACTAAACAAGATCAAGGAGCAGGATGGCTCACACTGATTAACATCACGTTTATCAAGTTCAGTCAATTACCCTGTTACCTTGTTAGACTCCCTCCTCCTTCTTCAGTGTACAGCCAGACAGAGGTGAGATGCTGGAAATTGGGGGAAAATTCTTTGTTTGTACGGATTCTTTCAAGACAAAATCATGCATCTACACAATCTATTGTCTTTAAAGAGCTGTGTTACCAGCTATTTCACAGCAGCTACATAAAAACCTGCTGAGATATCATGGATCTACGCATTGTTAAAGCACACTAAATACATGATATGACATTCTGCTGGCAAGTTTGGATACATTTAAAGTATTGAAATCCCTGTAAACTTGCAGCAATTATCTATTCATGTTCTCATTTTGAGACGAAATGAAACACATGACCGTATGAGAGCAGGCTGGTCAAAAAGATATTTTCAGACTGGCTTAGAACTATTTTAAAACTGCTCTCGGATGTTTTTAGCCCCTGCAATGCTAGACAGTAGACCTACTGTGGAAGCGCCGCTGATGGCACAATCCTGAGCGGGTGAAAATGTGCACCCCTCCTCTGGATATTTGGAATCTATTATGTATGGAGGAGCTGAGTGTCTACAAGACCAGGGCCAGAGCGCTAGACGGGACCGAGCGAGGCACTATTGTATATGTGAGACACAGAGGGGAGAGAGAGGGGAGGGCGGGAGGTGGAGGTGGTGGAGGGGAGCAGAAAAGAAGCAATAGAAGGAAGGGACATAAAGGGGTGAAAAAAGAGGTAGAGAAAGAGACTGACAGCAGACAAAAAGAAACCAGGGAGGGAACGAAAGGGGTGGGTCAGGATGAGGGAGTGGAAAAAGAGGAGGCGAAAGCAACAGAGGAGTGAAAGAGGAGTGACTGGAGGGGTTGAGGGATGGAGGGAGAGGTGAATAAAGCGAGAGAGGGAAGAGAAAAGTATCGAGGCAATGAAGAAGAAAAAACAGAGAAAGAAAGCAGTTGGATGGTGGAAGAGAAAGAAAAGAGGGGAGGATGTCACCCATGGCTGCCACTCATCACTCACAGCTTAATGACGCTGGGGTTTTTTTCTCCTTCTTCTCCCCTCTTTTCTCCCGCTTCTTTTCCGTGGGAGATGAACGGGGGATTGAGGGAGGAGGAGGGAGGGAGTTCGGCTCGCACCCAATCAAACGGGGTCATGGAGAGTTCACAACCTCCAGGTGGGACTGTCCTCCACCGAGGGGAGATGATGTCAGTGAGTGTGTGTGCGGCGGCTTGGCGTGCAGCAGGAGATGAATTAGCGTTGACATTTTGTAGAAATTTCAGAAGACAAAATCTTGCGAGAAGAAGGGTTAAAGCTAATTAAAGTAGTGGCCAAGGTTAAAACAAGTGAATGACTCTTTTTTTTTTTTTTCTTTCTTTTTTATGAAAGCACAATTGGAGGTGAGATGCGTTGTGGCGATGCAGATTTTCACGTCTGACACTTCTGTAAACACAGCGACGGTTTTGTTTTGCTCGCCTGTCAGCCTTTCAGTTTAGTTAAGGTGCAAATTCCTTGTCCAAAGTTTGCGCTCGTGTGTTTATATGTGTGTGAAGCGTGTTTGTTTGCAGCAGAGAGCTTCGTTCTGGGACCGGGCTGGAGTTTTGATTCAGTCTGTGTGTTAAGTGTGTGCTGAGCTCCACTTGTCCTCTCACTCATTCCTGTTTCTGGGAAGCATCAGCCGTTTAAAACTCAAATGGCAGGATTTTTTTTTCTTCTTCCCCCGCTCCTCTCGCTCTCCTCCTCACACCAAATTTGGGGAACAGCTGGGGCGGCCATGACGATGATTTGTCTCCCTCTGCCCGTCCGCCTGACAGGTTGAGAGAATGCACACACATGTACACACACAGCACACAGATACACACTCACTACTAGGCACATACACACACAATTAAACCTCAGACAGACAGGCACAAACACACACATGTACACACTTTCACACAGACACAAAAAGTACCGCGGTGTAAGAGGCTGTGTTCTCAGGGCGCTGCCAAAACACTCCTGATTTCCTTTAGCCTGGGCGGCCATACATCAGCTCGGGGCCTCCCAGCCCGGATGGCAGGGGCTGACAGAATGACATGTGTCATTTATCAAACGAGGGGCGCCAGGCCTCAGGAAAAGAACAGACCGCCGCGTGACAAAGCCCCCCGAGAGCTCTCCTCCACTCACAACGAGGGGAGTGTGTCATGGGATAGACACTGACAAATCAGCCCAGATAGAACACACATGGATACACGCTGACGCCGAAGCAGAGGAAACGCACACTGAGAGGTGCGCGCGTTGCATCCGAGCCACTTGAGAGACTTTTTTTTTTTTAAATAAAAATTTGGATTTGCTGGCAGCAGACCTACAAACACACATACCCACACATACGCCCACATATATGTTTCCCTCGCAGCCAGAGGAAGCCACAGCCAAAGCTTCCTCCTGTTGCCAGCAGCAGACCCGTCCTTCTTAATGAACGGTCATTGGCTGCCGAAAGGAACTCTCTTTTTTTTGGCCCTTCTCTTTCATGTCCGTGCCACCACATACACACAGCAGCAACCCTCTTTTTTGCCTTCATTATGTCTCCCTCCTCTTCCTCTCTGTCCCCCCTCCACCTACTTTTTTTACTCTTTCCATAGCCTGTTCATTTGTCTTCATAAGCCTAATTTATTTCCTCTGCCAGATGCAAGCTGACAGCCATCAGTCACTCTCCCACTCGTTCTGACGCACACACCTGACCTCCTGACACGCAGACAGATACACGTGCGCACAAACGCACATAGCTCTTTTCTCTCGCTTTCTTTTTTTTATATTCATTTACCCCTGTCTCTATTACGGAGCGCCACATTACCTCACGCTGCTCTGAGGTAAGCTCTGCAGTCACATACCCTCTGTTTTACCCCTGCCCCCCCCCCACCACCAAAACCCTCCCATTAACATTACTGAAGATGGATGTGTCTTCATAGCGGAGATTGATTGCGGATATAGAGTTATGGTGCCATTTCTGTGTGTGTGTGCGAGCGTGTGTTAGTGTTAGATGGAGGGCACTTTGGGAGGCGGCGTTGGGAGCTGAAATGTGAGGGAGGCAGCCTTTTCTCTTTTCTTTTTTTTTTTTTCCAGAACCTTCCAGCCGTTCGTTGTCTGTCCGCAGTCTTGATATTGTGCTCTGTTGAAGGATTGCTTCCTCTCTTCCTGCCTCTCTGACTGTGAAGCTGTTCATAACCAGCGTACACACACTCAGACACACACTAACACAGGCATGCATACTCACACAGACACAATTAGGGTGAGATGGCTACTGATACTAGTCCACTTTGAGAGCCCACTACATAATTTACTGACTTTCTCGAGGGACCCTTTTTCTAGCCCCTAATCCCTCCTCCCTCCTATCATTTCTTCTTTTGTCACTTTATTGCCATGGTCATCAGGAAAAAAGGGTAGAAATGTCCACACATACACACTCCAAACTGCAGTGTGGTTGAGCTTATTCTTTTGTTGTATTTTTTTCTGTTCCGCCCCTATGCTATTCATCATGCTTAAATCCTAAACCAGTGTTGAAATGAAACAGTGGAACTTTGTTTAATGAAGCGCCAGACTTCAGCACTAACTCATCACTTGAGCGGGCACAATGAAAAAGGAAAATGTGGCGATGCATAGAGGATAACGGTTTTGATGGTGCACAATTGCTGGAATTTCCCTGGTGACACATGCAGTTAAGAGCACTAAAATGTTTGGGGACGGTTGTCCCGAGCAGCCTTCTGCCCTGAGGGTTTGCGGCTCTAATTAATTTCCCTAAAGTGACTTTATAGTTTTTAAAGATATAATTTCTTTGTCTGTCTGTGAAGGGATGTCAGTCAGGTCTCTGAGGTCTGGTTCACACAAAATCCTCTGCATTATTACGTTGAGGCCTGTGTTGCATATGCGGCGTTTGCTTCTGAACGCCTTACAGAGAAGTAGATAAGGGCAGAGAGAAGCTGATGAAATGTTTTCATGCAGCAAGACAAAATAATGTGTGTGTGTGTGTGTCTGGCACGGCGCTGTCATATTTTAGACTGTTGAACGGATTTAAGCCGTAGTCACACAAACATTGAAAACAGTGAAATCAGTTCTTTTTCAAAAGAATCATCACAATCGGGGGATTTGCTTGCAGGGGCTCAGTGGAGCTACACTTTTTATTTGCGTCAAGTTCAACTTGAGAGCCAATACTGCTCATCCACTTCACAACAGAGAAGTGGTTTCTACATGAAGATGAGACAGGAATTGATGTTAGAAATAGATACAGACTGATGTTGGAGCTTTGGGGCAGATTTTAGACAGTAAATAATTTCAATATTGTTATACTGGCCAATATTCTTTATACATGCACATTTGATTAAAATTTAGAGTAGAATATGGGGTTATTGTCCATGCCGTTCACAAACTAGTAAACAGCTTACATTGAAGTCACTGATGGACTCCGCACCACCATCAGCTCTGCTACATGTGCTGCAGACAGACAGTGTTGTAAGGAGTCAGAGCTGCTTTGCTGGACAAACTGTATGATGGCATAATTGCTAAATAACCCCAAACATGTTTTTATGCAGTCCATTTTTTCTAAAAATCTCTTTTCATATAATATTGAACAACATATCTGTCAGTGCCAAATATATCCGCCAACCGTTGGTATTAGTGGGGTCCTCGTCAAAATGTTTCTTGAGTGAACTGTTGAAGTTGCTGTTTAACGGCCACGCTACGTCAACAAGTGATTGTTTCCTTAATAAAAAATTATGGAATGTGTAAAGACATGATCATAATGAACATAAAAAACATATTTTTTTTAAATAAAAATGTGTGCAAGATATATCCCTTGGACTTCAAAAAGTCTCTCAATTATACATTGACCCACCTATGTCTTTCATCGAACTATTCTTTTTGTGAAGATGAGCAGACGAGTTTTGCGGTGCCACTTTCTGGAGCTCCTGGGTCATTGGGGTTCTTCTTTCCTGCAGAGAGTAAAGGATCAGATTGGTGTAAGTGTGTGTGCTTACATGTGTGTGTTTTTTTCCTCTCGCCCACTGTGTTTCTGTTCCTTCTCTATGTTTTGTTCCTCAGCAGTGTACAAAGTGGATGGCCTCTGTGAATTGAGGGGAGGGCTGACAGCGCAGAGAAGGTTGATTGATGGCTTATTGTGCAACTGGACTCTGCTAGACCGAACTGGTTAGGTGGTGACCCTGTTTTGGCCCGGTGCCCTCTGTTTTTTTTTAAATTCCACCTTTCTTTTTCTCTCACCGTCTACCTCGATCACTTGCAGACGCTGAGACATAATTATATAAATATACATGTACGTGCAGGCCGTACACACACTTCCTCCTCTTGCTTCTTCTCCCTTCGTCTTCTTTGTTGCACTAAACTCATCACTGTTGCCATTATTCTTCGTCCGCTGTTTCCTTTCTTCCTTCCTCGGCCCACTTTGTTTGTCAGTGCTCCTTCTGGACAATCCCATGAGTCATTTCACCAGGGTTCGTTTTACAGCCCTTATTCATACATTCTCGATCCAAAACACTGGCCACTTTGTAGGAGCACACCAAATCCACTGCTGCTTTTGAACTTCCCCATCACCAGGCAGTTTTTGAACCCAGAACAAGCAGTTTTGACAGTTTTAAGGAAGATAAAGTTAACCTAAACACCGGGCGCACTAGTTCAAACTGTGTTTCATCCTGGGTTTTTTTCCTGCAATGATTTTCTGCCTGCGTTCTCCACACAACCATAGTGATTTATGGTAATTATCCATCTTTGGGGTCATCCATCAACTGGTTGTTGCTAGGCGATGGGAGCAGCTGTTGTTTAGTCGGGGGAAGCTCCACTGTCAGGGGCAATGCAGGTGAATTCAAAAGACGCCATCTATGGAGAAAGGATGACTTAAATAATCAGCATTTTAAATAATGAAAGTCCTCATGAGTGTTAAAAAAGCAACAGGAATTTAATACAGTACAGATAATTCAATTTGAATTTTACCAAGGCTGTAATCCAAACAAAAATAATTATGATGTTAAAGAAATTGACAGTATTTTCTCTAAAAGAATCTGTTTAACGAATGACATCTGTCTGCTACAGCCTACATTGAATCAGTGTTTGGCATAGGTTGAGTAGATCTCACTCACATCATCTTTAATTAGCATTAGTAATGCTTTATCTGTACGCTGCTTGAAAACAAACCAGATGGTTTTGAATGTCTGTGCAGCACCAGAGCAGCGTTCGATCGCTGGGCGTGGAGGAGCTTTGGCAGAGAAGTTGAGCAGAAAGGGCTGGAATCTGCGGTGCCGATGATCTAACGGCTGTTGTTTCATCTCAGAACAAGCAGGCACTGACAGTTCAGGGGAAAAAGGTGATTTATAGACCACATGCATTGTCATGGCGTGTCAAAACTGGCTCGCGGGAGATCTGAACAAACAAGGGCACAAAAGAAGACGGAAGAAAAGAGGAAAAACTTGTGGAGCAACTCAGGAAAGAGCCTGGATAATGCAGGTGTCCGGATTCGTTTTCTTTCATCTCTTTTATGCTCCGTCTCCTTCACAAATGAATGAAGGTAAAGTGCATTGTGGAGATGACCCATTTACAAAGGCTTTTAGCATAGTGTGAGTTCACATAATTGCAAATTGCTTGGAACGTAAAGTAGTGTGCAGAAGTGCAGCACAATCAGGGAGGCATCTGATCCGTCAAGTACTCATTCTACCACAGTGATTACAACCCAATAAAACAGAGCCAGACTCATAAAGAGCCACCTTCAGCTACATGAAGAACAAGAAGTCCCGCAACAGATGGCATGACTCCCCCAGAGCCCTGATCTCAACATCATTATTTCAGTTTAGGATTACACAAAGAAACTGAAGACATTGAGACATTCAAACCAGCTAACATACCTACCGAAACTCTGCACAAGTCACCAAATACTGACTTGATAGATTGATTTGCACTAATTAATTACGCTAAGTAAATGCTATTTATTGCATTATTTTTACCAGCATCCTTTCAAGGTTGAAACTTTTTCACAGCACTGCAAATAAAGACCAGGTTAGCAGCAAAAACCTCAGGAAAATGTAACTAATTTCACTTCCCAGATTAGTAGACCGCTGTGTTTGATCAAAGTAAGCCATGTAAGCCCATATAGCTACCAGCATGAGAAGCAGACTGTAGCGGCTGTTTTGTTTTTCCTCAAACGGAAGAGCTGTGGAAACTGAGAAGGTGGATTCATACAACACATGAGCTATTACAAGCCCTGGAGCTATTGTGCCATATGGTGGACTGTTCTATGTGGGTTAGGGGAGGGTGGGACGGAGGGGGTTGCTGTTAGGTAAGCTTTTATTTACGTGTCTGATCATGGAAGCTGTGAGGGAAATTATGGTGAATACATGCTGTCTGTGGTAGCATGGCTTTTGAAAATATTGCAATGTAAAACATGGACTATAAAGTTTCTTTCATCAAATCGAGCAACAAAAATGCCCAAAATTGTGTTAAATGAGGTGAATCTTTAAGAGAGACATTTTGCAACTCTCTAAAGATGTAATTTATCTGCATTTACCTGACTAATATTGTTATTTCAATGATTTGGATCATTTCTTGGGTCTCGCTGCCAATAATTGTGGCTAATAAGAGGCTGTAGTTGTTTGCCCCAGTCTGCATCTTCCCTACAGCAGTCCAAAGAGAGTGTCAGGTCCTATGAAACCACAGCCACAACTATCCCAGACTGAGAAAAGAGAGGAGGAATGAAGAGGATGGGGGGTGTGAGGCAGAGAGAGACAGAGATTGCCTGACATACTAAGCATTACCATAATTGGCTTTTCTACATGATAGGACAGAGGAAATAATAATGTCATTTTATTTACAGCCTTCTCTCTGCTGAAACACACACACACCCATGCACACCGTACAGGTCAATGACACACACTGATCAGGCCTGTCCAAAGCCATCAGAGGTGAGTGGCAGGGAATGGAGGGGCCGGTGACAAAGCGAAACGGGAGAGAGAAATAAGACTGCCACGCCGGAGCTCCTGTTTTGAAGGGCCGCTAAACGTTGTGAGGGAGCCTTCGCCGGCCGCCCGGCTTCGAATGCGGTGCTCTGCCACGCAGGGTAAATCAGCGGGGTGAAAGCTGGCGGAATTGGACATTAGCACTGCAAATGAGAGCGGGATTGCCCTCTTCTCTGAGACAACATGAATAAATGAAGAAGGTTTAGAGGAGAAAGTGTGTGTGTGTGCGCGTGAACGATTGAGGAGAGAGAGAGGGAAAAAAGAAATTGTTTGCTGTGGCAGTGCCATGTCCTACTCAAGTTATCCCAACCTTTCTTGTGTTATCTTTCAGAAGCAGTCAGAATGTCTGACACCAGCCTGTTATGCAGTTAACGCCCCATAGTAGGAGCAGATATGAAAATGCGGGTAATTATTTTGGTGTCAGTGGGTTAATTGTCAATTTTACCTATATAAGGCAGAAACCTTTGTGTCCAGGTGGAGTTTTCCAACCAGAATGAGACAAACCAGTTTTTGACTTGTATTAAAGAGGCTAAGCCAATGCTTCAACCCTCCTGTTGTCCTCATTTACAGCACCAAAGAATATTGTTCCTTGTCTGAAAAAAATCCAAAAATTCAGCAAAAAATTCCTCAGATTTTTTTTTTTTTTTTAAATAGCAAAATCTTCAAGAAGAATATTCCTTAAGAGTTTCCCTTAAAAGTTTTGTTTAAAAAAAATTCCCAAATTTGGCAAGAAATAAAAATTATAAAAATAAAATAAATAAAAATTGTAAATATTTTCAAAAAATGAATAAAAATCTTCCAAAAAAATTCTAAAAATATCCAAAGTGATTCCATATATACCGGTAAAAGTTCTAATATTTTCTTTAAGAACATTTGGAAAAAAATTAACCAAAGTCCAGCAAAATTCACTGGATTTTGGTTGCTTTTTTTCTGAATGTTCTTAAAGAAATATTTTAAACGTTTATTTTTTCCACTAAAAAATATTCAAGAATTCCTAAAAATATTGAAAATGTGAAAGTTTTCACTGTGAAAATATAGTTTTATCCCACATTTTCAAACTTTCAAACCCGCAGAATGACACGAGGGTTAAGTCACTGAGAGTATCCAGTCAGGCATTATGAAAAGCTTAATTGACGAACTTAATAACTGCATAGAATGAAAGTCTAACTTGATTTACCTTGCAATGCACACAGCGTCTATATTGCTTGCCCAGAAATCTCCAAAGAGCATAAATTTATATTGGCAAGTTGCCGTTCGACATACACTGTTAGGCGTTCCACGGTCAAATACTGGTTTGTCTCCTTCTGGTTGGAAAACTCTACTGAGACACAAAAGGTTCCTAAATACTAATTAACTGCATTTTCAAATCTGCTCCTACAAGCTATAAATGTAGTTTGAAAATGATTACATTTTTGAGAATTACCAGTATTTTGAAGTCACACTTGTGCTCCGTTGGGTGGTTTCAGTAACATTATTTCATGTTTGGATCAGTTATGTACAAGTGTTGTGATTGAGTTCTACCTCACACGGCTTCCTGCCTTTAGGGACGAAAGTGGTTTTGAGGGAAGAGGAGTGCGCGTTTGCATGTGTGTGTGAGGCTGAGGGGATGTCCTACTGCGGTGTCACCTGTCTGCAGCAGGAAATCCTGGACTTTGGGCACAACAATAGTGACAGGCTCCTCTCCAGACGCAGATGGCTTCGCTTTTTCCCCCCGCTAGCCACATTGCATCTCTGCTTGCACCTGACACGCAGTGACACTCGCACAAAAACACACACAACACATGCAACCGATCAGCCACACCTTGCTCACACACATGTGGCAGGAATGTAACTCATTTCTTTCGCCTCAATTCTTAGCCATTCAACTTGTTTCCCTGTCATTTTTTTTTTTTTTCCCTGTCAGATATTCAGACACACACACACACCTCTTGTTCGCTGGCCTAAACACATCTTCTTCTTTTTTTTTTCCTCTCTCTCCTCTCTTTTCAAAACTTCCCCTCTTTTCCCTATCCTCCCTGACAGCACAAAGTGGGCTTACGTTTTTGACTGACAACCACAACAGACACTTTTCTCCCCCCCCCACCCCTCCTCTTCTCCTCTCCCCTCCACCCCCATTTTAATCCCCTCCCTATCCCTCTCCCCCCCCCCCTCCCCTCCTCTCCAACCCTCCCCTCTTTTCCTCTTTTGTTCTGAGTGACGCTCGAAAGCCGCCGTGTCAGCATCTTTTCCATCTCTGATTGCCTTATTAGCCGGCGGTGGCACCCGCAGCTTTTCTGACACAGATGGTGAAGGAGGGAGGCTCGAGCAGTGCGGGGAGGGGAGGAGGGGAGGAAAAAAATGGCTGACTTGTGTTTGTTGTTGTTACTTTCCCCCTCCCACCTCTTCTCGGCGCTTGTTTGTGTGGACACTGACACCTCGGGCTGACACTGACACACTCCTGACACTGATGCCTGTCAAGGCAACATACGGAGGATGGCAGGGAAAGAGTAGAATTTAGTGCTGGTGTGCTTCCCCCCTGTGTGAATGCAAGCGTGTTTGTACTGCTGTCAGGTTTCTCTCACTTTGTCTTTAGCTGCTCTCACCACATTGACTTTGAATAAGTTCAGTTGTGCACTGATTTCCATACATCTCTCAATAGGGAGGGCGACACTGGTTGAAGAAAAGCTGCCTTTGTAGCAACTCAATTGTCTGTAATATAGAATGTTTCTAATCATGAGCAGAACAGGAATAGTTTAATTAAAAGGAGGGAGGATGTATGTTGACCGCTTTCACACACAGACATTTTCACACACATTTACAAGACAGCTGCAAGACCTCCAGCTTTTCCCAGGCAGCAGAAACTGGCACCTCACAAACATCAGGTATTATGTCCATTCTGATTATGGGATAGAGAGCTACATGCTGTTTGAAGCTGACAGCACATCTGCCTCCTCACTGGAGACTGATTCTGGCACCTCAGACAAGCATCTTACGAAGGATGGATTGGGGAAGCTGCCTTAGCATATTTAACCCTCTGTTTTTCCCTCTCCCTGCCTCTGTGTGATGCTTCCCTCTAAATCTGCCTCCATGATCGTATATAAACCTTTTCTTCTCTCTACTATTGTGATTTTTTTTAATCTTTGACAGCTTGGAATTGTGACACAGATATTCTAATTTTTGTGTGTAACTTGTGGGCTGTTATATAGAGAAAACAGGCAGCCATTTTCCATTGATACTATAAATTTCTCTCTCTTCTTTTTAAAATGGCACACTTGACGCTGTGAGCACTCGGGAGCACAGGCAGTAACAACACGACTTGTCATGTCCACTGGCCGTTTCCTAGCATCACGCTGTGAGGACTTCCACAGCCGATGCCAAGTTGACTCCAGCCAACCATGGCTTGGCAAGGCCTGTGCAGCTGGCATTTTCCTCCACTATCTCTTACTTGTAAATCCATAGTATGTGTGGCATGTCGGAGGAATCGAGCGAATCAAAGTCAGGAGCAGATCTATTGTTGCTGTACAGCAGCAAAATAGACAATGAAGGATTATATGGCTGCAGGCTATTCTGGCATTTCAATTTGCTGACAAGTAAATAGGTTTCTATTTAATGGATACCCTGAAATGCTTGCACATATACAGTAAGTTCATCTTTTTAGTTTATTGCTGCTTAGCATATGTTAAAATATCAAAGTGGATTAGTCAGGTATTCTATTTCTTCATACTTGTTATATTAAAAGGAAACCGTGTCTTCTTTTCTGCTGTGAAGCATCACAGAAGAAATTACACAAGTTGCATCTCTACTGAGACTTTTTTCTCTTCTAAATTTGAAATTTTGCTTGTTTATTTTTTTATTTTTAAGTTGAAACCTCTCTAATCTTTTATACTCTTTACCCTTGCCATATGGAAGTGTTCAATAGCTCCATCAGGCACTGAAGTGAAGAGGATGATCTGTCATTGTCCAGACATGGATGTTGGCCACTTTATTATCGCAAACCTCTGTCTTCTGCAGGAACTAATGACAATAAAATCTCTTCAGGATTATTACAGTCACCACTTACATATAGTGAAGGTTATGTTGTGTCAAGTCTCTTAAAATATGAAGGAATTATTGGTATCTAATGTCACTTTTCCCCTCTGTTTTGTTTTCCAGCTTATGGACCTGAAGATGAATTTACAGTGGGCAAGGTTGATGAAGATGAGCATCTACAGGATGATGGCCTTTCCCTGGACGGTCAAGATGCAGACTATCTGTTCAATGATGATGAGGATGGAAGAGATCATTTTAGCTGCCAAAACTCTCCACTCAGCAATGGCACCAACCCAGACCCCGGGTATGCTTCTCCCCTCAGCACCACCAGTGATCAACTGGTGGATCTTAAGACCACCTCTTCCTTCAGCGATCAGGAGAGGGTAGAAGAGAGGCTAGGCGAAAGCACAGAGTCCATCAATGGGCTCACGCTACAGGACAGTCTGGCGAAAATGAAAGCCGTCTATGCAAATCTGATCTCGGATGCCTCCTGGTCCAGCATTGCTCTGGACATGCTTAAAAGTAAACAAGGGAACAACTTTGCAGCTAGTAATGGCAGCGGGAGCAATCACAAAGGGACCAACGGGTTCCTGAACATTCACAGCCCAACCAACATCCATACGAAGACCAGATGTAGCAACAGTAACAACACCTCAGCCACTACTAGCATTACCACCAGCAGTAGCACTGCAAGAACAGTGTCAAGCAACAGCAACAGTGGCATCAATGTAAGCTCTGGCAGCACGGGAGGATTAGCCTACGACTGGCATCAGGCAGCTTTGGCTAAAACCCTGCAGCATACTCCATACCAACTCCTTCCTGAGCCTAGCCTTTTCAGCACAGTGCAGCTTTACAGGCAAAACAATAAGCTCTATGGCCCCGTGTTTACCGGAGCCAGCAAATTTAGGTGTAAGGACTGTAGTGCAGCCTATGACACTTTGGTCGGCTTAACTGTGCATATGAACGAAACGGGCCACTACCGTGACGACAACAAGGACACGGAGGACGATCGAAGCAAGAAGTGGTCCAAGCCACGCAAGCGTTCCTTGCTGGAGATGGAAGGTAAAGAAGATGCCCAGAAAGTCCTTAAATGCATGTACTGTGGTCACTCTTTCGAATCCCTGCAAGACCTTAGTGTTCACATGATTAAAACAAAACACTATCAGAAAGTGCCTCTAAAAGAACCAATGCCAGCCCTCACCTCAAAGCTGGTACCCCCAACCAAAAAAGAGCATTTCAAGACTTGATGTCGCCGAGCTCACCAGAGTCTGTCTCATCTGGCATACTCCTGGGAGAGTCTCCCAAAGACCAAAAAGTGGCCAATCCCTATGTCACTCCTAACAATCGATATGGTTACCAAAACGGTGCCAGTTATACTTGGCAATTTGAGGCACGAAAGGCACAAATCCTTAAATGCATGGAGTGTGGCAGTTCTCATGACACCTTGCAGCAACTGACAGCCCACATGATGGTCACAGGACACTTTCTTAAAGTAACAAATTCAGCCTCTAAAAAGGGTAAACAGTTGGTTTTTGATCCTGTAATTGAAGAGAAAATTCAGTCTATTCCTTTGCCACCCACCACTGCTCGACTCCCAACGCCCAATGGCAAGTCCCAGCCTGACTCCCCAATGCCACCCTCTAGCCCTGAGGAGAAATATGAAGACAAGAAAGATGAAGAGGCAGAGGAAGAGAAAATGGAAGTAATGGAACCAGAGAAAAAAATAAAAGAAGAGAAAGAAGACCCTGTTGAAAAAGCTGATAAACCTGGAAAGGCCAGATCTTACCAGTATCTCACAGAAGAAGACTTGGAAGAGACACCTAAAGGTGGCCTGGACATCCTGAAGTCTTTAGAGAACACAGTTTCAAGTGCAATCAGCAAAGCCCAAACAGGAACACCAACCTGGGGAGGTTACCCCAGCATTCATGCAGCCTATCAGCTCCATGGATCCTTAAAGTCGACTTTGCCCTCATGTGCACAGGTTCAACCTTTGTTCAGCAGCACCAGCCTGAAGGTAACATCTTCTGATTTAAGCTCTCTGATCCATTCCCCAAATAGCCCCTCTCCACCTCCGAGTCATAAGAGCAATGTGCTGGCCATGGAGGAGTTGGTGGAAAAAGTGACAGGAAAAAGTTCAGTAAAGAATGAAAAAGAGGAAAAACCTGTAGAGACTAAATTGAGATCTGCAAAGTCTCCATTGCCAAATCCCAAAGACAAGCAGGCTTCACCCAATTCAGAAAATCTATCAAAGGCCGTGAAAAGCGCTGCATTGGAGGATGTGACTGAGTCAAAAAGCAAAGACGGAGAGCAGACGGAGAGTAAAATAGATGTACAGATAAAGAGTGAAATGGGTTCACCCAAAAAGGTTGTAAGCAACGGCTGCAATAACCTGAGCATCATCACTGATCACTCGCCTGAACAACCACTCGTCAACCCTCTCAGTGCTTTGCAGTCTATCATGAACAACCACTTGGGGAAAGCAGCAAAAGTGGCCACTCCCTTCATAGATCCCTTTGCCATGCTTTATAAGATCGGCAACTCTGCTCAGATTAAGCAAGTGGAGCCCGTGAGTCAGTACCACGATGATGACGATGATCAGCCCATGGACTTGACTAAATCCAAAAGCAACAACGGAAGTACCCTCAAGGGCACTCCTGCACCAAACAACAGCAAACCAGTTTTCAAAAATTTCTCTCAGTCATCCTCTCCACCACTGCGAGAGAATGCTCTGATGGATATTTCAGACATGGTAAAGAATCTGACAGGACGTTTGACACCAAAATCTACAACCCCATCTTCCATATCTGAGAAATCAGATATCGATGGCTGTACTTTTGAGGACGGCATCGAGGAACTGTCTCCTATCCAAAGACGGAAAGGCCGACAGTCCAACTGGAATCCCCAACACCTCCTGATTCTCCAGGCCCAGTTTGCCTCCAGTCTTAGAGAGACTCCCGAAGGAAAGTTTGTAATTAGTGACTTGGGACCCCAAGAGAGGGTGCACATCTGTAAATTCACTGGTCTCTCCATGACTACTATCTCACATTGGCTGGCCAATGTAAAATACCAGTTAAAGCGGACAGGGGGCACAAAGTTCCTCAAAAATATTGACTCCGGCCAACCTCTGTTTTTGTGCAGTGACTGTGCTTCCCAGTTCAGGACTCCCTCATCCTACATTCACCATTTGGAGTCCCACCTTGGTTTTACTCTAAAGGACCTCTCAAAGCTCTCCATAGACTTACTAGAGCAGCAGGCCGTCAGCAGAATAGAGGACAAGACTTTTGGTTCACCTGGACTCACAGAAGAAGACACTGGCTCAGTATATCAGTGCAAACTGTGCAATCGGACATTTGTGAGTAAACATGCAATCAAACTGCACCTTTGCAAAACACACGGAAAGTCGCCAGAGGACCATCTCATCTTTGTGAAAGAGCTGGAAAAGTTCGATAAACAATGAAGTCAGATGAAGCTGATAGCATGACAGATTACCGTTGCACTATAACTCTAAGCTGCAATCTGTCATCACAGATAGTGCCACAACTGTAAGAAGCATTGTTAGGACACATGAAAACATGGGAGCTTTAATGACACATAGTGTAATTACTCAGTTAATCACAAATGGCCAGAGCTTGCCCTGCTCTAAGCTACATTGTAAAAGTTGA
Source organism: Acanthochromis polyacanthus (assembly GCF_021347895.1). Lineage (NCBI taxonomy): Eukaryota > Metazoa > Chordata > Actinopteri > Pomacentridae > Acanthochromis > Acanthochromis polyacanthus. The sequence continues at coordinate 34,691,335 of NC_067123.1, read as the reverse complement.
ATTTTTTGGTGATAAAATTGTACCAAGTTGGTGCAGCAGCCATGGCACTATATCGTCACTGACTGATTGTCGCTTTTCTTATGCACTGCATCTTATCTGAGCCTTTAGGAATAGTCCATCTGTTATTTTAAAACTGGACCATGCTCTTATTTTGATCACTGTTTTTGAATTTTTTTAAGATAAATATATTTCAACACATCTTGCATATTATTTATGAGACAGTTTGTGCATGTTTTTATGTAAAACAGTGAGTATATTACGTCTAATCGAACTTCAACCAAGATGACGGAACTGATATCCCTGTTTAAGAAATTTCGGACTCAGCTGTTTATATAAAGGTATATGGTGAACATTGGAAAGATGGTGTTCGAAAATGTTAAGGTGATTTCAGCACTTTAAGTAAGTGTAAACTGATGAAGAAATGTATGAGTAAAAAGGACAACACGTGGCCCTTTTGAGTTTTAATTCCCTTGATCGACATTTTGGGGACTAACTATAATAATGTTTTCTATTTGCCATTAATTCACAGAAATTGTTACAAAATGTTTAGAATCTTTGTTTCTATAGTAAAATATAATTTCCTGGCTGTTTCAACATGTACAGTATTTGCGTTTAGTAGGCTACCAATTTTATTATTGTGAAGCTACAGTTGTAAAGTTAATGAAGTTTAAAACTTATTGTATGAATAATCAGCAAGTATGTATACATGTATGTCAGCATATCTTGCTCTTTACAGTTCAACATTATTTGTACTGTGTGCATTTTTACAATGTTATTTTCTAGACAAATGTTGGGGCGGGGGAAATGTACAAAGCTACAGAATATTGTTGGACCACTACGTCCTTTTTCAGTGAAAAATAGGTCCCTCAGTGTGGTTTACATAAAATGAGACATCTTACAGACATCTGTTCTGATGCTTGGGACTGTACATAACATTGAAAAAATACATTCTCAGCTGACAAATTTACAAGTTTTGTCATCAACCCAGTTATTCAGAATGGCATTCTTTTATCCTCAGTTGTAAAATAAACTCCATGTCCTGGATTAAACCGCTGTTGCTTGTGTGATTAATGTGACAAAGACTGACCTTGAAATATAACTTCACACTACATTCCCTTGCCAGTATGTTATTACTTTGACTTCCTTTTAAATGCACAAGGATTTCAAAGTATTTTTCAAAATATATGTTATAACTGACAGCATTTTTCTTCTGTATTTTAACCTTATGAACCACAAAAACCTCCAGCAGGTTTTAAAATTTCCGTAATTACACAATTTATCACAGTCACAAGTTGTAAAAACAGAGAATCTTAGGATTTTCACCTTTCTTACCATCTTCTAACTAATCAATTTTACCCTTAAAGTATTGATAGTCCCTCAAAATCTTGATATTTGACAATAAACATTAAAATTAGCACAAAAAAAAGTTCCGCTCTCATAGTCACGGTGAAGCTATCAGTAACTTAGCTGTGGCCAGCAGAACTGTAACAAAAATTCTGGGACTTTTCAGCTGAACTTCAGGCTGTGTTTTACACAGAGCAGATGGGAGACTACTACGTTAGAAATGTGAGCAGTAAATTCAAGTATGCGGAGTCCAGTATTGCTAACACCTGTTTGCACATCGAAAAAATGTTGTGCGTCTTGATTCCAGGTTTTTTCAATTTTTGTAAAATAAGTAATCGAAGAAATGATTTGTGGTATTGTAGCTTTATTTTACTGCACAGGAGACATTTCTGGGTTCTCTCTCCTTCTTCATGGTTGTGCTGTTTCTGTAGAGGTGCAAGACTTTAATTCCGTGAAAAATGAGCCCACAATAAAAGTGTGACAGTAGCAGAAACCGCCCAGATACTACTTCAGGTTCAGATGGTTAAGACAACTTGTCTGACATTCTCTAAATCAAATTTTATGAAGCTGAAATCCTCAAAAAAAAAATCATCTACTTATACTTTCCATATGAACAAGAGTTTACAAATGACACCTCTACTTTGCTGTTCTCTTAGGATTTGATAGTTTGCATTACAGTAACTCTTGAGTTACCATCTGGAGTCTGGAACGACACAAAACTGGGGAAATACCGTCCAGTCCATTTTATTGTGGAGCACAGCAGATTCTGAGATACTTAGAAACAGACAACTCCTAATTGAGGATGTCTGCTGTAACTTGGACTGAGAGGGAAGTGAAATCCCCTACAACTCAAATGTTCACCACACCGCAGCTAAATAGGAATTCCAATAGCACTGAACCATCCATCCAAATACCCATGTAGTATGAGCATCCTAAATACAGTCATGTGTGACAGCTTTGATACTCTAATTTAATGCAGACAAACAGCTGGTCAAACTTCTTCTGGATGTGAGTACAAATTAACTCTGGGTCCATATATAATTGTGGGACTTGTCACCCATTTGACAGGTATCACAGTTGACATTTTTGCTGTTTTTAGGCCTGAAATCAACATGGCCGCCTATAACCAAACATCACATAGCATTTTTACACAAGGATTCTTTTACATATATATACAATTGTTTCCAGTAATTATACTAAACCAACGAACTGGTACCGTGGTGTAGCTTAAGTATGTAATAACCCATGACAATATTTACCAAAGAGCCAAACTGTTCCTTTTGTAGAACTTCTTTGGTAGCAGGTTTCCTTCTTTAGTCTTTACACTGATTCCATCCAGTTTAAACTCCGTACCAACAGCTGCTTTGAGAAGAAAGCCAAATGCAAAGTTTATGCCAGAAATTACTTTCCTTGCTTCAGTGAATAAGCAAAAATAATCTATTTTGTGTTTATATTTGTTGACAGAGCAGACTGTATTGTTGCATCACTTTGCAATGCAGTTTTATGGCCCAGTCAGCTTCTAAGATGATGGTAAAAACTGTAGCAAACACCTCTACTGAAAGAAAACTAAGCCTAGTAGCTTGCGAACAACTTTTTCCATATTTCCTTTACTGCGTGACACCTTATTATGACACATTTTATATAGTATTAAACGACTGAGAGGTTTTTCAATTCAGAGCCCCAAATCAGTGGATGTGTATGAGCAATGTCAAATAAAGACATAATCCCCTTCAGGGAAAAAAAGTGAATAAAACATTGTTATAAAAAGTCAGGATTTGACTTAATGGTTTAACGCAGAGCTAAGCTTTATAGTTCAGCTAGTGAGACACCTGATAAAAGAGGCCATGACATGTCTCCACTGAAGGTATTTAAGTCGACATGCTCCCACCCCACGCAGCTCTTGAACACTAGCCTGAGGCATTTCTCCCAAGAAACAATAAGAGTTCCAGAGCCTCGCAGCATGTTCTGAACGACGGGGAAACATAAGAAGCAGCGCTAAGAAATACAGAGGAGAGTCGCGTACAAGTCACATGTGATCGCAGTGTTCCCGAATATAAGACAGGAGAAGTTAACTAATACGTGAAGCAGGGGGGGTGACTGATTCAGCCGCAACACGTTATAAAGTTCATGTTGTCTTCTGCAGTGAAAAATGTTGAGAAGGAAGTGAAGCTTTTCTCACTTCCATTTTACTATTTTACTTCATCATGGTTTGGTGTTCACTTGCTTGGTCAAAACATAACCCTGCACTTGAATTTTGCAGTTAAGCCAATCAAACAGGTAGCTGCTGTGGTATGACTTTTTTTAAATTTGTCACAACAAACAGCAAGACAGATTCATTTAGATAATAGAGTAGATGGCTATTTTAGACTGTTCTTCCATAAGAAACAGTTTTTATGTCATTTGAGCAAATGGCTGATCACAACCTATATTTAATTGATGGCTAGTTTAGATGTTTAACAAAAGTTTCACGATGCGTTGGACCTCCTCTCCCCGCGCTGCATTTACATAAATTAAGCTACTCTCTGCAAAGTGTATGGGCGACGCACCATGCATTCACTACGGCAGTCCTGGTACCGACAGTCGGTGTGGCAGACCACTTTTCAAGACAATTACAACCCAATTACTTGCAGGATTTACTTCTCTGCTTTTAATCCGCACTGCTTTACTAGCAACTACTGCGATGTTGCCTCTTCAGGACCAGTCAGTCACTTCATTATTCTGCTGTGAACATTCAGCACCAACATGTGGCTTCATATATGCTCTCTAAAACAAGCCATCCTCGTCTTGTCACAACAGATACAAAAGCTCCACATATGACTTTGTCAGGCAGTCGATGTTTTGTTTGTTCTCGCGTGACTCTTGTTTGCTTCTTTTTATAAAAAAAAAAAAAATACACAGACACACACACACAAAATAAATTGGCTCCATGTCATCACCATTATCAGGCGAACAGAGGCTCACAAGACAGCAGCACAAATCCGATGTTAAACAAAAGGCTGTTTATGACAAGAGGCGCCATGATGCAGCCTGTTATCCATTAATAATAATCAAAATGGAACGCTGCGGCTCGCTGTAAGCTGTTCTGGTACTGAGTAGGAACATCTGTACATCCATGAAGTATTACATGTCAGCAGGATGCACACGACGGCGCAGGCAGTGCTGGAATCCTTCTGACATGCATACATGTGTACTCATGCCGACAGCACCGATCCGCTGAATTAACCTCATCCTCTCTCTTGTCCCCTCTCACCGCTTTCTGGGAAACCTTCCGCCTGATCCTAGCACCGTACGGCAACACCTCGCCTTCAGAACACTGGCTCCCTGCCAGGAGGAATATCAGGAAGGATGTCAGTTCTATGACTAAACGTGCAAATGGACCAAAGCTGCTTTCATGTGAGCTGTTTCAGAGAGGCCAGAACCATGTTTCTGGTTTATTTCAGGACTGGAAGCACGTTTGCAGGTTTGATTACAGAAGTGGAAGAACAAGAAATAAACTTCAGTAAAACTGGTCATCATGTTTGCCATAATAGCATTTTTTGAATAAAACAAAGCAATGGATATTATTGTATTTTCAGATAATTTTATGTAGTATTTCACTTTTATTGTTACTCCTAAAACTTACTATTGTCCATGCACTCATCATCAAAGGAGCATCTTAACCATTGTAAGTGGATTACAAAGGTTAAACATTAAAAAGACGCTGTTTTGACAGATTTTAATGAATAAATTAAACTGAAACCTTAAAAAAAGTGGGACGGCACAACAACTGGTGGAACTTTAGAATGTAGTACTATTTATAGAGTGTTTACAGCATGCAGCTAATGACTTAATTAATGGTTAATCATTTTAAACCATTAATAAGAAAAGATGTGGGCGCCATGTTATGGAAAGCCTGTTTTTATTCCTTCTCTGTTTGGTAACAATGCAGTCATAAATCAAAAAATAAAAGCCAAATTCCTCTCCGTTCGTCCAGATTGGTCCAATCAGCAATTAAAATACACATTTAATTCTTAATCAGCCTTTATATTCCCGTGTTCATTGTTCATTGTTCCAACTCCTGCTGATTGCATCCTTCAAAATGTTATTCAGTGTCTGTTAACGAACGTTCATATAAATGATCACTTCACCCCAAATGATGACCTCTGCCTCCACAGTGTCAGAAGCTCTGAGGCGTCTGAACCGAACCCACGTATTTCTCACATAACAAACAAATATGCCTGAGGTGTCAGACTCATTTCTTTCTGCCGCAGCCATCCTGACAGCGAGACAATATAGCACCTTAAAGTTTTTCGTAAAAAAACGTTGTAAGCCCAGATGCCAGATTTGAAGAGAAGCTGAAGGTTTAAAATCACCCGAGACATCTCATCATGGACAGAGAGTTGAATCTGATTGCTTGTTGACACGTCTGTCCCCACTGAGATCCGTCGGCAGTCAAAAGCGTCTTGTAAAGTGTTGTGTACCTGTCAGGAATGAGCCTTGTTTTGGAAGATACAGACGACATAATTCATCAGGCCGAGGGAGAGGCTCTTGAAGAATGGAGAAGTGACAAAGTCGATTCTTTTGAGAATAATGACGGCTGCCACCATTCTGAATGGATGGAGTGTCTTTTAGGATCTATCAAAGGCTTTTTTTTCAGTACTGGAAAAGCCCACAGGTGTGATGCACCATCACTGTGTGTCAGAGTAGATCTGAAATATTGAAGCGTATGAGTTTGTTGTTATAGGGGCATTTTATCGTTTCACCATTCTATAGTTTATTTAATGGAAAACACTTTTAAAAAAGACACTGAGCATTTTATTTACATGATTTCTACTGTAGGATTTATTTTTAGTAAAAGTCTGATTCCATCTTTTGCCACTTTTTCTGTGTCTACATTCTTTATCGTTCGTTTTTAACATTCTTATTCAGAATCAGCTCCTCTGAATGAAAAGGAATGTGTAAATATTTTCTCTTGGGGCAGCCGAGTGCACATATCTGCATGTTTAATAGCGTCCTCTGCGTGTTCCTATTGGAGTCTGAACATGTGCTGTTTAGGACCTCAGAACCAGTAAATAGGTTACACTCGCGCTGCTGTGGTTCCCTCCCGCAAATTCCTCATTATTTTGAACTATTCTTGGGTTTGGTTGCCAGGTTTGAATGTCAAATGTCGTATTTATTTCATCTCGAGGTGTGCAAGGAACCACTGTCATGCACTTGAGTTTAGACCCTTGGACAGTGTGACGAGTCTCATTCACATTCTGTCCAAACCTGACATCATTTGCATGAGAATAAGCCCCAAACTCTGCAAACGTGACACGTCCCAGACAAGGGATCACAACTTGGCTGTCATATTAGGCCGGTAAATTCAGGTGACACGGATCCTGTGTCCTCATCTGGGCCAACCTGACAGTGGTTCATGTTCCCCGCTGTCTTTTTCTGAGGGGCTTTGTGAGGTGGGGGGGTTTGCTTTTAATCAGCATGACGAACCCTGCCACCCCCTGCGCACACACACACACACGCTGAAACACACACATCCGTGAGAGTGGGCATATGCTGAGGGGCAGTGGGCTGGCCGTTGTGCCATCATTAGTCCAAGCCTACACGGCAAGCTTCTGACACATGTCGAAGGAGCTTCATTCGACCTACAGAAGGCGCGTCCGCATTATGCAAAGGCAGCAGTGTCTATATGTGCAGCCACTACTGTCAGAGGCTTGAAGAAGAACTGAGGAAGGAAGTGCAGGAGCCCGGGGGGGCGGGAGGAACAGACATGGAGAGAGGGAAGCCGCAAATCAATAGGAAGTGGAGAAATCTCTTTTAAGTAATGAGTATGTGCTGCAAAGTCGGGGTTTTTTTTAAAGAATGAATGTAAAAAATGACTCATTTTGCTTGATTTGCATCCAAATAAAGTAAAAAATTAACCTGAAAATGTGTGTCAACATAAATAAGTTTTCAGACTTTAAGATTTGATTGAAGTTCTTTGTGTTCTGATGTTGCAATGAGAAGCTTTTTGGAATTTATTATCAAGACAATGGAGTTCTTCTTTTCACCTGTGCCTTCTGGCGTTTTGAATAACTCTGATTGGATTGCATTCAATTTATAGACACAGCTGGGCAGTTTTGAGGCGCTGTAGTTTTAGTGTCATTTACAACATTTGTCTGCCCGCTCAGACCACTAGAAACCTCAGAGTGTTGTATTGAATTTGGTATTTTTTGTGGTTTTAGTGGGTGATGTGTGCAATGGAGGGACTATTCCCTGATGCTTGTGGTCAGTTACCATCTAGACACTGTGGTCAGTTAGCTTTGATAACAGAGAAACCTCATTCACAAGTGGTTGTGACATTATTAATCACTGAATAGATATATATAATTTCTTACAGACAAATATTGATTCCTGTGATCAGAATACCATTGGTCAAATCCAACAAAATGCTCTTTATTTTAAGGTGCCACACACTTCTCATTCTGCAGCAGTGCACCTTGTATTCTTCCTAATTCACACATAAAGATTTCATTTTTAAGCTGAATCATTCGCAAATGTCACTGCACAATAATAATTTAACTACTTTCATTTCTTTTAATGCAACCGCAATATTTGGTTATTTTTCTCCTGTTCTCTTGACTTTTTACGAATGAATTAGTGTCTCTCAAAGAGCTTCGCCTCTTGAAATATCATCTAAAAGAACCTAACCCGTCTGTGTTACAGAAGCGAGGTTGCCTTTTATTCCACTCTTAATTTTGCTGTGTTTTTAAAATTATTAGCTGACTTAAAGGTTAACTGCCATCCCATCTGATGCATGTGCACTCTGCTCTCAAACCAGAGAGCTTCCGTCTGTGGAGTCGTAGAGGTAAAAGTTTGAAAGAGTCTTAAAGCAGCGGGAGTCATAATAAATTATCATGTCATCTGTGTTCCTCTCTCTTGTCTTCTAGCAGCTGCCCAAAGACTTCCACATTTTTGGGAGATGTGTTCATAGAAGAACCAACAATCCACTTAATGCCCAAAGTGACGAGTGGAGTCATTTTTTTTGCGAGTCCACAGATGAGATTCTGCTTTCATTGCCCACGTCAATACAGTGATTTAGTACCAGGCCCTGCCAGTCCTTTGTCACTTGGGCACTGCAATCTTTCTCTGTCAGTTGCCAGGGGGGAGGACTGAGATTCAGTTTTTCCAATAAAGCTAAATGCATCGCCAACAGCACATGGTCCAATAGCTCATGAATATGAATATACATATAAATAGACAAGATGAGGAGGCGGATGGATGTTGGCCTGTCACTTTTGCCTTGCCTAACGTCTCCACTGGGGGTTAGCCGTGTCCTGGATCCACAGCACAACCAACTTCCTGTAAAGTCGGATCATTCTTCCCTGTTTCTCTGCGTTAAAGTCACCGCAGATATCAGTGTTTTATTTTCTACCCCCAAATGAAGTAGCTTTTATTAGCACGAGTTTGACATGTCTTTAATTAACGGTTATCCAACAATCACGATTGCAAAAGGAGCGAGAGTGACAGAGAGATGACAGGGAGGCGGTGGACGAGCATTGAGACGGTGACAAGTGTGGACTTTGCACTAAACTGCATTAATAAGATGAGTTAGTTTGATGAGCCAAACACACCCAAACAGCTGCTTTCACAAACAGAGATGCCTGCATCTGAGTAGATCTAATCTGGCAATGTTACAAGTCAACAAGGGATTGAATTTGAGATGTATCATATGAGATAAAGGTTAACTCTGCTAACTGCACTGTAATGACTGTAAACTTCTCAATACTGTATATGATGTGGTTTGCAGGTTCTGATAAACACTGAAGTTTATGAAGTACAAACAATAAATGAAAAGCTTTAGTCCATCAGTACATCAAAAAAATTGACAGTAGAGCAATATTGCAAACAAACAATCAAGAAACACAGTCATTCTGGCTTTAAAGGTCCCATATTGTGCCCCTTTCTGGCAAATTAATGAAAATCTTACTTGTCCTCAGAATGTATCTTTCAATATTTCATCTCAAAATTCGGTAAAAATGTTTCATTTCATTATTTCATTGTATTAAACCTGATTTTATAGCTGCTCTAAACATTCTGCTGAAGTGTCTGTAGCTTTATTTGCAGTTGAGTTGCTGATATCCATGCCCCTTCAGGAAGAAAACTCTCTCTGCGTCTGTGATTGACAGCGTGGAGAACAGCTGACTGCATGTGTGCTGACACTGACGAGAATAAAGTGGGTGAGACTTGAGCTTTTTATTACATCTTTCTCTCTGAGTGATGATTTTCCATAAAAATATGTCTGAATTCACACTGCATCTGTTGTTTTTAACTCATACATGTACATCGAGTTTGTCAAATAACATCATGATTATAAAATCAGTAATTCAGAAGTGCAGAACGACAGCTTGGAGATGGTGATGAAGCATCTGCCAGTTAACATGTTGTGCTAATGGGATGCTTTTCAGTCACTATTTTATGCTTATTTCATTGTCTGACAACGGAAACAGAAAAATATGTAAATGTAGAATGGCAGTGGTAAGCATCTTCTTGTTTTCACAGCTTTTATTTAACACGTCCAAGTTTTTGAAATGTACTAAACACAATAAAAATAGATTTCCACCATATGGGACTTGTATATGTGAATGGCTTTAGTGGAAAGCTAAATTTCCTCTTGCAGTGTTGGTAGTATTGTTCTGCAATGAAGATATTTGTTGTTTCAAATCAGTCATACATAAACAGAATTCCTTGACTAAGTAAACGTATTTGTGTAGACAGTTTGCCTTTGCAAATGATTTAGATAGCCCAGCTAAACTGGTGGTATGTTTCCAACCTGCCTGATAATCTCAGTGTTCATTTTTGTAGCATTTCTCTGATCATGGATCTCAGAAACTGCTATCATGGGTCCAGTATTATCACTCAGTCCCCAGCAGGTAGCGTCAACTTTGTAGCTATTAGCAACAGTGCAATTTGTTGTGTGACGTTGATTTTTCAAATTACTTCCAGTCAAGTCAGCTGCAGCCTTCACCCTTTAGTAGAAGTGTGTTTGCTGAATAGCCGTACACTGATGAAACCAAGGCAACAAGATTCAAATTTTAAGAAACTAGTACTACCATATTTTTTTCAAGCTAATTCAGTTTCTTAAATTGTAGTCGCTGTTCAACACTTTGTACCCTTAAAAAAGCAGTAATGTGCCGTTTGACAAGTACTCTCAAAGTCCTATAAAATCCTTTTGCTGTGGTCTTTGGTAAAGGCACCATAAAAGCTTCAATGGGAGTTCTTCAGACTGCTTTGTTTGAGTAATGTAAGACCCACAAACAAATGCATGTCTTTAAAACTGATGAATTCTTGTCACTTTTGCTGGACTTAAGGGGCAACATCTTTGAAAAAAAACTAAACATTGACTACGTATTTTGTTTATGAAATATAGGGGTTGGCTAATTCAGGAAGCTAAATCAATGTCTTAAAGTTTGTCTTAAAAAAATCACTCAATCTGGTAAATAAAACTGAACTTTATTGTGAAATTTATCAAACTTGAAGCCTCAGGTGGAGGCATTCTTCCAGTGAAGCCGCTCGTATTGCTCTTGTCGTACCTGTCCAGCTCACAATGCAAAGAGCAGCTCGGCTTTGTTTGTCAAGACACTCACCAAAACTCAGCTCTCCAACTCCTGGTTTAACTCCCACACTGTCACTATCTGGCTCGCTTCTCCACCGCCGTGGGAGTATTAACGCATGACATCTACAATGGCCCTAACACAACACACCGAGATTGAGTTCCTCATGCAGGCTGCGCGGCGTCTCTTCTTACCTTCACTCTGAGTTAAGCCAAACCCCAGCGCTGGGAAAGAGATGTGACAAAACCAGGGGGAAGGGAAGTGGGAAATAAGGCAGAGCCAAAGCCGATCTGCCACTCAGCGACAGGCGTTTTGACAATCATAGGCTGTCATCACTTTCTGATCAGACCTGTCAGCGAGAAATGCGGCAACAAGACAGCACTGCAGAAGGAACATCCACATGCCCACCCTCCGCCTCCCCCACTATCACCACCACCCAGCCCTCCTTACTGCACATAGATAGTCGGAGTTGTGTTATTTATGTACACACACATCACGCCGAGACATGCAAACACATCAAATGTGTCAGGGGGTGCTACGTAGCGACCCTAAGAATAAAACAGGTTTGGCTACACAGTATGGAGTGAGTTGGTTGTGCTCTGCCAGTTGCTGCAGGGATGTCCCCTCCAGAAGAAAAAAAAAAAAAAACCTAAAAAGGTAGCATGCAGCGGATTTAAACACTGACAGCTGAGGGGGGAAAAGTTTTACAGGAGCATCTAGTTCGATAATAAATCAGCATGATGTATGCAACATTTTAGCCAACAATCCTTCAGATGCGGCATTTAAGCAGTGGGAATATTAAACTGAAACAAAAACATGTTTAAACATTAAGTTGAAGTTGCTTGTTTGTCTGGTTTGCCATCAGTTTCACAGTGTTCGCTGTGCAAAAACCAAAATCTGCAAACAGAATGGAGCTAAAACAGAGCCGAGAGTTCCGTTCAATAGATCCAATTATTATTCTCTGTCCAAACAGAGAAAAACAAGCAGCAGAGAAATGAAATAACATCTGTCATGTCATCTGAGTCTAACTGCCAGTCAGAGGAGCCAAGCTGCCATCTGCGTGAATGATGGAAATGAAAGAGGATCTCAAAAGCATTTTTTTATTTGAATTATTTAAAGGCACAAAGTGGTGGGAGGACGATGTCTTACTTGTTTCAACATTTTTTAAAGGAATATCAGTTGGATTTTTTGGTTTTCGGCTCTTTTAGATCTTCTTTTAATCTGGGCTTGTTTTACCTACCTGGTGCATGTGGTCGACCGAATCTTTTGCATTTTGACAGGTTTCATATTTTTATTGTTGATGTTAGTTAGAGATGCTCCAGGAGGGTCATTGTATAATTGTAGGACTTTTCGAACATAGTGGACAGGTATCATAGTCAACATTTTTGCTGTTTTCAGGCTTAAAATAAACATGGCCACCTATAACCAAACACCACATGGCATTTTTACACAAAGATTTTTCTGAATATTATATATACAATTGAGTAAAATTGAAATAGAAAGTTATTTATAAAGATATTGTAGTAAACCTGTTGACTACTTTATATTTAATAACTCAGAAAACCTTGGAGTCCTGCCAGTCTTTTCTTCAGGAGGAAATGACATCATGTGGAGCAGGTCATGTGATCTGGAATTAAGACACTTCCTTGAGAGGTGTTTTTGTAATGGGGAACTCAGTTTAAAGTGAGTTCTCAGACACAGATGAAATTTGTTTTTTTCCGTATAAAATTTGATATATTGCCAACAAAGAAGTATCTGTCATGATTTTCTCACTTAATAAAAAGAACAGAATCAAAACAGTTTTTGAATAAGCTCATTTTGTTATTATTTAGCTAATTAGAAAGTGGTTGTTATTAAATTGGGATGGTTACTTAGTTGACATTTTTGTGATATACAGTCATAATAAATACTTATGGAATTTGTAAAGACATGCTCATAATAAACATTAAAAAAACTCTTTTTTTTAACTTTTAACAAAATTTAGACAAGATATATCCCATGAACTTCAAAAGTCCTTCAGTTATATATTGACCCAGGAGTGAGATCTAACCTGACTAATGTATTCTGCTTCATTACTGCTCACAGACAGTTCTGGGGGGAATAACAGCAGAAAAGTTTTGTTCAGTTTGTTGCCTTTATGAGGAAAAATATCAGTAATAGCGTTTAACTGAGTCTGGCTTTGTGTAACTCGCTGTCTTTGTCACTTTAGCTGTGAGAATCAATATGCAAAGAGTTCAGCATCACATTACGCTGCTTTGTGCGAACCGGTGATGGAATGAAGGGCGACTCTGTCCGACTGCCCCGTTCATTAGCTGCACATCTGTCACTGCTGATGTTCAGTGAAACACTAAAGCCCGTCGAGCTGCACTGCGGCACGAAGAGACATCAGAGAGCTTTGACTGGCAGCTGTCAGTGTTTCACGATGACTGGAATAAAATGATGCTTAATGGTGTTAACACACACTGCATGTCCTCACACACTGGATTAGTTGATGAATTAATGTCAGATTTGTTATTCAGAGAGTGCCTTAACCTTTCACCTCAGCTTTTTTTTATGACTGAACTGACAGCTAAATTAAGCTCGGTCCTAAACTTTAATGATTAGCTTATCCAAGAAATCATAAAAACCTACATTTATACATCGTGTAATTAGAATTTTTAATTATTATAAGGAGTGTAACAAAAAAAAAACCCAGCTCAGGCCTAACTGGCTGACATCTTTTTTCTTTATCTGCCATCAATGTAGAGCCTAAATCTAAATCCACATAATGTTTGGAACAATAAAACAGTAGATTGTAGTAGTTACTGTGGAAAAAATGATGATTTATGCAGTCATGTTGCCATTGTAATTTATTATGGTGAATAAAGCAGCGCTGTCTAACTGTGTCAGCTTGAGGCATCAGCAGATTTCTGATTGGTTTGATAGAAATATGCTTGTTGGCCAGCTGCAGTTTGTCCTGTCACCCCAACCATTCTTTATTTTTCTTCAGTTTTTGTACTTTTCTGTGGTTTTTGCATACAGGCAGTGAGTCGATACTGCCTTATTTTGAAAACCCTGTTTGAAATCTATGCATTCCTTCTTATTTCTGATCATTTTATAAGCAAAAATAACTTTTATTCTTGAGTAAATTAAATGTAAATTAACAAAACTGATTATAATAATAAAATATATTCAGACACATTCTCAGTTGTTAGTATTTTGGTGCTGGTGCTGGCAAAGAAAAAAAGAAAAACTAGTTACAAGATGCCAAAAATCTTCAAGGCAGCAAAAACAATGCTTTTCATAATCTTAAACTCGCCATCTTTTGATTTCTTTTTTCATTTGTAGCATCACCTTTCTGTCTTCTTATCTTACAGTCTTCGTCATATAACATGCAAAACAAGTTGTAAAATTCTCCACCAGAGGTATCGAACAAAATGTAAGTGAGAAAAGTGCCAGCAAAGAGCACTTAATGAGTTTCCCATTAGAGGTTAAGAATATGAAAAGTAAACTTTTTAAAGGAAAAGTGTCAACTATGATACGAAAAGTCCCACAATTGTATACTGACCCCCAAAAACATACAAAAAGCTTCTAAAATCTGCTTTGTTATACATTTACCTGCCCAGAAATCTAAACCAGTGCATGTGAAAAGGCTGCTTTTATAATCTTTAAGAACACTCACGTTGCCATTTGCCACGATTTCCAGAATTTTCACAAATCAAACAATCAATTGCACTAAAAAATATTGCAGAATAATGGATACAACAGTGAAATCACACTTTTACAATAATCCAATAATAATAATATATAAATGTGAGACAGTCTGGGGTCAGAGAGTTCAGACAGAATTCAGGAAATACATTGCAGAACTTTCTCACGCTTTGTTCAGTCTTCATCATTGTGTTCATTGGAACTAATAACGAAGTTCTGTAAAACGTTTCGGCTGAATTTGTAGAAATTCTCATAATTCTCTGTTGACTTTTCTTTTAAAAAATGCATTCAACTTTTGCCTCCTTTGAATTTTTAGGGGCTAATAATAAAACTCTGGCCTCTGCTGGAGCCAGTCAGTCTTCAGAAACAAGAGTGTGTGTTTTCACTACATTTCAAGGCCGTGGAGATGTCGAATCCTGAAAATGACTTCCCAGGTAGGATGTTTTTTTGTTGTTGTTTTTGGTTCGAAGGGTGAAAATACTAAAATCCATAAGACTGAAAACATATTCTAGAATATCGGCCAAAATATTTTACAGATCTTAGATCTGGGTCCTAAATAACCCAAAAAAAATTAACTTTGAAAAAAATCTAAGCTGCTCAACTGCAATCTGAACTGGCACAGATTGATCCAGGAGACATTCATCCTATTTTAAGTACATTTCCTTTACAGTATGTACCTACTTTTACTGAAAGAACATTTTCAATAAAGGATGTTTACTTATTGCAGAGTACTTCTACTGTGTGATATTTTTTACTTAGGTAAAGAATATGAACATTTTCTCCACTGCTGCTTCTTGAAAACTCAGATTTGGACTTTTTCTTTACTTTCCTTTGATGGATCTGCCACCAAGAACACAACCCCTCTATGGATATTACATCCACATTACATTATGAATGAGATTATATGTCGGCTCCACAATATGTGTCACTCAGATGTGTTTTTTTTTTATTTGTTGTCCCCTGCAGGCTGCTGGAAGGAAATGGACTTTCCACTAGAAACCAAGGTGGTGGAGTCAAAGCAAACTCTTCCTGTCACATAATTAGAAACATCCTGCAACCCGAAGCTCAACCCCCGACGTCGATCCGCCCCCGTTGTTCACCCAGATAATTATGACAAGAGGGGAAGCAGGAAGCAGGACGGTCCAGCGGTGCGACACGTAAAGAAGTCCTCCCTGTCACCCGCCTGGTGGAAAACAAACAAAACAACAACAAGCAAACAAGAAAAAAAACAAAAGAGAATGATCTAAATCAGTGCTGTTGCTACAACTTCTTCTCCTGAAGCTTTTGTCTTGTTCCTTTGTTTGTTTTTGTTCCTCACACTAACAGCAAAACAAACAAGCCCAGCTCCCACAACCTTGAGAGTGACTGTTAGCCTTCATCTCGTTCTCTTTTTTTTCCTCTTTTTCATTCCTCTTTCCTCCCACTCAGACATCACTCCCGTGTAACTTCCCCGCTGTTTGATGATCCCCGTGTTAAGTGCTCGGCAGCTGAGGACGTTTGTTTGTGGCGGCTCGCTGTGTCAAGGTGTTTGCAGATATTAAGTGATTGTTACACGAAGACTAATTAAAAAGGTGAATTTCAAAAGCAGTAAATGAATATGCAAATGGCCTGTGTCTGCGCCTCGTGTTTCTGAAGTGGTGATAACAATGTGGCTCTAAGCTCTTCTCTTAACTGTAATTTTCTTGATCCACCGTGACAAACAAACAGAAACGATAATCCTATTATATTTTTAATGGCACAGTTTTGTTTTCTCAAGGCAGTTGGTGAGAGATGTGTTTTTTTTTATTGGGCTCTGTTTTCTTCACCGTCGCTGACAGAACTTGAAATCAATTTTCAACCATTTCTGTTTCACTGTACAGTTTTTTTCCCCCCAACTTATTCTCACTTTTCTGTTATTGTCTCCATTGTGATGTGAGTATGTCCTTGCACCGGTCAACTAAATAGAGCACCGTTTTCTTCTCCAGGGCAGAATTTACATTAAGGAGCTTAGCATCACTCGGAGGTATTATTTACTGCCATTTTTCACTACTGTGGCAAAGATACGACCATTTGTTGTGGAAGGTTTTCCAAACCTTGACATCTGGAACGCTCTGACTTACTCCTTAAAGCATTTAAATAATGTCTTCAGTGAATTGTTGTGGAGTTTTTATCCACATGGTGCGCGAAGCTAACAGGAGTGTTTGCACTTGTGGCTGATGAGGAAGTCTTCTCAGGCAGAAACGAGCCATCTGCAATAGTGGTTTGGTAATAATTTCCGTTTTTGAGCCTAAATGATATTCTAACGCCACAAAACAGCTCTAATTAGAAGCATAAGATGTTAGTACGTGTGCGAGATATACGAATTAATCAAATACATGAAAAGGTTTAGTGTCAAAGCACTCCTAGCTCAAACTAGCTCATAGGAGTTTAATTTAAGAGCTGATCTCTAGACATTTTCCATGGTTTTCTTGATAATAGCCAAAAGTAGGGACAAGACAGTTTGCTTTGTAGCTTCTCCAGGCTTCCTCCTAACCAGTAAGTTGGCTGGAGTGGGCATCAAGTGAAAATTAGATTCATCAGTGAAGAGAACCTTAGCCCAATCATCAACAGTTCAGTCCTTGTGATCTCAGCAAAGAGTAAACAGGCTTTCCTCTGCCTTTCATTGATGAAGGGCTTCTTCCTGCCCTGTGTGACTTCAGACCAGCTTCAAGAAGTAAATTTCCAACTGTCCTTGCAAACAAGTCACATTTCCACTCATTTTGAAGGTCCCTGGAGGTCTGAGGACGATTCCTGACACAGAAACGGATGAGTGACGGTCATCTGGTGGGTAGAAAGACGTTTCCTGCCACGACCATCTAGCAGTTTGGAAGAACCATGTTGGGCTTGTTTTTTCTTGGTGTAATGAATGGCTGTCTTGGAGATTTTCAGTTTATTCACTACCTGTCGGTCACTCAAACCAATTTCCAGCAGTGTCAAGATGGCTGCCTTTGTGGCTTCACATAATTCTTTAGCTTTTGGCATTATGTGAGAGCCGACGACTTGTGAGTTATGCTTCGGCTTGAATGTCAGCAGGAAACTACTCTAGACCTTTGCATGTGCAGTGCTGCTGATGACATGAAATGTCCTCGTATATATTCTGGGAATACAATGAAGCTGAAGCATGTCAAATAGGACATGAAGTATTATGTAGCAGCTGCATTTATGGTTGTGTTCATTGTATTCTTCAGGTATTATACCTTTAGTGGTACCAGGTATTAAAATGAAGAAGAAATTGGTCTAATCATTTTTTCTTTGTTTCTTCAAAATTAAATGTTCGCAAGCTGCAAGTCACGAATTCTTCATCGTCTTCTGTCCTTTCATAATAAATATTCACTCAGTATTCATTTACAAATGAAAACTTATCACTACTACTATCAAACAGCTGCTCGGCTGACCTGTTCTGCACTGACTCCTAACAACATGTCTGCACAGGAAGCGTTTCAGCCGCATTTGTCAGTCATCTGTCTGACGGAACAGATTCGCTCCTATTTTCATCAATCCAGCTGTCTACACAGGCTGTGCATTGGTTGCATAGTACGTACTGCTTGTTGAGTTATGTTTAGGCACTCAAAAGACTTGGTTAGAGTAAGATCGTGGTCTGGTTTGATGCAGAAACGCTCGACAATGACTGAAAATACGCCAATAAATCAAAAAACCAAACACATTTTGTCGACTGTATCCAACTTCAAGCATCTTAGAGGTTGCCACATTGCCAACAAAACATGATTTGAAACACATTTTAATTTAGTAAATGTTGTTTCTAAGAGACAAGGCTTCTTGACTTGTTGATTTGAGAGAAACTGACCTCATACGTAAGCATCTGCTCATTAACTTGTGTGGTTTTCATGAAGCTTGTTCAGGCTTTGAAGTGGTTGAAGGTCCTGAAACAAGCCAGTAAGTGGACACACACTTCATATTGTTCTGTTGAACTGCAGTTTCAAAGGTCACAATACTTTGACAGGCCATCAGTGTTTGTCTCTGAAGAACTTTTCTCCTCCTGTACGACAGGTGCAGTGTCGCTCTCCTCAAACGAGCCTTCGACAGTCACCTCTCAGCCTGCCCAGTTCATACAAATGGCCGCTCATGTTTGCATTCAGCAGCGTCGGGCGCAGCTGCTTGGACGTCTGACAGGCACATCTCGAGTTCAGCCACCCTGTCTGTGTTGGCAGCTACTGCTATTAAGGACAACAGCAGTCCACGACTTCCAGCTGAGCTGCTGACTGGTTTTAGAGAACACAGAGCGAGTGTATTCTCCTTAAAAACCCTTCCAGCTTTTCACATCCTCAAACTTGAGCGCAGTTATAATGATGTTTCACTTTATTGATTCCCATAGGGACGCCACAGGTCACGGTCAGATGAAGGATTTGGTTTCGGCGCCTCGTTGAAAAACGCAGCGAGGAAAAAGAAGGAGGAAAGAGAAAGCGGCTTGACAGCTCCTTCAGGTATGGTACGTAACTTTTAAGAATATTTGTGTGTGTTAAGCCATAAAAGGAGCTCAAAAAACTGCAATATGAGCACAAAAACGTCAGCAGGATACCTTCTAGAAACTATTTTGGCATGGCTGTCTATTTCCTGATGACAACCAATGGCACATTCATTTCCCAACTAATACCTGAACTAAATACTTTATTCCTCTTGAACTCCAAAGGCTTGTGAGCATTATTTTATTATTTTCCATGCCGCGTGTCCCTAATCAGTGAATAATAGTGTTTCGGCTTGAATAAACACCACCGAGTGCTTATGCTGACAATGTAGGAGTTTCATTTGAAAATGTTTTACCTTCTCCTCTAGAAATGAAGAAAAGTCAACATGTAATTATTGTGGAAGTGTTTGTTTGAATCTTAGTCGACAGAGGTATTTAAGAGTCTGAGCCAAATCCTCATGCAGTCTCCCTTGAACCCGACAGAAGACACCGAGACCCCTTTAATCTTGGCGGTAATGCACTGACAAGCTCCTCTGACGCACCTTTCATTTGAAATGTTTTAATGTCTCTTCACATTCTGCTCCTGTCGTCTCCTTCTTCCTTTTGCTTCTTCAGTCTCCTCAACCCCTCTTTACTGGAGGTAGGCGTTGTCAAACTTATTTTTTTCTTTTTAAAAAAAAGGGGGGAGCTTGAACTTACTTCTGAGGAACATCAGTCCAACTTTAATCAGAATTTTAGCGTGGCTTTTTGGAGAAGTTCATTTATTAAAGTGATGGCATTTGTAGGGAGCTGCTCTGCACCTTCCCAGGGGACTCAGTCACTCGTATGGTTTTATCTCTTAGAGGCTGTACAGTGTTGTGTGCATCCGGGAAAAATGGGCACAGATATATGGAATGTCCTGCACCTTTCCTACTAGAGCAGACCTAGCCAGATGTTAATAAAAGCGGTGTTTCTTTGGTTTTTGTTGTCATTTTTGCGTCGCTTTTTTACTCATTTTTACGTCACATGAGTCCAGGATATTCCCCCACCGACTCCTCAGGCCTCTTGGCCTTCGCCCAGTCCACCTCCTCAGTAATCCATCTGTAGCACCGAGAATAAGGAATTTTTGTGATGCACAGCTTCATTTTCAGACGATGACCCTGCTTGGTTTTCGCGCAACACAGCCAAAGATTTATCACAGAGTCCATTTTCACTCCGCGTCTATCCGAGAGGTTTATCATGTCAGGATATGATGAGTGTTTGTTTGGCTGTTACCGTCCTCTGTCCATTTCCAGTTCTACTTTTATGATGCATTCCATCTTCTCCCGTACTAATAAAGCTGTAAAATGGAATGATATTATTTACCTGTTATTCCTCCCTCACGACACATAATGGACTTTACCAACAGCGATCCTTAATCTCGTGCACTTTGTTAATTGGAGCTTCTTAACTGTCTGTTTCTTTTCAGACATCAGACTTGTGTAAGAGGATTGAGATGCCTCACATACTGTACCTTTGAGACTGATTTGTCTTAATGCCAAACCGGACAGGAGAACGATTTTTAAGGCTTGTTTAGTAGTATGAGACGTGACGGGGTTGAAACTGTTCGGCCTCCCACTGAGTCCACCACAGGGGTCCACATCCAACCATATGGAGAGGACTTCAGATGTTGAAGAGGGAGACATTTGGATGCTGCTTTAATCCAAAGTACATCACTTATCTTTTTTATGTTGTTATATGAACTTCATTAAGAGAATTCATAGCTGTAAGGAGAACAGAAATAGCAGTGAGTGTCTTGTAGCTACAACATCCTGTGTTTGTTCGCCTGTCACTCTCTGATGTATGACAATTTTTATGTTAAGCCATTCTTAAAGCTCTCCTCTCCTCCTTTAAGTGTTGATAATACTTAAATATATGGGCCTTAAATATCCAAATACCTACAAACCTACATGAAATTGTGCAATTCTGTCCTCTAGAAATTATATATATAATTGATACTGAATTTATTTTCCCGTTATGTCTTGATGAAAATCATAATGAAGTCTTGTATTAGTGGATATTCAGAGGCATTTTTTAAAGGAAGAACCACATTTTTTCACTATAGCAGAGTTGTAGGTTCGTTGCTGGGTTGGATCTTGAGCACGGAGGATTTAAAGTAGAACCCTGGAGTTCAGGATTCACAAGTCCTCAAACTCATACGACCACATAGGTGGTATGTAACGTGCCCCGGAAAACGACCCATGAGAGCGTATTTACGTTAGCACCCCTACGGGAGACAGGAAGGCATTACGGGATTTAATTCGCGAAACGGCTTTTCCCTCGCGAAATGGCTTTTTCCTCACTTTCGCAACGCGGGTTTAGGGTTAGGGTTAGGGTTAGGTAAAAGTTTGTTCATGGTGACGTTTCAGCTGAGACACCGGAGTGTCGATATTTACTCAACTGCTAGAGGTCGCTTAACGTCAAAACGTAACACTCGGTCGTAATACAGGCGTGTACAGACGACCTATGTGGTCGTTTTTTCTATGAGGACAGACTCCAGGATTCACATCCACGACTTCAGCTGTGGTTACATTTAATGGTTAAATTTAACAAAAGTACTTTGGTTAATATGAGGTAAAGCTGGTGGTTTTGGTCATATTGGACACCTGTGTTACACTTTCTTCATCCACGACTTTGTAAAAATCCACTGCAGCCTGAGTGATGTCAGTTTCATCATAAATGATTTGTGCGCAGACGTCCACATGCCCTCCAAATATTTATTTCTTCAGTTTTAGTCATTTTCAGCAGCTTAACGATTCTTTCTTGTCAGTTATCCTTCCATATTGTTTTCAAGGAATTAGTGACTCCCACTATACAGTAAAAGGACACCGGCTGCACATACAAGTTATTTGTGATTATTATTTTTTTACATGCGTTCCTTCAATTTGATGTTTAAATGTTTGAATTTTTAACATTTAGTTATGTGCAGCTGTCACAGGAGAAATAAGTGGCAGTGCACTGACTGGTAAAATAAATATATTAACTTCCAGCATCATTTGCAATGACAGCGCTTTCTATCATAATACATTTTGATATTCTTCACATTGCTGTAACAACCTCTTTCTCTGACTGAAGTAGGCGTCACACCATCACTCAGCTTTGTGTTGCAAACGGCATCTTTTCTGTGAGCATGCACAGAGCCCGAGGAAGAAAATCTATGTTAGCAAATAACATTTATTGCAGTCCTGATATCCATTATCTCTGATTGGGGTTTTAGGTTTTGTTCAGCCAGCTAACACACACAAAAAAAGCCTGGCTATGTCAAACTTGCTTCATATTAAACCCCTCGGGCTGACACACAACCAAAACATGTTATCAGGCCTGTTAGAAAACAACATGGGATGCTTTTTAGCTTGTTTAATCAATACGTTGGAGGACAACAGAATCCGATCAGCCACCACTAGAGTCAACACGGCTCTCGATCAATAGCTATACACAGAACGAGATTAACAAGTGTTTTGTGCTCTTATACATCAAATAGTTGCAGACTCCAGCAGTTCTCGACTGCAGCCAGAATCTGAGCTTCATCATTTCTGGGTCGAACTGCACCTTGCACTATAAACAGGTTCTCCCTGTCAAAATGTGTCATCATCATTACTGTAAAGGTGCTGAACATAATCTACATCAGTCGATCAGCTGCGAAAAAAAATGAAAAGACCTCGAGTATGGTTGTACAAAAAAGATTAGATGGCGCTAAAGCTGGTCTCTGTGTGTGTTTAATATGCGAACGATATGGTTTTACTGCAACATAACACTCCCATCTAATAAACGAGATGACCTGTGTGATATCAGGAAGTAAATATCTCACAAAACACAGGAACCAAAGTCAGACCTAGAACTATTTCTATACATCTTGTGCACATAAATGCTTGCTAGTGCTTCCTTGCTGATTTGCAGCGCTGCACAAGCGACACTCTCTGACTCGAAAAACAATTAAATTTTATCCTCTGAAGGCAAATAATAACGGCAATGCAGATTCAGTTTAGTGGCCATTACAGGCCATAACCTCTCGCCGCCTTCTGCAAACACGTACACGCACGCACACACACACACACGTCATTAATGTATTTCACTTCAAAGTCTTGGCAATTTTCTGATGACATTCACACTCCTCCAGGGTCAAACAACATCTCGCCGCCTCCGTATCAATTATTAAATATTTTAAGAAGCATCCCACCTCCACCTCCATCGCCCCCTCGAGACCGATGCCGTTATCATTTTTGTCAGAGTCAGTTTCCATCTGCATTTGTCATCCCCGCACACATTTACGAGTTATCA
Organism: Acanthochromis polyacanthus; assembly: GCF_021347895.1. Taxonomy (NCBI): domain Eukaryota; kingdom Metazoa; phylum Chordata; class Actinopteri; family Pomacentridae; genus Acanthochromis; species Acanthochromis polyacanthus. The sequence goes on along the minus strand of NC_067123.1, from coordinate 34,667,995 downwards.
ATCGCTGTGTCAGGATGCAAAATAACTGATGTTCTTTAGGGCGGGATTGGATGGGACTATCTCAGACTTTCAATCAATGCATATTCTCTCTTTCTCTCTCCCCTCCTCTCTCCCTCTCCCTCTCTCTCTCTGCTGTGCAGCTACTCCCTCATAAATCTCAAAGCATTGTGGGGCTGTAATGTATTTGTGTGTGTGGGGGGGGATGGAGTGGAGGCTCCGCTGTTGGTGCAGATGGGGTGGGGGGTCTGGGTGACAGAAGCAGTAGTTATATTATCAAACATTACACCTTAGGGCGAACACGGTATCAAGGGCTTTCAGACTGTGTAAGCTCGGCGCTGTGGCAAAGGAGGAGGCACGGCTACAGCGCGCAGGACAAGAAGGGATTACTTTCTGTCGTCCATAAATCAACTCTCCAGCTAAACTAATCTTTCTGGCTGGGTGGCAGAGTAAATACACAGGCTACAGGGATGTAATGTGTGCTTGATGCATCTGGTTATGGCTGCCTGGCTGCTCACGAGAAGGGTGAGAGGCTCTCCGCCAGCAGTTACAAGTTTGTTAATGTATACTTTCCTGCCTGCTGTATCCTTCTCTATCTTGTTTCAGATGATGGTGATGGCTGGGCCAGCTGCACACCTCTGATAGAGTGTGTGTGTGTGCGTGCGTGCGTGCGTGCGTGCGTGCGTGCGTGCGTGCGTGCGTGCGTGCGTGCGTGCGTGCGTGTGTGTGTGTGTTTGTGTGTGTGTATACAGGTGTGTGTGATTTCTGGTGCTGAATATTGGGTAATAATTAACAGGCAAATAATGGTTTAAGCTGCCTGATGAGCACTCTTGTCATTATTTAACAAGGCAAGCAAATGGGAATGAAAACAACAGAGAAAACTGAACATACAAAAAGAAATGAAAAAAGTCCACCCTGAACCAACATACAGTGAAGATCTTATATGCATTTAAATATGTAGCCTATGTATAAAACTACATTGCCTCTCCTTGCATTTAATACATTAGCAAAATTAATGTAAAAAATGGCTAAGTAATACAGTAAATTTATATCATGAGTATGAATTTTTGTAGCAATTCTATGTCTTACTTACAGTAAAATGGTTAATTCAAAATTACCACTGTGTTACCCATGATATAATAAAAATACAGATAGATGGATAGATAGATAGATTTAGAAATATACAAGTATTTATAGTAATAAACTTGAATTTAAGAGTTTCATCAATTAAATAAAAAATCTAATGTTTTTAAAATTATTATATTTTTTTCAATTTTTACAAAGTGCTCTTCTTATGTTATTTTTTTTCTTTAAGCACTGAAAAATGTCTGCTTATTCCTACCTAGGGTTTTTTTTAACATGTAAATTATTAATGATGGTAATATTTAAGTATTTCTCTTTCTAATACGCCTTTGTGCTAAACTAGCTGTAAAGTCAGTAGCTAGTACGTTTAGTTTAGCACAAACATTAAAAAAAAACTGAGGGGAGCGTTTAGCCCATGAGCAACAACATCTGACCACCAGCTGCTCTAATGGTCAGTGATTTACACGGAGGTTTATGAGCTGGACTATTTCCTGGTTGATTGCAGAGTCTTTGCAATTGCTCTCAGTCAAGAAAAACTCCCAAACTTAAACTTGACAAAATATGCTATTTAGGAAGTTCACTGATTCAATATTTTTCACTCCAGACTGATTTACTTCATGTTTATACTTCCCTTTCTTGCACAAGAGCCAGAGTTACCCACTAAATCCAAATTAGTCAGCACTGTCATACATTGTGGTCCACAGCTTCACTGGTTGTACAGATGAGGTGCCTCCTGGATTATTATCAGAGCTTTCAATAGGATGAAGTAAGTTTTAACTAGAATATCTGGCTTTTCTAAGATAAGATTTTGACTCTTTGGCTTTTGCTTCTGGTTGATTCTTTGGTGGCCTGGAAAACAAGACTTTTTAATGCCTCCACAGCAGTGTGATTTTCGGTTCTACAGTACGAAATAGCTGTAAAGAATGAGGGAATACAGAACACAGCAGCACAGGAGGCTCCTTAATGTTGAGAAGTAGGAGGGGCAACATAATGAGAAGCCAAGCCAAGTCCTCACAGAAGCAATTTAAGTTCAAATCAGACCTCAGGGAGACGGAGAAAGCCCCAGTGACATTTCGCCTGCTCCGAGTAAATCACCTCGTACATTGTGTCTGGGCTCACCTGATAACTTGGTGGGTTTTTACATTTCCGTGTGAAAGGGATTTTGTCACTCCGGTTGAGAACACCACTGGGGACTGAGCACCTAAATGACTATTTGGAACAGCAGCGCGGACAATCATGCATCCCTGTGGAAAACAATAATTGACCCAGAAGATGTATAAATGACTGAAAAGAATTGGAACAATGTAGATTTTTGCTCCGAATATTCTGAGCAGACCTTTATTTCACTCTGTCTAGAGCTGAAACATCCATTCAGATCACCATTTAGGTCATATTTCAAGCAACATTTTAAAATGCATCAGAAGGATCTTAACCTTAATGTTGAAATTAGTCAGGTTCATTTGTAACAATCTTAATTTTCCATTGGAAAGCACCTTGGGTCAGCATCTGTGGTTTTAAATGTACTATATTAACAGTGGTGACTCATATACTTAATATGTTTTGATCTGACAATTTATAAAGATTTTGGACTTTTTTCCCCGAAATTCTGTATACAATGTGTTTAACTAAGATTAATTGACATCATAATCCATAATAAATATATGCAATAAAGTTGGATTGGCTTTGATTCAAATGTTGATTCTTATTACAGTTCATGGGATTATGTGTCTTAATTTTTTTTGTTTCAGGTGCTCCTATTCTCTCTGATTGTGTGATTAAGGGTGATGAGTGTTGTGATGGCAACAAGCAGTTTGTTGACAAGGGAGGAGAACAGCCTTCATCCACTCTGTATTAATGAGAAATCAGTAGCTGTGGGGGAAAAAATGAAGAAGCAACTGCTGACAGCTGCATCATACATATGTAACTTTGATGAATTTGAATGTCCGGCTCAAATCAATTTCAGTTTTTTCAATGGAGATAATCCACCCAGCATCAATGCTTCATGAAAGACAAAGAAAAGGCCACAAAACGAACAACAAAACAGTTGAAATATATCACACAGCGTGCACAATCGACCATACTGGTGTCTACAATTGATTACAACCTAATTTAAACCTTGAAATCAGACTTTTACAGCTCTGTGACATGAAGGCTGCTAAACTTTTCTAATTTACTTGAAATTAAGATCATCTACAACAGAGAGATCCTGGAAATGTTGATGTTTTACCTCTTTTTTTGGAAATGTATTGACTATTCCTATTTTTATTTGTATACAGCAACTACAGTCATTACATTTATGCTACTATTACAGAGGATATTTCGCCAATTTCTAGACTACGTTAAGCCAATTTTTGACACATATTGGAGGAAGATGTGTTCTATACATTAATCTTAGCCTGTAGTTTCTTGTTTGTTTTCAACTGTAGTGATTAATACACCAAATAATAACGCATCCCTGGGAACATGTAATCAATCATTTTTAATATGTTAGCAAATAAAGTTTTGGAATTGAACAAATACACTTATTTGAAATATCCTAAATGCCCAATTTTTACTTCAGAATTCAAGATTCTAAATTAAAGGTGTTCCCATTTGCTTATTTCAGGTCTAACAGTGGCTATATATTTGTGTCTGTATGTGTTAAAAGAATCGCACCAATGCGGTAGAAACACTAAAGCTAGATGAAGAAGGAATGGACGACTTGGCCTTTACCGTATCTGCAGAAGACAGAGGTCGTGCATCACATGTAGCGAAACCCCAATAGGATCTGTTGACCTTCCTTGTGAATGCTAACACGCATTCGTCTCCTTTTTATTCCAGCAAACAGAGCTGTTTGCTCGTATGTTGACTACTATATGTCTGAGCGTCATCGCCTGGATCCGACTGGCCAGTCGCAATACTGCATTATTCATAAAACATAAACACGCAAAATGGATTCCTCTGGTCCACTCCCCAGCAAAGTCAGAAGATTAATGAGTCACTCTTTAGGTTATAATTCAAAGTTCATCCTCACATACATCATATTTTGAAGCACATAGATTATAAGAGAGAGAACATTTATCATATGACAGGGCATACACAAGCTCTCCTGCACACATAACGCACACACACACACACACACACACACACTCCTGTCTACTGCTACACCCACACACACTCATGCGCACACAATTTGTTTAAAAGCAGGCCCCACCAGAGCGAACCTCCTCTTTCACATCCAGTTATTCTAATTTTATTCAGACACATCTCTGAAGCATTAAAGTGCCATTTGCACAAACAGATGAGAGATAATAGTCTAAGAAACTGGTCATTTCTATACTCTGCTGCCCTGCGAGAGCAAGACAGATGATAATCATTCATCACAATAATCAAACCATGAGACACACAGGGTTTTATACAGTTTCCTGCAACATTTGAATCTTCAAATTGGTGCTTTTAAGTAGCAGAAAGCAGGAAGCAGCAAACGGCAGATGGCAAGTGGAAGGATTTTGAATTAGATCCATTGTATAAATCTTACCTTTTTTCAACATTTTATATGATATGATGCTGATGTATTCTTTTCCACAGTGTGAAACCTTCTTTTTTTCAAGTGGTTCTGCTGTATTGTCTGGTAAGTTCCAGTGAGGGTACAATTCTACAATTCTACAATTCTACAATTTCATTTGGCAGACGCTTTTGTCCAAAGCGACGTACAACACAAGCAAGGGTAAGCTAAAGAACAGAAACTACCCAGTGTGTAATGCAACTGAGTTAAAGACCAACAAAGTCCCGGTTATTTTCTGCTTTGGTTTCTTTGTTTTTTGTTCTCTTGTTAAGTTGTCGTTGTTATTTTCTGTGCGATTTCCTCAAAAGCCAATACAAAGGCTTTACTAAAGGTATAGTTTCTGGATTATTCAATTAAATATTCTTATTTTCTTTCTTGGAGTTGCACCAATCAGCCAGAACATTCAAACCACTCATGGGTGAAGTGAAACATTGATCATCTCCTTAATGTTCTGCTGAGAACCTTTGGTCCTGGTATTCATGTAGATGCGACTCTGACACGCACCAACCATCTAAATCGTTTTGGAGATCATGTACAGCCTTCCAATGGGAACAGCAATTCCCGACAGTAGCTAACCCACCATAAAAGTGCTTGGGAAGGCTTGAGGAAGAGGACAAAGACCCCAAAGCATTTTTCTTGAGATTCAAACTCCTTAGACCTGGATGCGATTCTATTGGAGGCAGGTCATGTTTTTATACAGTTTATACTCATGGTGCACAAAGTAGCAGAGATGATTTAATAGTAAGCTACCGATAACATTCTCACCAGGTAAAATGGTCGGCAGAAATTGCTTGAATTACTATCCCAGTCCACTCCTGGCTGAACTATAACTTGGCAGACAGCATATCTCCAAGTGACTGCTTCCAGCCAAGAAATAGTCTGGCACAAACTGCGACTTTTACTCTTGTTTTTGTACTGGTTAAACACATTTGATTAGGTGTGTTCATTCATGAGGATTTGCGGTGGTAGCTGGAGCACTTTGTTATGTAGCTTAACTCATTTTTCCGTTAATTGTGCTAAGCTAAGCTGCTCCTACCATCCAGAGAGGTATCAGTCTTCAGCTGTTATCTACAGAAGCCAACTGCCTGATTTTGTGTAGGTACCCTTGTGCTGCCAACCTGCATATGAATCATCAGGGCATATCTATGGGAGTGTCCTGTGGTGTCTAGTATGAGCACACTGGCAGTGGATCCTTTGGGGGCTGTTGGTTGCACGGCGTGACCTCCATGCATCGGGTTTGTTCTTGTGAATACTGTGGATTCTTGTTCAGACTGGGATTTGGGAAGTTTGGATCTCAAGTCAATGCTTTAGGGTCTTAGTCCCATTCACTCTTGAAAAAGACTGAGCTCCTGACATCCAATCCGTGCTTGAGTCCATCACAAGCATCATGCAAAATTCCAAATTTGACATTTATACTCTCTTTTTTTATATACAGATCAAACAAACAATATATTTGTGTCAATCATTTTACTCTACATGTGGAGAAAGACAGACTTGAGGGATGCTAACTATGGAAAATTCTCGCTAAGCTAACCAGCTGCAAGAAAGTAAATAACAGTATTTCCTACTTTTCCTCTAATCTATATGCCAAAAAACTGCAATAACTGTGAAATATAGCAGCAGAATCAGAAAAAAAGGTTATCATCACATCTGTAAAGATTACATACACTGTATATTTTTGGAGGGAAACTCGAAAGTAGCCGACAAACCAGCAAAACCCGGAAAGCGACAGTTACATTTATGGATTGTATAAACATGCATGAAATTGATGAAAAAGGGATGGCAACCTCATCAAAAATAATTCATTCCAGAACACAAGTCTGGTACATTGGATTAACTGCTGGTCACAAATGAAACACAGACTTCATCAACTTTCTAGCAATTTGTACTGACAGCTGATAACCTCTCAAACATCCTAGCAAACATTAACCCTGCCTCTCAGAATGATAGACTGTATTATGTTCTAATCTTCCCTCAAATACATGATAAGAAAGGCTAATTTGAGTGCTGATGGAGTTGAGAATACAGCTGAAGCTCAAGAATAGATTCAGATATGGTATCATAATCACAAAGAGGCCTGACTGCACACATTTAGAAACAAATTGGTCTCTTCTCAAGTCCAATCACACTTTTAGAGAGTAGATGCCAGCAGATTGAATTCTCTCTAAATTGGCATGGCAATGTCACAGATGCCACTTCAAATGAGGTTTGAACATATATTCATTCTGTAGCTCATTGGCTTATGTTAATCCTCTCCATTTGCCACTTGTCAAGGCAAGTGTCATTTAGCGTTGCCGTCATCTCAGAGTCTTTCAGCGACTCACACAAGATGTGTCAGTCTTTCAATCAAGCAAAGAGGTTTCAGATCAGCTTAAACTTTTCTGGCCACTGATTAGATAATAAATTATGCCAGAAATGTATCCAATTTGGCAAAATATGAAGGCTTTGCACGATGATTTATAGCCCAGAAGTTGGTGGTGTGTGGATGGAGTGGATGTGTCCACTAGAGCTGAGACCAAATGTCATAAGCAGCTACATAGAGGACAAATAGAAACATGCAGCTGAACACACTGTATCCTCACCAGTCTGTAGAGCAGATTCATTTCAACATGTGAAGATCTACTCTCTGATTCAAGCATCATCCGCTGATGAAGATGATGTGATATGCCTGAAAGGTCTTTAGCAGCTACCACATGGATTTGTGGGGTAACATTGCTTATCCAACTTGTATTTTTATAGGTCAACAATGAGCTCAGGTCTTAGGTCAACATGGCTGTGCAGTCTTTTGAAGTGCTGCATAAAATGAAGACATGAACATTTACAACTCCATCTGCAGATGCTGAGAATATCTGCATCTGAAATCAGTCCCTTCTTCTCACTATAGATTAGATATGCCATACATACACAATAGATTCTGCATCATCAGTGGTGTAGAGTTGCATCTATAAAATGCAACAAATTGCACTGTTGGATTGTAATCAGAGAGCAGTGTACAGATATGCCCTCAAGGATGTTTTTAAAACAACAGTGTATGATTTCCTTTTTGGACAGCGCTTTGAGGATTTAACAGACAAATTATGATCAAATAAAACAAATAAACGTGTGTCTAATGATCCAAATCAGCTTCAAAATAGATGGTTATGAATTTTGAAACTTTATTTTTAACCCTTTGATGCGCAACAAGGGCTTTATTTTGCATAGCTTTGCAATGATATTAATTTCATCGTTCATTTCTCTTTTAAACAACCCGGGTCAAAAATGATCTACATTTATTTCATTTCTTAATTTTTTGTTATTTCATGTGTGACTGTTTCTTCTCTTTGTCTTGAAATTATTTTTTGTTTTGTCATTTATGACACGGCCATGAGCTGAAGCTGCTCCTAATCCCAGACGAGCGCCTTGCATGGCAGCTTTGACAGCGCTGGTGTGTGAAGGTGTGTGTAAATGTGTGAATGAGAAACACATTGAAACCAAGCTAAGGTTAAAAGGCGCAATATAAGCAAAGACCTTTCTCCAGTTAAAATTCTAGGTATTCATGAGATATGTTGTTTTTGATTACCACAAATCATTATAATTTTTTCATTCTTAATTTATGAAAAACATTTTTTATTTGTATTTCTGCAGCAGAACAGCTCTGACCATCCAGATCATGGAACTGGGAAATAGACTGCCTTCAAATAGTCAGTCTATTCATATTTGGTACATGGCCGAGTGTAAAGATCTATAGGTACACTCAGCCATGCACCAAATCACACAGGAAATGACGACAGGTCAGTTTTGCCCCTCGTTGTCCATTAAAAGAGGCTTGCATAGCTTGTGCATCAAAGGTTGAAGCCACCGTGGATGAGAAGTCATTACGGAGCTCAGAGCAAAAGAGCATCTTCATGACAAGTACCAGTGCCGATCTATTTGCCGATGAAGATCATGAAATGACTGAAAGCTCTAGAAGCTTGATGTGAGATTATTATCTGTTGTTCAGTGAGACCACATTATGACCGAGTGAACAATCACTGCTCTGCTCCTCAAGCGTCACACCCATATCTGCTGCTCATCCCCGTCCTGACACTTATTATAAAGCTTGGCAGCTCCTGAGATGCAGGTGAGAAAGATTTCAACCAAAAACATCACATAGAACAACATGAAGCATATTGTGAAACAAAGCACAAACTTAAATAGACTGAAGAAAAATGCAAACAGGGCTTCTTCTTTTTTGGATTAGAGAAAAAGTTAATTAATCTCAGTCACTAAAAAGGTTTTAATTTAACCAACTGTGCACAATTGTTCCTAATCTGTTTAACTGATGGCAAGTTCTTCACTACTAAGTTAATTCAAATCCTAGCCAGGCGTTTATCGGAAAGGGTGACCAGTACACAGACACAGTGAGCACAAAAGACCACCTTAAAATGCAGCTTTATTCAGTGTTTCCACATGGCATTTTTACAGAAAGATTCTTCTAAAATATTATATATACAATTGAATAAAATTGAAATTGAAAGTTATTTAGAAAGATATTGTAGTAAACTTGTTACCATGCGATAAATCCACACTTGACTCACACACTACTTTAAATTAAATAACTCAGAAAGCCTTGGAGTCTTATCAGTCTTTTCTTCAGGAGGAAATGACATCATGTGGAGCAGGTCATGTGATCTGGAATTAACAAACTTCCTTGAGATGTGTTTTGTAATGGGGAACTTTGTTGAAAATGATTTCTTGGACACAGATACAATTTGTTATTTTCCATATAAAATGTGATTTATTGGCAAAAAAGAAATATCTGTCATAATTATCTTAACTCAATAAAAAGAACACAATCCAAATTATTTTATGAATAAGTTCATTTTATTGTTGTTTAGCTAATTAAAGGTTATTTAGTTGACATTTTACTGATATTCAGTTATCTTTTATTAACAAGTGATTGTTTTCATAATAAATAATTACAGAATTTGTAAAGACATGATCATCATGAACATAAAAACATTCGTTTTTTTTCTTTTTAATAAAAATGCATGCAAGATATATCCAGGAGTAAACTAACCGTGACGTCACCTGTTGGTTTCAACGCCGAGAAAATGAAGCCCGGATTTTGCTACTTCCTGGTCGCCGTTTTGGATTTTTTGGAGCCAGTGACGTAAAAAGCGTCATCAAACAGACTGGACCGGAGAGCAACTAGGGGCACTATTGGCTGAGGACTCTCTTATCCCGCCCACGTTTTACCGCAGAGGCTTCTGTTGCTGTCCATCAAGTATAGCCACGCCCCCTGTCTCCGCCAACTTTAACGATTTATTTAAAATTCAGTATTGATTTAATTTAAGATCGGCCACCTGATCTGTCATTTTGACCATGAAAACTAACGGGGAAAAAATCCTGAGCTGTAGAAAATCAGTCTATCAAATTTTATTTTCTCCAAAAATGAATTGGGGTCTATGGAGAAAAAGCTTCTTGGAACCAACATTAGCGGACAGCGTGATATTGCAAGTTTTTGACACTTCCGGGTTGGCTTCAATTCTGGAGCCAGATGCTACGTCCACTATATATACAGTCTATGGAATATCCCATGGATTTCAAAAGTCCCTCAATTATATTTATGTATTTCTCTCAATTCTCTTTAAAAACTGAAATTCGTACAAAATCCAGAATGCACTTCAACAATCATGTGGAAAACGCTCTCTCCTGCAACATAAATCCAACGCACCCTCTACTGAAGGCGGTCTATTTAAAACCGTCTAAGCCCCGCCTACCTCTTAAACGCACCACTCACCTGTTGAGCTGCATGCAGATGTGTTCACTGAGATCTGTCGTTTCTAAAGGAATCTTAAACTTTTCAAACCTCAGGAATTACTTCCCGGATTTCCTCCCCATCACATCACACCATGAGCTTCAGTCTCCTGCTTCCCTTCCTGGATTGAAGTGTTTGCTTCTTGTTCTAGGATGCATATGGTGAGTTCATGCCTTGGCCCTGTTCAGATGGTGTTTGCTAGCAGTAACACTGAGCTCTGAGGCTGCTGACTGTGCACGTTCAAGTGCTCTCCATGAGTTCTGCATATGGCTTGTGTGTGTTGTTTTGGCTCTTCAGCCTCTGATGTCTGCTTGCTAAGTGTAATGTTTGTTTTGGTATTATGTCCTTGTGGTGCGCAAGCTTTTCTCTTTCTCTCTCTCCCCCCCCCCCCCCACCCCCACCCCGTTTCTCTCCCATACTGTCATTCTGTTGATTTGTAGTGCTGAAACATGAAAACTCACCACACCAGCAGTTCATAATTGAGTGAATCATATTCATATTTTATTGGCTCGTTTGGTGTGTGAGTTGGCTTTGTTTTTTTTGGAGGGTTTCCTAAACCATCCTCCACTGTGTGTGAGATGGTAAAATAGTACACTGGCTTTGGGGATGTAAACATGACTGTTTTTTAGCATACAGCTCAAGTATACAAGCATTTTCCTGTATTATTGATTTCATAGGACGATAACAAACCATTTCAGCTCTTATATTCTACATATGCGCTCTTTTTTTTATCCTTCCTGCTGCTACTACACAGCTGTTTTCTTAAGCTAATATCGGTATACTTACGGTGATCTGCTGCTCATTTATGGTTTATTAAGTTCCTGATTGTCTTCTGCATAACTAAAGCATCTTTGCCTGTTGCTGTGCTCTTTATTAGGGGATCCCCAGACTAGGATTGTTCCATGTCAGTTTGCTGGAAAGTCTTTTCCCTTCAGTTTTTCAGGGATGCTTTGTTTGGCCACAGAGCGGCTCCATAGCAGATAGCAGATTATGGCTAATAATTGATGCTAGTCTCTGTTTATTGTTGTATCTAATGCTTTCTTACAGTCACTCCTAAATCTCTAGTGGTTTTCGCTTGCTGTAATTGTGCTGAATTATGAGCTAAATATTACATGCACAAATCTCAGCTCTGAGTCCACATCATAAATCTGTCCTGCATGGGCTGAAACACTGTCCCACACCATCAAACTCAAGGTATCAGTTTTACTGTGTAATGTTAATAGTCCCACAGGGGAAAAATCCATTTTCATTGTGTTTTGTTTGTTATAAACTTGGAGTTGTAAAGTGAAAGCTGTTAAGATGTGAAGACGTTTATGTCCGTCATTCCTCAAACCTCTCCATGCAGCTAGATATCCTCACAGCTTTAGTTTTACTGAGCTGCTACGTTCCAGCTGAGGAACCAATAGTTGTATAGCTCAGGCTTTGTGTAATCCTGCCCCCTCACTGCCCCACTGCTTGAGCGGTGATCGATTCAGAAAGAGCTACTGCCTCACAGCAAGTTTGTTTACTTTCTAGAGCTGCTTCTGCTAACTGTAAAATATCTCAGCTATGAGCAAAATTCACCAAATGATCTCCTGTTGGCTGCAAGAGTGAACACAAGAGTCTCCATGCACTCCCAGCATCTGAGGAGCTGAAGATCCAGTAGATTAGTTTTAGTCTGTTACCACAACAAAAATAAAATAATTAGTGTTGGCATCGTGTGCAGCTAATGTGCAGCTTTTCACTTGTGCAAACAGATTAGAGCTCTGTGGAAACTGTAATGCTGAAGGACATTCAGAGATGGTGGGCACTTTACTTTGAAACTAACAAACAAAGACTTAGGATTTACTGCATTTTCACGTCATTTGTTGTGCTTCAGTGCAATCTAAACCCAGTGGATCTATTTATCTCTTTGCTTCTTTTGCTCTCTGTGCTCACATATACTGTATTTTAATACAGTTGAATTCCCAGTAGAGCTGTTAATTATTTCGGTCGTCAAAATCGAGTATGAAATAGTGACTGAAACGCAGTCCATTAACGTAGAATGTTAGTCGATATTCACTTCTGAGCTATTTCCAAGCTGGGACTCTGCATCAATAAATTACTCATTTTATAACCATGCCGTCATCTGACAAACTTATCAAGTTATATAAAGACACGCTCATGTCTCAGTCAGCTACTGTGGTCAACTATTTTGGTCCATACTGACATTCACAAATCCAGAGAGAGTCTTCTTCTTGAATGGGGCGAAGACAGGAGCTAAAGCTTGACAGCAACCGGGGCTGTACAGCCATGGTAAACTGAATCATCTTTGCAGTATTTTGAGAGGAAAACGATGCGAAAAAGAAACAGTCTAGGGACAACTGACACTTTCATTTATGGGACACAATATGGGACTTTCAAAATGCTTGCTGTTACCTTCTTCAACCAGTTTTTACGCTAAGCTAATCAGCTGCTACCACACAGTGATGGTTATTAATCTTCAACTGTCATTTCACTCTTAGCAAGACAATAAATAAGCATGTGTACAAAAATGTCAAACTATTCCTTTAACAAATAAACACTTGTGTTTCTTATGAAGACATCTCACAAACAAGAACAATAAAAACAAATAAGCTTTGTCATACCTCTAAGATCTTTTAAATAGTGTAGTGTGGAGCTGCTTTGGAACAAAAAGAAATCCACAAATGTTGCATTATGTTGCTTCAGTAAACAAACCAAACAATGTAGGCGTCAACAATCCTCACAGTTTCAATCCCACTCCTTTTTATCAATCTTTTCAAAACAAAAGCAGCCGGCAGCTGCTGCTTAGATGTGCATAACGGTCGTCACAAAACTGATTAATCTTGGGATTTAACCAGAGATTTAACATTTAAAAAAAAAACAAAGACAAAACCTCAGCGAGGCTTTAAAAATGCAAACTCTAATTTCTGCGTTTCAAGACGACACAATAAACACAGAGGCACGGATCACATTTTCTAATATTGCAAACAATCCCATGTTATTATAACGCTAATTGGTAAAATCTGATCCTGTTTATTCAGCCTGCTCAGTGAAAAATCTTTGTCAATGTTTTCCCTCCGTTCCTTTTTTTCCCCCCAGTGTTTTCATTGGCTGCCTCACACACTGATCGTGCTGCTCGGCTCCCTTGAGGAGCATTGTGGGTAGGTCATACGATCTCACGCTGCTCATCATCTCCCCCTTTGATGAACAAATGAGAAGTCCTGTGCCCTTTGAAACATTTTTGTGTGGCACATTCAGGCAATTAATGTGAAAAGCCAAAGCGGGTGTAGATGAGGAGCGATGACGAGGACGCAGGGAGGAAGTGGAGGGACGAGCTTCAAGCTTCATCACCTCTTTCCAGGTGTCTCTGCCCGCATGATTTCTTCTGCGCACCGCAATCAGCTTCCTTAATGAAATAAGTAATTAACATATTATAATTGTGCTACAGTTTGATTTGACAGAAATCATTTTCCATATCTAATACTATGCTAATTTAATCTGTTTCTCACTCAACAACATGACCTTTTATGATTAAGTTTCATGGCAGATTTCTTCATTGTTCCTGTGTGTGTGCGTGAATGCATGGGAAGGATTTATTATAATGGCCAAAAACGTCAGGACTTAAATATTTTAGTGCAGATTGTGATTAGACTTTTTTTTTTTATAAGACAAAGTGCACATTAGGTGAGGTAGACATTGACTGTTTGTCTCGCTGCCACTGATGGTTCATAAATCAAAAAGCAAATAGCTTTATATTTTATTTAATGTATGAACTTTTGTATGTCTGCAATTGGCTAGCAGCAACTCTGAGCAATAATAATTATCCCCAAAGAAGAATGAAATATTTCCCAACCTTGTTATGAAAATAGGGTACTGGGAATGTGTTGCATTTAAAGTATTACATTCAGTGCATGTTTTTTCTTTCCCCACTGACTTGTAAAGTTGTGAAATTGCAGCTGATGGGACATCACACCAGCATGAGCCTTACAGTGAATACTTTAAAGTGTCAGAGTAGTGTTGTGCTTTTCTGGTAAAACCAACACCGTCCTTATTAATAGAAAAAACTGACACAGCAATATTCTATTTTCTGCAGTATATGTTGCAAAATGGGGCAAAAAGACTTTTAGTTATTTAAACCTTTGATGTGCAGTGTGTGTCAGGAGATACCCATTTTCTATTGGATTTGGGTCACTTTTGCCCCATTTTGCTCAGCAAAGGGTTAATATAAAGTAGTGTGTGAGTCAAGTGTGGATTTATTGCATGTCAACAGGTTTACTACAATGTCTTTATAAATAACTTTGAATTTTAGTTTTACTCAATTGTATATTTAATATTTAGAAGAATCTTTCTGTAAAAAAATCCATGTGGCGTTTGGTTATAGGCGGCCATGTTGATTTTAGGCCTGAAAACAGCAAAAATGTCAACCATGATACAAAAAGTCCCACAATTGTATTTTGAATCTGGTATTAGTTAATTGAGATGCACTGAGTTAATCTGTCTGATTTATTTCTGGGCTGGTTTATTGTTTCATGTGCTGCTGTTGGGCTCCACTACATCAATATGTTCACATTATTGCTGTTTTAGTTCCGTCTTGGCTTGCTGTGTTGTTTTACCATTTCCTTGCTGTCCCTCATACCACCCTCCATTTTCTAATGTAGCAGAAAAGTTCAAACAAACAATCCCCCCCCAAAAAAACACAATTCTCTCTTTGACACGAGAGCAGAAACACGACTAATCTGACTTCACGTTGTCTGAAATGTTCTTGGGGTTTCCAGACAGCCACAGAGTCCCCTGGCTCTTAAAGTCCACTTCTGCTGGCTGAGGTTCAAACTCATCAGGCCTCGTTCTTTCCAAGAAAACAAGCTGCCTTCAGCTATCAACACACTAGCAATCACGCTCGAGGGAGACTGTAGTTATGATGATCACATGAGACTCGAGCTATCATGATCACAAGTTTTCATGTACGGGAGATTTCACCCTGCAGAAAGAGCAAAATAAATATCATTTTACGTAATTACAAAAGGTCAAGAAGCCTGTGAGAGATGCAGGAAGTGGAGAGGAAGTAATCAGGGCTGCAGTGCGCCGTTAGGAAGACTGACAGAATATGTGCCAGCCGGTAACGAGACAGCGTATCGCCGAGCTTCTTGTTTTGCCTCGTGATGGCTCTGAAGCCTGCGGGCGCACTGACAACATTACCATACTCTTCACCTCCTATACACAATGCTCGTGTCATCATCGCCTTGGTGTGGCGTCGCCCATTTGAGACTTGACACTGTTGCTATTTTAGAGTGTCACTTAAGGTTTCAGGCATGAGCTTATTAGTTCAATCAGACTCAGCGCGGATGCTTAGTGTGTGCCAACTTAAAATCAAATCGGAGCATGTAGCACTTGAGTGCCAACTTTGCCAAATCTCCCCGTGTGGCTCTTATAGTTAAGTGTAAAATTTGATTTCTTAGACTAGAAGGTGGTTTACTGCAGTCACACTGACGGGTCTGAGGCTGTTCTGTCGGTTGAAGGGTAGAAGTGCCGCTTCTTTTTTTATTTAATTTTTTTAGGTAAATCTTGTAGCTGAGGGGAAACGCTGGAGATGCAGTACAGTAGCTCTGTGACAATATTACTGTGCAGCTTCATTGTCCATTTTGATTTGTGCCTGCTTAGCGTCACTCTCCTAGGATTTCCTCCACTGATGCAATATTTCCTTTCGTCTTCTCTCTTTCTCACTCTCTACTTTTCTGCACAGTCGAGTCAGTCACAACCGCTATTGATTCTCCTGTGAATAGGAACAGCTGAAGTGAAAATAGATTTGTTTTGCGACTTGGGCAATAAACTTGAATCTGCAGGCACAAGATATTTTTTCTGTATAAACTGTGAAAAGCAACTCGATTGTTTTTTTCTTTTCTCCAGCGTTGTCCAGGCCACAGCAGCAGTTTTCTACATTCTACCAAAATACCTGCAACATGATTTATACATTATACAACATTTAGTTTATCTGTGAGCTTGTCTATATCTGAAACAACTGAAAACTGTTTCCTTTAACCCTTGTGTCGTCCTGCGGGTCAAAATTTTAAAGTTTGAAAATGTGGAAAAATATATATTTTCACAGTGAAACTTCTGATGTCCACATTTTCAACATTTTGGGGACATTTTTGAACATTTTTTGGTGGGGAAAAAAAAGAAATGTTGATGTCTTTTAAGAGCTTTCACAAAAAAAATCAACCAAAATCCAGGGAAATTTGCTGGTTTTTGGTTGATTTTTTTTGTGAATGTTCTTAAATAAAATATTAGTAGTTTAACTGATATATATGTAATCACTTCAGATATTTTTAGGATTTTTTTTGGAAGATTTGTACTCATTTTTTGAAAATCTTTACAAGATTTACAAATTTGGGGGATTTTTTTTTTAAAGAAAACTTTTAAGGGACACTATTAAAAAGTTATTGGAATTTTCTTCATGAAAGTTTTGCAAATTTTCAGAAATTTGGGGAATTTTTTTGGATTTTTTTTTAAAGCAAAGAAACAGTATTTTTTGGGTGCCCATAAGTGAAGACAACAGGGGGGTTAACATAATTTAATTCTCAATTTTTTTTATGGAAAGAACTAATTTAAAGTCACATTTCCCACCGTGATCAAGCCTGATGTGACAGACATAGTAAACCCAAAAACTAGGTCTGTAACTACCAGTTTTGTTCATTATGGATCAATCTGCCAGTTACTGCACTGATTAATTATTTATGCTGTAAAAGCCCAAAAAAAAATGAAAACAGCCCGTTCTAGGTTGACGATGAAATACAGATTTGTCCGGCCAAGAGTTCTTAACCCAGAGTTTTATTTTCAGCTATTTATAGTAAAGCAGAGTAAAATCAACAAATATACCCCATTGAGAGTTTAACTAAGGTTTTTGAAATCTTTTATCAAAATGGTCCACACTTACACCATCATTTCTCTATTTTTTCCCTTTATTTTGGCTTTGAAATAAAACTGTAATCTGAAACTGCAGCATTTAAAGCTCAGCAGATAAAGTAAGTTGTTGATTGATCACAAGGACGGTTGTTCTGTTGTCACTCTCAACTTGTATACATGTTCAAATGTCCTTTAGATACTTAATCCATAACTGCCCCCAGTGTGTGAGGCTACAGAAAAATGACGTCTGCATGTACATTAGCATCTGTATGTCATTTAATCTTTGACTTTCAGCAGGTTGTTGTCCTTTTCCAACAGTAGGCAGGGCTTGTTTTGCTTGCTTCTATTATTCAGTATCAATTTTTAATACACATTATTGGCATCGTGAACAACACAGGTACATGCCAGTCAGTTTTAGCATTGAAAAAGCCTCTGCTTCCAGCTAGAAATGCACCTGTTTGGCTGTATCACTCCAACATAGAAGTTCAACATAATCTTTATTTATTTAAATGCCCAAGCAAAGAATAAAAACAAAGTAAGTATACCAGGATACCAAAGAAAAAAAGTCAATATAGTGCACAGAATCTTCAAAAACCCCACCATTCACTGAATTTGTAAAATATTAAACCTTGTGAATTAAAATACAAAACGAAATAAATACTTCATGCCCAGATGTGATTCATAATAGACATTCCATTTTTTGTGGGTTTTTTTAAATACTTTTTGCATTTTTTTGAATTAAATCACCATCAATGCAGGAAAAAACAAACAAACTAAAATTCTTACCACGTTGTTGAATGACTCAACATCAACCCAGGAAAAATCACTGCCACATGGTCGTATGACTCCACCAACCAGTCCACTTCCAGTTTACTGTCCAGAATCGTGTAATGTGTAGTGAAGACTTTCAAGCGTGTGATTATGTTGACAGAAACAAAACAGAGTCAAATTCCTTGTATGTGATCACGTTTGGCCAATAAAGCTGATTGTGACAGAACACAAAACTGTAGAAATACCAGCAGAAAAAGACGCAACTATGGGCAAAGCTACAAATTCTAAACGCTTCAATCACCACAGCTCAGGAAAGCTATAAAACCGGCTCCGTTTCAAGGTGGGAAACCAAAGATTGGCGTGATTAATTCAGGTATCTGACCAAATACTGGTTTCTGAATATTCCCTTCTGTTATGAAGCTAAATAACTGTGTTTTTGCAGAACATTAGGACGTCACCATGAAACTGACCTTTGACCTTTTAGATACTTAATCTCATCTCTTTTAAAAAATGCTTTATCTGGTTAGACATTTGTGTGAAATTTTGTCTCGATTAGCTTATGAATCCTAGAGTTATAGCTGAGAAGGAAAAATTCTTCTCTTTCCCCTAACTGAGGTAATTCCTCACAGCTGTTAGCTGAAGACAAGGATGGATGGATGGATGGACAAATGGATAGATGGACAGAGTTAACATTAACCTTCGACAACCAAATTCTAGTCGGTTCTAAAAAGGAATGCACATAGATGTCTGTGTTTTGTGTCAGAAAGCGGCTGTTATGCAACTTGATGCTGTTAATTCGCTGCGATGCTGTGATGGATCCATGCAGCTCCAGCACGCTGTCAGAAGTGAGAACTGTAAACATCATCAGATTCACAAGCCGAAGGTGTTGACACCAATCAAGCAACGCAATTCACATCAGTGACAACATGTTAAACATGCGGCACGTGAGTGATCGGGGAGTCAGAGGGTGTTTCTGAACACACATTATCTGCACAGAATAAACACCGAAACTCACCAACATCAGCATCTGAGTTACTAGATTTCAAGACAAAATACAGCATAAATAATCTTTTTTTTCTCTTTTCTTATTCGCCATTTGATTGTCACGCTTTAGGTGGAGGTGTTGGCGACTGTGTAAATGTGTGCGCACGTGTTTATGTTTGTGTCTCCGAGGAGGAAAGGGCTTTGGGTTGGCGAGGCACAAGCTTGTTATTCTACCCAGCACTCAATCACACATCAGCTCCATGAACAGAGAATAATGCCGGAGAATCATCCTCCTTGGTGCTTTCCTCTTCCTCGACCTCTGTGTTCTCGCTCTTCCTCCCTCCCTCGCTCCCTTTCTTTTCCCCTGCAGTGTGTGTGAGTGGTATCCATCTGTCAGTTGTCAGTGCCAGGGAGTGATACAGAGAGCTGTCACTTCTCATCAGCCTGCATTGGTGAGGCCTTTTGCAGCTGCCCTGCCTGACTCGGGGCCAGAGGAAATGTGTATGGTGGAGGAGAAGAGGGGGAGGAGGAGGAGGAGGAGGAGGTGGGGTGAGGAGAGAGAGAGAAAAGACAGAATAGAGAGGAGGGTATTCAGGGGGCAGGAAAGCAATTAAAGTGGAGACAATCGAAGGAAAGCTGGGGAGAGATTGGAACCAGCACAGGACACACAACAGACTGTAAATATCACATTACCTTAATATGTTCAGCACTGTATCACTATGTGCAGGACGTCGAGCCACCCGTGACCTTTATCAGCCTCTGTTGGTGACCAGCAGGAACTGCAGCACAACAAAGTGTCTGAAACAAGGTAGCAGAAAGCTGCATGTGGTCTGCAGGCTACTCCAAAATAGATTAAAAATGCAGTTTTCACACGCAAGAGGAATAAAATGCATTCCTCTTTGTGTTTCGTCTTGTTGAATACAGTATATAAGCAGCTCAAAATACACACATCACTCTTTGAGTGTAAAGCGCCATTTCCTAGACATGACGTTGACACTTTATGGTGCATTTTTCATTTTAGCACATTTTTTATTCATGATATATTTTACAGTTTATCGTGCATTTTGAATTTTTGTATATTTTTCTATTGTGGTCACTCCTTGCGACTGTAACAACAGAATTCCCCCCTTATGGATCAATAAAGTATATCTATTCTATCAGCTGACAGTATCTAATATTTCTGTTCACCACATGAGTGTATAAAACTTTATGTGTAACAGTGGATGACTCTTTAGCTCACTCGACTAAAGGACACTTTGTACTAGAAGCCAAACAACAGCAGCAAACACACGCTGCAGTCTTTGACTATTCAGCGTCACTCCTCAGCTTGTCAGCGTCACTCTCTCTTTGAAACAGCTGCATGACTCACATGTTATTTATAATTTACTGCCAACGATACACATCACTTTAAACCATCAGTTGAGTTCTTTTTTATTCATTTCCACACAAACTGAATACATGAAATTAGAAATTACAAGTTTAATAGTTTATACTATAAACTGCCCAGCCAAAAAAAGTTGCACATTTTAATATTTTGTTGCTTTTAGCTTTGAGTACGGCACTCATTTGCTGGTATTATTTCAATAAGCGTCTGCAGTGTCACAGCATTTATTTCTGTCCATGCATTAATTTTCTACCAAGATCTTATATTGATGATGGGAGAGTCTGACCGCTGTGCAAAGTCTTCTCCAGAACATCCCAAAGATTCTCACTGGGGGTGAGGTCTGGACTCTGTGGAGGACAATCCATGTGTGAAAATGACGTCTCCTGCTCCCTGATCCACTCATTCTCAATGTGAGTCCATGAATCCTGGTATCATCATCTTGCAACATGCCCATGCCATCAGGGTAGAAAACCTCCATTGATATAAAGACCTGGTCGTTCGGTATCTTCAGGTATCAGCTGACCTCGTTCTTTGGGAACATAACGTTGCTGAACCTGAACAACCCCATATCATAACCCTGACCCCCACAGGCTGGTAGGCACTAGCCATGATGAGATCATCACTTCATCCATCCATCTTCTTACCCTGATGCCCCCATCACTTTGGAACAGGGTAAATCTGGACTCATCACACCACATGATCTTCTTCCATTGCTCCAGAGTCCAGTCTTGATGCTACCTAGCAAATTGAAGCCTTTTTTCTGATTAGTCTCACTGATCAGTGGTTTTCTTAGAGCTACAGATGTTTAGTCCCAATCCTTTGAGTTCCCTTTGCATTGTTCACTGTTAAACATAGCCATGAGTACCATTGTTGATTTCCTACGATCATTTCACCATTATCCTTCAGGTTTTAATAATGCGTTTAACGGTCCTTAAACTGATTTTAATAGCTTCAGAAATCTCCTTAGTTGTTTTCTTTGCTTGATGCAGACCAATAATTTAACCTATCTGTGACAGATTAACATCCTTTCCATGACCACGGAATATGTCTTCTGACGTGATTGTTTAGGAAAACAGAAGCTCCTCACTGCCTTAGCTAGGGTTAAATTGTTGCAGCTGAAACATCGTCCAGTTTTTTTAAGGGTTAACAAGAGGTTATTCATTTTTAAATTGCTTTTAAAAATATATTTTCACAATTTTAATTCCAAGTAATATCTAGTAAAATAGTTTTGAAAAACCTATTTTTTCAAACTACGGCTGCACAGCGGCGTTAGTGGTTAGCACTTTCACCTTGAAGCAAGAAGATGCCCGGTTCAAATCCCGGGGTGGGCCTGGGATCTTTCTGCATGGAGTTTGCATGTTCTCCCTGTGCATGCGTGGGTTTTCTCCGGGTACTCCGGCTTCCTCCCACAGTCCAAAAATATGCTGAGATTAACTGAGTACTCTAAATTGTCCGTAGGTGTGAATGTGAGTGTGACTGTTTGTCTGTATATGTAGCCCTGTGACAGACTGGTGACCTGTCCAGGGTGTCTCCTGCCTTCGCCTGAGTCAGCTGAGATAGACTCCAGCACCCCCCGCAACCCTAGTGAGGATAAAGCGGTGTATAGAGAATGGATGGATGTTCATCTTCTGGTCTGCTCTATATTTATCTGACTTTTGCTCTCTAGTCAGCTGAATGCAGAAGTGAACATTAAGTACTTGTAGGTTGGTTGTATTTTTTTTTAGCTGGGAGGCCCTGAGCTCAGAAACCGTCTCCACGACACAGTCACTCTTCTATCAAAATAAATGTGTTTATTTCCCAGAACATCATATTACTGACCATATATAAATGGCTCTATCTTACAGTGTGAACTTCATCAGCGAACATTTCTTCACCTCTTTCCCTCGCAGCCTTGCAGATGAAGCGACCTTCAGGAACATTGACATGACAAGCATGACGAGTCCTGTGTAGTGGTGAGGGATCTGAGCTGCGAGCCTCAGGGGCCCTCGCTGTGAGAAACGCTTCTTTCACTTTATCTTTCATCTCTCTGTTGAGTCCTTTCAAATGACTCGATAAAGAAACAAAGATAATCTCCAGCTGCTGCAGCTTTAGTATCGATAGAAATACAGTTTTAAACCAAAGATATTGATTTGCTGTTGCGCTGAGAGAGTGTGTTTTAGTGAGACAAAGAGAGAAATGTGCAGCTTTCTTTTAGTTACAGTGGAGGAAAATTCATAAAGTACAGCGGCTACAACTGAAGCGATCTTCTGTAAGAGAGAGACTTGTGTTGTCATTCTCTGTCCTTTCTCCTTTTTTCTTTTTTTTTTGTCAAATAAGGATGACTAATTTGGCAACATGATTGCCACCTTCAGCAATGCCATAATTCAGAACCGAGCTATTATGGTGAACATTTCGGGAGAAAAATGTTCACATTTCAGCAAATTGCAGGCTCAGCAGAGTTTATGAATCATTTGGCAACACGGCACGAACACAGTCAGAGCGGCGAAGTTTTACAGCCAGAAATCACCACAGTGATGAATAACACACATCAGTAGAGGGGGAAAAAATCCGTTTATTGTGCAATACTTAGAGAAGGTGTGTTCAGTGGCATTTAACAGCAAAGTCAGGAGGCCATGTTTGCAGGAGACCCAGTAAACGCATACAGACAGGTGACAAATTAAAGGAAAAAACAGTTTGCATTTATTCTCCAAGTCTCTTGAACTTTACTGGAGGGATGAAGCAAGATTTTTTAAAAAGATATTCCCTCACTTGATCTTTTGGTTGTCACTGTAGAGGTCAAAAGTTCAGGTTTTTCCTTTAAGTTGTCACCTGTCTTAATATATTTTTAAGGAAATGTATTTAACAGTCGAAACTCATATTGGGCTGCTCAGTGGAGTAGTGGTTAGCACTTTCGCCTTGCAGCAAGAAGATCCCTGGTTCGAATCCTGGGGTGGGCCTGGGATCTTTCTGCATGGAGTTTGCATGTTCTCCCTGAGCATGCGTGGGTTTTCTCCGGGTACTCCGGCTTCCTCCCACAGTCCAAAAACATGCTGAGGTTAATTGAGTACTCTAAATTGTCCGTAGGTGTGAATGCGAGTGTGATTGTTCGTCTGTGTATGTAGCCCTGTGACAGACTGGCGACCTGTCCTGGGTGTCCCCTGCCTTCGCCCGAGTCAGCTGGGATAGGCTCCAGCACCCCCCGCGACCCTAATGAGGATAAAGCGGTGTATAGAGGATGGATGGATGGATGGAAACTCATATTTTTCAGTGACTTTTTTGAACATCAAATCAACAAATCACATTTTCTACCATTTTTAAAGTTTTATAGTCACTATGTTGTTTGTTCACTTATTTCCAAGCTAAAATTGCTTCATCAATAACTCAATGCATCGTTGATACTACAAGTTTATACCATTCAGTTCATTATAACAAAGCTTTTCCTTCAGTATTGTGATGTACTCATTGACATTAGTTGAGTCTGAGTTGGTTCAGTGTAAAAGTTTCCAAAGACCCAAATTTTTGAAAGTATTGGAGCACTTCAAATAATCAGAGAACAAAAAGGCAATTTGCACTAGGGCCCGACTGATATGGATTTTTTGAGGCCGATGCCGATATTTGACAGAAAAAATGCCGATTACCAATTAATCAGCTGATTAATTTAAAAAATATGTAATGATTAAAGTAACTTCTCTTTTGGTCCCTTAACGCTTACAACAACAAAGATATGAATTACAGGCTGAACATTTTATTGTTTTACAATATTTAGCTTCCCAACAGAGAGAATCTTCAAGTACTAAAACATGCAACAAAGCATTAAACCTCTGGGAAATTAAATAACCATAAAAAATATTAAAAACTTATGAAATACATCTTGTCTTGTACTTCCTGTTGCTGCAAATTAGAAGTAGTTATAGTTAGAGCTGCACCTAACGACGCGTCGACTAATCGTCTGAGCACGATACGTCATCAAAAGCGGAAGTGAGCGCGCAATGCAACAGAAATCAGC
Organism: Acanthochromis polyacanthus; assembly: GCF_021347895.1. Classification (NCBI taxonomy): domain Eukaryota; kingdom Metazoa; phylum Chordata; class Actinopteri; family Pomacentridae; genus Acanthochromis; species Acanthochromis polyacanthus. Next base: position 34,643,586 of record NC_067123.1, on the reverse strand, counting down.
ATCCGACCGGAGTGCGGAACACGGACAGACATCGGCGCTGCATCGTGCATGTATTATGTATGCATGATACAGCGCGGACGTCCCGATCTATCGTAAACACGGATGTCAACGTTTACTATACAGCTGTATCTAAATGTGGACATCCGTGCTGCATCGTGCATACATAATACATACACGATGCAACACCGATGTCTGTCCGTGTTCCGCGCTCCGGTCGGATGCTGATTTCTGTTGCATTGCGCGCTCACTTCCGCTTTTGATGACATATCTTGCTCAGATGATTAGTCGACGCGTCGTTAGTTGCAGCCCTAGTTATAGTACAAGTGAAATAACTGACAAAACATTATTTCTGCAGCCCTCTGATGACCTTTAGTGTTAAATCACATTTTCTCTTCTCCATTATTTTCTTTGCCATTAATCAGGACTCAAGAACCGAGATAAAAACCAGAGACGTCTTTCTCAGATGTCAAAACATGTCATCTTTGACAGAGTTGCATTTTAGTTGTAGTTTACTCCTGTACGTTACTGAGGATTGATAGAGTCAGAGGTCCGTTGTATTGGACAAACGGCACAAGGACATTACTCTGCACGACTCTGACACTTACTGTTTTATGATAAATGAAGAATATACCAGCATTTAATCGGCAAACTTCCTGCCGATGATGATTATTTTCAAAAGGGCTGTAATCGGCCAATAAATCTGTCAGGCCCTTAAACAGAAATATCATCTCTTTCTTACACATACTTAGTACCTCTGTCAGAGAATTAGTTTGTTTATCAATTAGTCTTTAAAGATACAAGAAGGACCAAAACCAGAATCTGCATTCTAGGTGTTCTACCACATTCATTTCTGCAGAGTTTTCAGCTGCATCTCTAAAGTCTTAGTTAGTGGATGGAGTTTGCTGAGTGTTCATCCTCTGAGGAAAATGTGAGATGTCATTGAAAGCTCCATTAAAATAATCGGTCCAGGACAACTAAATCTGAGTCTGAAGATCCCAGCTGCTGTACAGTTTTTTTTTCCCTCTTGGCAATTCATTCTTGTTCTCCACAGCTGACAGAAAAAGGGCCAGAATCAAACCGAGGATGTTGCCGATCACTCTAAGATCATTTATTCTATCAGTTTTAAGCGGATCTGTTTATGTTGAGAGTAAATGTTTTGATGAGGCGCAGTTTGGAGGAATATGAAAGTGATGTGTAAGCTGTTTGTAAACCCAAAGAGCAGCAAAAATCTGTTTGACTTTTCCATCAGTTTATATGGATGTATGAAAATTTATAATCCCACAGTCGGGCCCAGTAAATTTCCTGTCTCAACGTATGTTTCTCTGATCTAAGAACGTCTTCAGGTGTATTTAATGTGTGTGTGAGTGTGTGTGGTGCCCGATACGTGACATTAGCAGGATAAATAAAAATCAAATGCATGTTTCGAGATGAAAAAAAAACATTGCACACCTTTAAGAAGACTCTCTTCAAAGCCCCTCCACCAAAGCTAGAAATTCCTTCTGAGGCATCAGCGAAATCAAAAAACAACAAACATCGCACTTATGCTCCTGTTTAGTTCCTCAAATGTTGTTTTTTTCTGTAAAACGGCACACAAAGTTTATCAAAGCACAACCACGACGCACAGCCGCCTGTAAAATGCACCAGTTTTGTCTTTCTTATCTTGTTCAGGGCTCTCAGAGTTGTTCTTTCTGTGATGTAGATTTGTGACAAAAGGTTGCAAATTGTGACAAATTACTTTACCCTGAGTTTTCCTCTTCTCTGGAGGTTGTTGTATCAAGATGAAATTAAGATCTGAGCTATTAAGTAAGAAAATAAAGATGAAAATCATCACAACATCCTAATTTTCACAAACTACACAGTCTCCCCTGCTGAACAAGCGTTTATAGAAGGCTAAAGTTTCTTTCACGGCGACGGTTTTTATGCTTCCTAATGGTGGTTGTTTGATGGAGGAGATTTTTTCGTCTGTTCCGACGATGCCTGCACACCAGGAGAGAGAGACATGCGAGGAGCTCTTGGCCTATATAGATGTCCCTGTGGGAAGGGTTGAGAATCTTTGATTCTCTTTGAGGAGGCATTTTGTCATGTTTTATATCGTTCAACTAATAAAACACAAGTCCTCGACTAAAGACTCGGACTCCCCTGGACGTCTGCTCTACATGGGCTGCAACTGTTTGCCTTAAGACACACTCCACCGTCTCTTCTCACATCTGCAATTACCTAATGCACTGTTTACTGGCCAAACATGTTAAATTACTGTACATTAGAGATATTTGATGCTCGTATTCATGATCATTTAAAGTCTGCCATAATAGAATTGGTGCCTTTGCTTTTTTTAACGCACTGCTTTGCACAATATCAGATTCTAGTGGGGCTCTTTTTCTTTTTGGATGCTTTGTCTCCAACAAAAATCAATGCAGAAGGGAAAATTTGAGCTTAGATGAAGCCTGTGAGGCTCTAGTGAAACACAGTGGGACTTTAGGCTACGTGCTACCGTTATATGCGGATAATGACCAATGGTAAATGTCGAATTTTAGCCAATTATAATGTGTATTTATAAAATGAACATCCTTAATATAAGTATACTATGGAGAACATGAACATCTGGACCAAATTTATTAGCAATTCCATGCCATTTTTTTGTCTCATAACCAGAATTGTTGGCATTAGAGGAAATCAGTTAAGCCATTTGGTTTCATTGGGACCTTAGCATCAGTGCAAAATAGGTAGTTTTTTGGTTTTGTGGTTGATCCACCAGTAAACTACTGACTGGCTTCACCTAACCAGACCATTGCTGGCTTGTGTGGCCAGTCAGATTGTGACACTGGATCAAGGCCATCTCCTCCAACATTTAGACGTTCCTCCAGTCAGTTCCTATCGTACACACCAGGCAGTGAAATAGGTCTGCTGCTTTAGTTACTCCATTCTGTTTGTTACTTCTTTAATTCCATGCAGCCCTGCGTGTGTATCATACAGATAAATTAAATACAGCAGGTTCTCTGCAAACAATCATTTCGTGCAACGCAGTTTGCTTTATACTAATTAAGACAGATTTGCAGAGACTACAAATGTGAAACATATTATCCTCCAGGATAACATGTGTACATGTGAATTTCCTACCTCCAAAGCCAACGGTTTTGCCCAAGGCTGTTTCTCTACCTCTCAGGCATTTTAAGTGGTGAGCAGAGGGGGAGGATTTCATTGTTAAGTGGGTTTGGACACAGTAAAGAGCCAAGAGCTGGTGTTTAACAGGATATTAACAGCAAGATGGGAGATCAATACAGCAAGGTAGAGAGGAGGCGCATCTCTGTCACCGTGATGTGTTATTAGTGCCCGACACTGGGGGATCTGGCTTCTTTCCAGTTCCAGGCCTTGTCATGTACTTTGCTCTGCAGCAATTAACAAAACCCTCTTTCCACTCAGTGCTACGGATTCAAAGCCTGTAAATAACCATTTTCTAAATTACAAAGCATTAACAAGTGTCGCCGCGCAGTGAGATCTTTGACATAACAATAATACCTTTACCTCGGAGATTTATTTTGGCACCATCGACATAATATCATCTCAGTCTTTTTAACAACTGCGGTATATGGCTGTGATACCTTCAAGGTCTTGCATAATGCAGATGGACTCTCTCATATTCATAGTCAGGTTACTCTTTATTTTGTGACAGATGCCATTGCTCCTCCTACTGTTCCCTCAAGGACCAAATGATGCACAACCAACGCAGCAGCAGTGTTCCAGGATTCCTTGAGGTGCAGATAGAGGCATGTTGTGCTGTAGTTTCAAATTTAAAAAGCCTCACTTGTAGTAAATATTGTGCAAAGAGAAACTGAATAATATTCTCTCATCCAAGCTGAAGAATTCCACACTCTGCTGTGTTGTTGGATTGACTGGTCAAAGCAACAAATTAGCAAATTAATTTTCCTTTTTGCCTCACGTGAGTGCTCCAAATTGCAACGAGCGGCTGTTTAATTTTCTGGTAGATCTGCATGATACAATGTCAGGAGAGTTAATGTCAGCAGGTCATCTTCATTAACTCAACTGCACAAAATATATCATCAAGTCTGCTTTGAAAATAGTTAATCATGCTTACTGGACTGGAGGGAAAAGCTCTGAAATATTTTTAGTCCTATCATCTATATGCAAAATGTGAAAATACACTGACATTTAGAAATCTGCTTTTCTTACAGTGATATTGTCTTAAAGTGAAAACTGTCACGAATCTCAAGTCCATTTATAACTCCAGCATTTGTGGAAAAGAAATTAGACTTTCATTTCTTCAATGTCGCATTACCAACTCGATGCTTCCTCAATTTTCTTTCGTCCCTGACTTAAAGAACTTTTTGCAGCTGCTCTGCTTTCTTACCTTCACACAAACTGCTGAAGAAAGCACCAGTTTTTAATGTGCAGCAAGATGGTGGATCGCACGACATCACAGTTCAAGAACATGATGGAATTAATTTCCTAACCAGTTTATGGTCACAGCAGTTTCACAGCACAAGAGTAGAACCACTGCACTCTGCTCTCTGTTTATACAACTGTTTTCCCACGTACATGCAGCACGTAAATATTTCTAAAATATTAGAAATGAATGGTAAAATGAAATTGTATATTCCAGTTTTTTGTTTCAAACTGCAGTAATCCCACACTATAAACAGTCTTTAGTCTTAAGTTTGAATACATGCTCTTTGTCTTCATTGTTGCTGCAGAATTTGATGTTCATTGATGACAACACAAAGACCGTTCTTTACAGCTGAAAGAGTGAAAAACAATAATTATAGCTGTGATGGGTAAAACCCACACAGTATTACTGTAGGTTAGACAGTATTTCTTTTTACTTTTCAGTGTTTAAATGGGAAAATAGAAACATAAAGCAGAGCCGGAGGGGAGAAACGACAAACTCAGGGATGTGTTTCTTTGAAGGAAATCATCTAAAGATCCACAGCACAAAGAATGATGCACTTGTGTAGAACTGTTCAGTTGTGCTGCATACAATATCTAGTGTGTAGCTGCAGGGTTTCTTAAATACACTTTAAAGCTTACCTTTTGTTATACGTCACCACTGTCGGACTTTCCCATATTTTTTCCTACAGCCTTTCATGTCGACCACAAAATGATATCCTTAAGATAATTTTAAAAATTAAAAATGTTTTTGTTTTTTTAAATCAAGAATTACAAAATAAAAGAAAATGAAAATGCACCAGAACGGGCATCTTTGTGCTTTTGGAGTTCTACTATTGTCATAGTAGAAGAAGTTATATGCTACAGAAAATACAGCCCCCCAAACCAAATAGCAGTACTTTTATATAATATTGGTAGGCCAATATTATCGGTCTGATATTGGCATAAAAATACCGTATTGGTCAAAATCGTTTTTTTTTTTGTTTTTTTTTTTTGCATTTCACAAAAACGATAAAACAATGCCTGGATTTCACCGGCATTTACGCAGATGATAACATCATGAAACTGCGTCGTGAAGCTCGTACACAGGTCGTGTGGCTGCAGTAAGAAGCGTGCTGTGCTTGACTAACAATCTGTCTGTGGTTTGGAATTATTTCCACGCTGGCATATATCGGTACCAACATTGGTTGATATCGGAATCGGAAATTGAGAGTTGGACAATATCGGCTTATTGGTTATTGGACCAAAAAGCCAGTATCAGACATCCCTACTTTTATACAGTATACAGTATTAGTGAGTATGCCTCTGAGCACTATTAATTAAATGTGAAATGATTCAACATTGTGGAACAGCAGGGTTTTTTGCTGTAAAGGAAAATTAAAAACTAACAGTAAGGCCCCACAGCAGGAATTCAAAGCAGCAAAAGTCAATACTACTTTCATTACTGAGACTTAAAACTTTTATTTTTTTTCAATACTTAATCTATCCCATTCTTTTTTGGTGGGAGCCTCAATCCTCCTCGGCTGGCCAAGATGCCAAAATTCTAGACAGATGTTCTGCCATTTTTCAGACACTATTTTTTTTTTTAGCTACTATTTGCTGGAGGGGTTGTGTTGCTCTGCCCTTCTCTTGAAAATACCCCAAAGGTGTTCTATTGGATTGATGTCAGGCAACACACTCAGCCAGGTCATATTTTTCATTTTTTGCTTCTTCAGAAACTCTTGGCAGTGTGCTTTAAAACATTATCATGGAGAATAATTCCTCCTCTGCCAAGCTTCTGCAGACTGGGAGCCCTCTCTGCCAGTCAGTATTTTTGGTACAGTTATTAATACTGAAATCTACAAATGTAATCTCCTCTACACATTTTGTAGCCCCATACCCATCACACTCCTACCTCTGTGCTTCGCTGTTAGAACTATGCAGTCACTGTGGATGTTGTAATTCACACTGAACCTGCTTCACCCCACCTCAGTCACACTAATTGGTCACATCTGAATAAGAACATCCTCCCAATATTTACTAGGCTTCATTTCATGTTATTTAGCATTTTGAGTTTAGAGTGTTGTTCAGGGAAAGTTGTTTTTGTCCTCAGATGGTGTCCATGCAAAGTGGCGCTGTGGTTGACACCGTTGCCTGGCAGCTGGAAGATCAACGGTTTGTGCCTGAGAACATTCTGCCTGAAGTTTGTAAGTTCTCTCTGTTCATGTGTTTTCTTTGGGTACTCCAGCTTCCTCCCACTGTCCAAAAACATCCTGAGGCTAATTAATAATTCTAAATTGTCCGTGTGACTGTGAGCGTGCTTGGTTGTTTTTCTCTAAGTGTAGCCCTGTGATAAACCGGCGACCTGTCCAGGGTGTCCCCTGCCTTTGCCCTAAGCTGAGACAGGCTCCAGCCCCCCCCACGACCCTCGTGAGGATTAAGTGGTGTTTAAATAATGGATGGATGGATGGTGTCCATTCTAGCTGATGTTATGCAAATGTGAGAAACTCTGATTTCATTTATTTATCCCTGTGCCAAGTAGGAAGCACTCACTGCCTGTTTTTTAGAGCTAGATTGTGCAAGTAGCACACTGTTTGTAGCATCATTTGAGGAGGATGACCACTGCAGCTCTGATTAGTGGTGCTATACCTCACTCTATACCTCTGGATTACTGTTGCAGCTGTATTTTGACGGATTTTTAGGTTGTCATTGATTTTCCTACATCCTCCTTCTTCTGTCCATCTTTGGGAAGTGTCACGATCAGATCTTTTATACTCCTCTGGCAGTTCTTTTCCATATGGAGCCATGATGCAGACATGCTGATGGACACAAAAGCTAAGAGAGTTCTGGTCATTTTATAACCACGTTCGTGGAACTAGGCTGACTATAAATTAGATTTTATTCACTTTTGTTGAGGTGATTTTATTTTTGAGTTATTTGACATTTAAATGATATTTCACAGGCATTTACTCACTCCTGTTGTTTACAGTCCATCTTGTGATATTCAATATTTAATGTAAGATCAAAGCAGATAATGAACTGATCCCACTAACAAGTACTTCCAGTTGATATGCTATAGACCTCCATGGTTGTCCAAAAAGTATTGTATTGTCATTTTTGAGCCATACTGTTGCACAAGCTGATGTGCTCCTTAATTAACAAGAACCGCACTTTGACATCCATGAATCCAACAAATTGCTGTAAATACCCCCCCCCCCTAAATTTGTATGTATCTAAGAAATCATTAAATTCATCATTTAAGAATTAAACTTTATATTTCTGACTTGCCATAAAAACATACAGCAGGTGTTTAACTACAATTCTGGGAACCTGAGACCACAGATAAAGTAATTATGTCCTGTTTTTAATGAAGGTGGTTTAAAATCGAATCAATTTTAATAACACTTATCCTTTAAGGGATTGGTAGAAACCAGCAGGATTCAAGTGCATCAAAAATCTCTGCAGTACAAGAGATTAGTGAGATTACTTAAAAAGTCCAAGTCATAAAAACAACATATTCTGATTTAAAAAAGGTTTCTAAGACATGATCAATTAAAACATCCGTTGTAGGTTTGAGTAATATGTAATGACTCAGTGTCAATGCAGCTGAAGGGATTAAACTGAATTTATTTTATGTGTCTTTGTTACTAAATTGCTTCATATTGACTTTTGCCGACACGCCCTATTTGCCAACATGTAAGTGATGGATGAAGGAGGTCTGAGATGATTGTGTCTGCTGGATATCTATGAGCCTCAGCACTTTAAATGGATGCTTCAGATTGCACTTTCTGTGTGTGCTGTTGAGATGTGGACCTGTTTGATAAAATGTAAGACTGTAATATTGCTTTAACCTTGCGACAGCATTATGCAACAAATCACTGGATTTTGTCTGTTTGTTGTTAGTGTTTTACCATATTAAAGCCATGCACATTGATTTTTTTTTCCTCCTTCAGAAGTGTATCATAACTGAGTGCGCAGTTACTGCTGGAGTTTGTCCTCCAGATGTCTCTGTGAACTCCAGATGCTCTCAAACGCTGTCTCCTGCAATCATCCTTCTTCATTCCCACTAACAATTAGATAATGAAATATTGATTTTTAGTTAGATTCATATTGATGCTATTAGCTTTGCATTGATAAATCACTGATGCTGGGAGCCAGACCAGGAAGACATTACTGTGTGTTAATCTGATGGATATGCCTTCTTCTTCCTGCGTGTCCCTACCTGGACTGTCACACTCTTTACTGCATACAGAGGAGCTGCATAACGGCGGCTTGACGAACTTCTTTTTCACCGCATTTTAGGTCTCATTCTGTGTTGGCAGTTGAGAATTTTCTAATTGATTTAGATGGCAACTTTTAATATTGATAAGGATTGCAAATGACTGTAAGCCAAGGTAACCTGAAGACCATCCCCTCTTTGCAAGATTATAGTTGTCCTTAACTTTACAAGTATTTTTTGCTGTAAATACAGCGCTGCCTGCAGTGATACAAAGGCAATGTAACTGAGCCTGTAAAACACAAGCAATTTTTAAATATGTTTCTTAATTGTGCCTATTAACCAGATCTATCCAATGATCAGGTGGATTTTTGGACCATTCATCTTTACAAAACTGCAATAATCTTAGGATGTCTTCAAGTCATTTCACATCATGGGTTAAATGTCTGAGGTCAGAAGATAGGATTTTTATTACTCGTTGGCTAATATGGGTTTTTTCAATTGGAATATGCCAGTATTAAGAGGTTATCAGTGGCTGACATTCTGTATAATACCAATATGTGTTGTTTTGGGAGGATTTTTTTATTTTTGTGTTGTTTTTTCCATCTAATACAAAAAGAGGAAAAGAAAACAGCTGAACTTAAACTAACATCAGCAGGAGATCTGGATTTGCCCCCTGACTATAGGACACTCATTTAGATTATTTTTCAAAGTATTCGCTGAGTAAATACCTGTAGGTAAGGAAACGGCTAAACTTTGAATTGAATGAATGAATAATAAATGAACTCATCAGTATTCATCAACATATAGCAGCAACTCCAACTGGTCTGGTAAACATATTGATGTGTCATGTTGCAGTAAGCATATTATGCCACTTTCTGTTGTCAAGCGGCCTTCATATGCACCATGGACGACAATCTATTAACTACAGTAGCTCGTCAGGCCTCAGCAGCCAGTGCAGACTCAAATCAAGCCTCCGTTAGTTCTCAAACTTGTAATTTGACTGAAAGAACTACAGTGAAGATGGTTGGTTGTCTCACAGAACACGTAACATCCAGGAAGCCGTTGATGATGGTTAGGTGAGTGGATGGATGAACATGGGGCTTTCTCTACACATTAAAAAGATAACAAAAATGTACAGACAAAATAAGTGCAGTTACAGGTCAAATCAACTAAACGGTCTACCTTGGAGTCATCTTAACTGGAGTCCATGTCTCGGAGAGTAGCCAGAGTACAAAATCATCTTTGTTTGCAGTATCTTTAAAGGTAGTGTCTACAGATACGGACCCGTACCCGTAGCCTGTGGCCTACGGATACGGCACTTTCCATTTGCCAGACAGATACGGACCCGTACGTGAGTCTCAAGAAGCTGCTAACCACTGCAAACTGTTGAAAGGTAAGCAAAGGTTAGGGTTAGTGTTAGGGTCAGGTTTAGGGTCCGTACCTGTAGTACCGATGCTACGGGTCCGTACCGCTAGCGTCTACTGGGAGTCATGTGACCAGATCTCGCGTATCTGATTGGCAAATGGAAAGTGCCGTATCTGTAGGCCACAGGCTACGGGTACGGGTCCGTACCTCTAGCAACAACCATCTTTAAAGTAGCTACAAAAGTATTCACCCCCTTTGGAAGTATTCCCCTTTTATTGCATTTCAGCATTAAATCGAGGTCAATATAAATTGGCTTTTTTAACAAGACTTTCCAAAACAGACTCTTCCATGTCAAAGTGAAAGCAGATTATGGGGAAAAAAGGGTGTTTGCATAAGTATTCACCCCCTTCAAGTCGGTATTTAGAAGATATAAATTTGGCTGCAATTCCAGCATTCTGATGATGCTGCCACCACCATGCTTCATGGTAGGGAATGTGTGCTTGTGAGTGTTTGGTGTCCTTCAAACATACTATATAGTCTGATGGTCAAAAAGCTCAATTTTGGTCTCATTTGAGCAATGGCCCATCTTCAGTTGACTTTGGAGTCTTCCATATGTCCTCTAGCGAACTCTAGTTGAGATTTGATCAGATTTTTTTTTTTTCAACAGTTGCTTTGTCTTTGCCGCTCTTCTATAAAGCTTTCACTGGTACTAGACAACAGTTGTTGTATGTACATGTTTTCTCTCCTCAGCCACTAAAGCTTGACACTTTATCATTGGAGTCATTGGTGTCTTGGTGGCCTTCATCACTAGTTTCTTACTTACATGTAGAAATCTGTTTTCACTTAGACATGGAATACTGTTTTTCATGTAAATTCTTGTCAAAAAGGTAAATTAAATTGACCACAACTTAAGGTTGTAAAGTGGAAACTTCCAAGCAGGGTGCTGTACAGTTTGTTAGGGCTGGTCCGAATAGTGGTTTCTGACCTCCGAATATTCGGGCCCTATTAAAGACGAATATCCGAATATTCGTTCTGCCCCGTAACGTCGGGGTAGTGCGGTAGTGGCAGCGGCTTGTGGCAGAGACGGCCCGAAAATTTGGGTCCTTTCTCATTTTTAGACAGTTCTGGCCACCATTGCCTGATGACAGATTGAACCCAGTGTAAACCGACTTTCGTTGCCTTCGTTTTGTCTTCAGTGAAACTGAAGAATTCCCAAACAGCAGAGGTCTTCGGCATTTTGTCTTGTGTTTATGCAATGAGTGACGTTGATGTCAGATAGTCTTTGAAATCAGAAGTGAAGCGGTGACGTCAGAGTCGGAGCGAACGAATATTCGGATATTCGGGATATTCGGGTCCAGCCCTACAGTTTGTCTCACTGTGGATTGATGCGTATCTGAACTCTTTGAGCTTATTGGGAACATTTTTCAGCTTTACAGAAGTCAACATTTCCTTATTATAAGTAAACTGAGATGCTTTTGTGAGACTTCTGCATCAGCAAATGCTTCATGTAGATAGTAAACTGAGATATCTAGCAAAGTATATCCAACCCACACATCCAGTCTTCTTTCATTGACTAAAGTCTGGGTTCACAATTTCCTAACTCCAGGAATATTTGCATAATGTATTCACTGACTGTAATAACTACACAGTGGTCATTAATTAATTCTCTTCATAATTGTAACTTTGAAGACAAATTCCAAAGAGTTCACTTTTTCTCGGTTTTGTGAATGAAACATTTCAAACTGTATGTAGAATGTAGCAGTTGCTTGTATTTAAAGCATCCCATAGTAACATACAGAACAGAGAAGGAGGTCGGAATCATATCTGTGACCCTGACAACGTTGATGCCATGCTCGAACAATCGCTGTATACAGAACAACATTTCAGTCACCTGCTGCGGCTGCTGGGAATCTCCTTATCACCAATGTCCACCTGTCTGAGGCGGCATTTTTAGTATTTTTTAGCCTGCTGTCTAGTCATTACTGTCACAGTGGGGTCTCAGTATAAAGTGATACACGGCAATACACAGGAAGGTACTTGAAGCTAATTAAAACATAGTTTTATATGGAATATTGAGCTCAAACAAATGAGATCTTCACAGGGAGTATACCAAATTTAGGAAAGGACTTTTAGAAAATCAAATAGTGGACTGGTGTTTAAACTGAAGAAAGGTGTTAAAAAGACACAAATTATACTATAGGTCGTTTCTGCTTGTGGCATCCTGATTTTAAAAAAAAGCTGTCCCTTATATATGCAAAAACCTTATGAAAAAGTGATTGACTTTTGCCAAATTTAAATAAACCTGATCACAGCAAACTGCTCCTTATCAACAAAGTCTCAAACCTACATAAATTTTTAACTTTAACTCGAACCGAAACTCACCAAACTCAACATTTTTTTAACTATTTACAGAAAATATTTCTCACATCATTTAATATCAACACATATGGTCTTTATATGGTGTATTATAAAATACTAAGCCATCGACGTGTGATTATGATAAGAATAAACTTTGCAGTAACATTACCTGTGGGCTTTACTTAAGTATCCAAATTGCTGTTGTAAGTCTGATTTTAACCTTTATTCAGGTTAGCCTCATGAAACTAAATCCATATCCTAACCTGACCCCTAAAACTGAATTCTTACCTTAAGCATCCTGATAAAACACTTTAAAAATACTGAATGTGGTTCTTCATGAGGGCAGCAGTACAGAGGTCCACACACACAGCGGGTTGTGACAGCTGTCACTCCCGTCGGCCACCAAACTGTCTCCCCTCTCTGCTCGACAACATCCAGGCGTTTCCCTGTCAGACAACATATGCCACTGCATTTCTGCTGCTCCGAGCCGCCTGACATTATCTACTCCCAGAGCCTGTGGCCAGCGCCGACTCTCAGCCCTCTTGCTGGTGGCTCTGCGAACATGATCTCTGATGTCTCTCAGGCAGCAAACTGATGCTGTCACTGCCACCAAGATATAACACGGACCCACTGGCAACACGTTGTGACAAGGACATGCAGGCACACCAGTGTGTACGCAGACACACACAGTCGGACAAGTGCCCACGTCTCGTCGATATGCAACAAACAGTTATGGCAAAGTAGAGCCTTTCTTCAGCTTTTATTTCTCTAGAAACCACATAAGGTCAGCTGCCACACAAGGTCACTCACAATATATTCCTTTTTTAATCCAGTTAGGGATTCTATCCACTTGACATGTCAAAAAAATGCAGAAATGCTGAAAGCTGCCTGTGGGATTCAGTTTGGCCGAATCTGTTCCAGATGTGACTGCATCTTAATCAAACCGTTATCAGGAAGTAAGCTGCCTGATGATGGAGAAAAAGGCCTCATTTATATTTTGATGCTTTTCTTGCTGCACTGTGTTGCATTGAGCTGTACAACAGCTTAGGTTGAAAGTTTCAGGGCAAACATGGTAATGGGTTTGTGGTTAAAAAATGGCAAAAGAAATCTAATACGATGCATGTGAAGATTCATAGGAGCCAGCAGTAAGATAACCAAGAGTTTGTGACAAAGCAGCTGTTAAATCTGTATTGTTGACTTGCCTGCCACCTGCTGGTAGAGTCAGAAACTGCAGCAAGTGTGATTCTTCTTTCTTCTTCATTAGGATTAAGGAGTTTAGTAGAACAAATAAGAACAGTGATGTGACACCAAAAACAGCCAGTCACACACAAGTAATTAAAACCATATCAACTGGAAACATCCCTTTTCTTGAAATTACCTTGAGATTAATAGTCAGTCAGTCGGTCAGTCATGTCCGAGACGTTTAAGTTTGAACGTCTTTTGCAATTCGTTGCATTTTTATGTGGGAAGCAGTTGAATTTGGGCTTTATTAGTGGTATGCCAATAGTTAGCAGAAAGGACAAAGAAAGTGCACAGAATAGCCCCCCTTTCTCCTTAAACTGAACAGGAAAGGAAAGGAGGAGATAAATCAGACACAGAGAGAGAACAGAGTGAGGAGTGAAAGCTGAAAAAACGAGCTGTCTGGTCGATCATTCCCATTTCTGGTGATCTTTGCTTTAAGATTGGATTGAAGAAAATGAACTGGTTTTGGATACAAGAACCAGCTGGATCTGTGGAAGTTTCTTGGCATGAAGAGCCGCTGGTTGTGAGCTGACCTCAGGAGCAGGGTTCCATAAAGCTTGTTCAGCTAACTCTTTGGCTTGTTCTCACAGTACTGGATGTCCTGTCCATGCTGCACCCTGGTTAAAATGTTAAGGTTTTTTTCCTTTTATCTTGTGCATTTTGTAGCAAGGTTATACCTTTGACATGCAGATGATTATATTTATTCCCAAGTCTGGCACCCAACTTCATTATTGAATATTGGGGATACAGCTCCATTGCATCAGGTCTGGTGAGCTGTTGTTTGAAAGTGGAAAAGAGATGAAATGTCCAGATGAATCGATAAAACCATTTGTATCATATTTGATACATGAGTTTCTGAGACCTGCATCTCATCAACATGATAACTAGTTTCTTTCAAAAACCTGCTCTATGTCAGCTGATATAGTCCATGTATTCTGCCCCCTTGTGAATTATCAATTCACTACAGGGAGCTGAAGTCATTTTTTTCCAAAATGGCTACTCTCATGAAACACACGTCTTTCAGGAAAATCATTGCTAATTTTCAAGAAGTAACAGTAAAAATAACATCTAAATTGTGACTCTTTAAAAGTATTTTCTGCATTGAAAGAATGCATATTTTCTAAGTAATTCATTGTTTATATTTCAATTAAATTGTGCCAAAATGTCTGTATTAAATTTGATACACCAGGTTTATAACGTGCTTTTTTCCTGAATTGTCATGTTTTTGTATTGTAGTCTATATTATACCTATAAAAATACAAACGCATAGTATTTTGATGGCTTAATTAACTTAAGTAATGAATGAAATGCCATCTTTAAATGCATTTTGAGTATTTTTACAATAATAATTCCTTAGAAATCATAATCGCTATACTATATTGACAAATTTTTAGATGTCAAAAAGACTAGAGGAAGAAGAGAGAAAAAGAAATCAACGAGATACTGGATGGCGGTACGAGTGGCATGGAGCAGTTAGCAGAAGATGAGGAGATAGAGCAGGTTTAGTACATCTGTCCAGTGTGAGACTCCACTGGGAGATAGAGACAAAGCTCCCTGCAGTTTGTTTTGTTCTTTCTTGTAATTTATTATTATGCATTATTTCTTTGTTATGAAGTGTGTCTGCTCACTCAATGCTAATTAGTAGACAAGAGCAAGTGGAGTTTAGCTTTAGATTGTTGTGAGCAAAAAGTTGCCAAAAACGCCCAATGTATCAAATTTGATTTAAAAAATATAAACAAAATGATATGGCAACATTTTTCTTTTGGATTTTGTTAAAAGGGGTAACAAACATCTGTTTTGAAAAACTACAATTTTCTGCCTGTTTTTTGATGGGTCAGGCTTTACAAGGTTAAAGCAGAGATCACTGTCTGAAGATTTCTATTTATTTCCGGGCTTGTGAAACAGGTTCACATGCTGTCTTGATGCAATAACGACGCTACTGTAATAAAAAAATCAACATTAACCAACTTTATTGAAATAATTTTACAGTCAGACAAAATGCAGAACTGGTGAAAATATAAATTCTGATACCAACATAATCATTAACTATGAAACATGTTTACATAGTCACAAAAATGAACCCAGTAAGAGCTCAACTTGAAGCTGAAAGTTTGCATAAAAGTTCAGGCTTGCATAAAAATCGCTGCCACCCTGTTCCTGTCACTTCATGCCAAACCGTGTGCAGCTGCATCTTCACAGGCAGCTGTTGCAAAATACAAGACGACAGGTTTAATAATACCTGCAGCAGGAGCATCACTCCCCACTGACCCTGCACGCTGACCTCAAGTGTGTCACTAAAACGTATTTTAACATGTTCTGTTACTACAAATATCAAGTACTTATGAGTGTCGAAATTCCACTCTTAGCAAACAAAAAGACCATTAAATAAAACTATCATTTACAATATTTATCAAAAAACTTTTTCCCCACACAGATCAAAGTCAATACTCCAAGTAATAAATTATGTGTTCTCAAGATCTCCTAAGAATCCATAAGTTGATGGCTTTTTGTCAAATGCATAGACTATTTCTCTAAGGGAGATGAATTCACTGAATAAGTAGAACTAAAATGTAAACGTACTAAACAAATCTGCAAACAGAAAACACATGAAAATAAACGGAGAATGAGGTGAATTTAGAGTCAAAAATAAAAACATTTTGCTGTTTTTTTTTTTCAGTAGCTTGACGGGTAGATATTAAGTCAGGGGCGTGTCCGTAGAAGTTATCGCTACAGTTTCTATGTCTAAGAATCACAGGATTAAATTACTAAGTCATAAGTACAATGTGAAAGAAGTGCAGATGTTTGGATTCTTCTGATTGGAGACAAAGGTCAAATTATTGCCTTCAAAATTCTAAACCTGGATATTTAATCAAGGTTGCACGTCTTCGTTTAGTTGTTGTCCTAACATACGTTGGTTTTAACCATGGGCACCAATTTAGATTCATTTTTCTGGTTTTTTCACAGTAACTCAATGTCCATTCTGGACCTTAAACTTGGCTATAAGCACACATTTGCCATTATAAAACATAAACTAAATCATAAAACGAGGAGGTTTCACATGGATATCTAATTCAAAACTGGTCAAAAAGACAATTCTGCTAAATTCAACATTGATTTATCTTCAGTGCTGCTGTTTGAAGGTGTAAACTAGTCGACATTAGGTGTTTTCTTATTCCCTGGCACTGCAGATAAAGTAGAAATCAGGAACAACATTCACTGAAAACAACCTTTAGAAGTGATTCCCTGAATTCACTACAATTGATGCTTTGCTCTGAGCAATTCAATTGAATTCAGGTGTGAATGTACGGCGTATTTTAGTGTTTACTGATCGGAAAAAGAAATTCCAAACCATCAAATATGGCCAGAAACTGCCTCCAGTATAATACGTTTTCTGTCTCAAGTAATTTTTTGTTTTTGGAACAACAGTACAGCTGTGTGATGAGTTGAGTATTCATCTTGGTGATGTTGTGGAGTAATACTACTTTGGCTGAAGCCAATTCCTGACTTGAGGCTGCAAAGTACTTCGACAGTGATCATCATCCAAACAGTGCATCTTTTTCTTCTAAATGTGTGCAATGGTGAACTAACGGTGCTGAAGCTGAAATTCTGGACATGTTCTGCTGTTGCCAATGCTTTCATTGACTTAGTGGTTTGTTAGGTGGAAACTGTGAAAGACATCAACTGCAAATGTGACAAAATACAACATTTGTCATGTAGCAAAGTGGTGGATGACAAATGATCAGATGAAAACTGGCACGTCGATTTAAAACCTGATCTCAGTTCAGAACTTATTTTGTGATTATGTAGTAAAAGTGAAGTGACACTATTTTATCTGCACATCCGAATGTCTTGTCGATCACCTACTCAACCAAACTTAAAAACAACAGAAGATATTTTACATGAAACAAAACATCAAACCGAAAATCAACACTGAAATACGGCAGGTAGTCACAAATTTGCATCACAGTTTTTACTTCTGAAAGTTGGTAGTGGCATCATGGATTGTAAGGTTTGGTAATTTGTGTCGTTGTTCTGCATCTAAATTTCATCCTAAACAGAGCAGGCATCTTTAGCCTTTAGCCAAGGAAATATCCTCCATCCATCCATGTGACTGTAGCTCTGCTTTTCATTTCCACCTGGGCCATAGAACTGCTACAGTGTTTTGCTACTATTTTTACAGTAAGCGCCAAACAATTCAGCCTCATTTCCACAAAACATTTCAAAACACATCTCCTTGTGTCTTTTGTTAACTAACATATCTACACTCTGAACAAACAAAAGCATGCGCAACACTTTGAATCAAAATCAAAAATAAGAAGAGTCCACCTCATTGCTTTGCATATATTGTGCATTATCCAGTGCCTCTGTTCCGTTAGGAGTTATGGCTGGTTCCTTTAAAGAACAGCAGGCCTCTTTGTTCAACAGTCAGTGCTGTGCAAGCTGGAATCCAACAGGAACATAGCATTTCTTCACGTTCCTTTATGGAGGGACCCTGAGGATGAAGTGCTGTGGCTGCTCATCTGCAGAAAACAAGTGGGAGGCACAAAAGTTAGATCCAGCAGCACAGTTGTGTGTTTGTGTATGTCTTTCTGTGCATGGTATTTAACACTGTAAGGAAATGTTTGCTATGTACCACAATTGCACAAGGCTGTAGAAAGGTTTAGACTTTCAGATTTCAAGATGGCATCAGGTTTAGATTACACAGAGAGGGTTAGATTTAGGAATTTAGTTAAGGTGAGATGTGAGGAAATGAATCATATCAGTGCGTGTCCTCACTAAGAAAGAAAGACAAAATGTTTGTAAATGAGCCAGCAGTCAATAAAGGCTGGCATACTTTAGCATTAAAAAATAGCTCAACTGTGCTGTTTACGATTACAGTTAGAAATAATCGGATTTCTTAGTATTAAAGACAAATATTTGGACAAACATTTTCAGTTTGAAAACCAAAGTTTGCACTTACTCAGCCAATACACATCACTATAGTATCGACTTACATCATCCACACTGTTATCTATACAAGTTGCATTTGATTTATAAATCCTAACGGCTGCAGACGAAGATATTGCCCATCTCTAGTTCTTAAAAAGTTGCCCACACATTACTCTAGGGGGAAGAGGAGAAAGCAAGAACAGTTGTAGGTAGCATCAGGGTAGGCCTGACTGACAGGCTGATGACACACCATATGGAGATGCTGGGCGAATTTTACCCTGAGGGGGACAACAGGGTTTTTTTATTATTTGTTTGCCTCATCCCTGTCAACTTCTCTTACGAAAACGAGAAGGAAGAGACAGCCAGGTTGTGGAAGTTGACAGCCGCGCACGCGAACACAAGAAAATACGCAGACGCACGTGTGCACACAAATGACAGACTGTACTCGGTTACAGACAAGGTACAGACACGAGAGCAGGTACACGCAGTCGGTAAAGACATACTGTACACACTTCAGAGGGACAGATAGAGAGATTTTTATGCTGCTCTTAATTTTGGAAAGTGAAATGACACATCAGGTTTGCAGTCAACTGACTTGAGTTACATTTCAGATGACAGCATAATTAGGGCATGACCTATCAGACAAATATAAAGAAAAGCACCGTCCTACCGACAGATGACACTTCTGTTAATCCATGTACTCACTCACTCACTCACTCACTCACTCACTCACGACAACTATAACAAATTGTAATCAGTTGTAAGACAGAAAATGCTCATGTTTTGCCTACAAACAAATGTAATCTGTAAAGTCAAGTAATTATATCAAGACAACAGTTCAACGAGAGTTGAATATTTACTTATTTGTTTTAGGATCAAGAAGGATGAGATCATTTAGCTCACTAACATTTGCATTAAATTCAAGTCTACATAGTGTCAGTAGATGCTGTAAAGAAAACAAACCTGTTTGGAAGCTTCAGAGGAGGAATGGACTTCATTTCCAAAATTTCCATTTAACTGCAACGTTGCTGTAAAGGTAGAATTGTGGAAGAGCATTTAAACGTAGTTATGTCATTCTGAAATCTATATCTTTTATCAGTAGTTATTACATGAGTCTCATCTAATGCAAAATATCAGACAGCAGTGCTCAGTTGGATAGAGGCTGTGTAAAGCCAAGAGGTCACCGTTGTATAAGTTTGAAAATAAATTTTAGCCAACTTTAAATCTTGTCTTAAATCAGTATTCAGTTAGTTCTCTGACCACTTAAAAAAAAAGCAAACAAAACTCATTCCTTACCTTGTGGATCCAGTCTGGGATCGACAAACCCCCAGTGCTGGTAGAGAGCTGCCAGTTCATGTGGACTGTAGTTTTTCAAGAGACTGAAAATATCGATGTCCATTGGCATTTCTCCTCCTGATTCACTCTTTCCCTGAGCAAACACAAGTGGATCTAAATATGCTTTGCTTCCATGTAGCCCCCACATGTTCATGGCAGCCCAGAGATCAGGACCCTTTGGAACTGAAGCGAAGTCGTACGACGGCCTGCGGGAATGGAGTCTGTCTGAAGCTACGTTAGAAGAAGTCCCACCATGATTTCTTGCCAGCATAAAACCTAAACCCTCCTGTGGGAAGGTTCCCTCTACAGTAGCTCTGTTGCTTCTGTGTTTGGGGCTACTTGTAGGCTGGAAACTGGGAAGGCTCTTGCTGTGGGCTGTACTGTTCGATGAAGTAGCTGGCTTACTGGAGCCTTTACTTCCACCCTCCACTGCTCGGTTATGTTCACTAGACTTCCTTTGAGGCTGGAGTCCAACCTTTCTACTAGACTGTGTACCATCCGAAGATCGCGAGTCCTTCGTCTGATGCTTGGACTTTGGGATGCCTGATTGGGTCTTAGAAGCCGAGTGTTTGCTACTGCTGCTGTGGGCTGTGGCACCTGGAGGCTGTGTACGCTGAGTCCTTGGAGCAGGTAAAGCTGGGCAGTCTTTGCCTTCAAGAAATGGTGGCGGCCCCGTGCGTCTCCACTGAGCAGCCCCTGCCTTCAAACTCTTGATGCTGTTAACGCTGGGTGCCCACTTGGGTGCCATAGAGCTGCTGCCGTCCACCCTGTGTGCAACTCGCTGATGGATCCACAGTACTTCTGGGTAGTTGGTGGTGTGGGAACAGTATGGACACTGATGTCTCACCAGGCCCTCTGTTTTCACTGGGTAATTAACAGCACCGTCTCCATCAGTTATGGGTGCTGAAGAAAGATTGAGGAGGCTGCCAGCATCACCAGTGGCATGTCCCTGCCCTTTGACCTCTGTGACATCTGACTTTTCTATTTTAATATTTGACTCTACTAACTCTTGGGTTGGAGGACATGTGTAGGGATTCCAGTATGGCTGACTGAGCAACACACTCCTGCTTCTGAGGTAGTCCATGTATCTTGAGGCTTTGGAACCACTTTTGCTAATGTTGTCCAAAATGGTGTTCTGTTTGCTGTAGGGAACCAGGAAGTCCTGGTGCTGCCTGTGCACGTGAGACCTGAGTAACGAGGCGTCAACAGTGTGGAAATCACAGTGCTCACAGAAGAAAGTTTTTCGATCTGTAGGTCAGAACAGAGGATGTGATGAAAAGGACATTCATACAATTAAATGTGGCAGAATGTACATGTATACAGTACAGTCCTAGGAAGACAATACTGTCAAAAGCTTAATAAGTTCAGTCTAATAGTGGTAACTCTTCTCTATTCAACATGGCCTATTAAAACCACAAAAAGGTTAAATTGTTACTTTATATAGTTTTCTATTCATAAATTACAGCCCAAACTATTTCTTTAGTTGGATTACTTTAAAATTAAATGTTGATGTCCTTTAAAAATCCTACACAAGAAAACCTAAATGATTGTGGATTATCAAAATCCTATTATATTAACAATGTAATTCAATTAGAAATTCACTAGAGGTCTCCCTTTTCCACACTACACTGTTAAATACTGATTTGTACTCTGGAGTTGTATTAGTGTTTAGTTTCCACTCTGATGTTTTTGTACCCTTAACCTACTTTACAGCAATCAATTACAGTCATTTGTATGTCCACAAACTTAACTTGTCCAAACTGCAGCATTGATATTGTACTGCATTGTAGTGTATTGCGGTGTTGTTGACTCACCTTCCTGGTCTTGGCTCCTGATGTTGTTGGTGTGTTTTGATGAGAAGTGAACATCTTTAACCTTCCTAGTCTGCAGTGCCTCATAAAACGCATGACCAAGTCCGTTCAACAGAATGCGATCCTTCTGGCAGACCTTTTTGTCACCACCTTTAGTGTGAGCCAGGCTGGTTGATGTGTGATCAAGGCCTGCATCAGCCTTCTTCTTCTTAACATTGGTGCTGGAGGTGTCAATTTGCTTCCTCTTCTTCTCCTGCTTTAGGGGTACATACTCACCCTTTTCTGTGTCATAAGCCACCTCAGCATCAGCCAGTCTCTCCTCCCATCCCAGACATTTTTCTGTGGCCTCCACCAATCGTCCCTTTGTGGCCAACTGCCATGCCTGGTAGCTACAAACTGGATCCAGCTCAGGAATTCTCTCGCCCAGACTCCTTTCCTCAGGAGTTTCTTTAGGTCCAGCACATGTGAGGTTCAGGCTTTTGAAAAAATGCTCCTTAGAATTGTGCAGCTCAGAAACCTCAACGTCTTCCTGTGGCGAATTTTGCATCTGAGTGCGACTCTGATTCAGTTTATGCAGCTTTTCATGTATCCGCAATGTCTTGCGGTCACAGAAGAAGTTACCGCAGCCTGCGCAGAGCTCATAGAGGCACTCTTCATTTATCAGTGATGCTGGGTCCTGAGGAACCCCATTGATGGTGGCTGGAGGGTCGTTGCTTTTGCTGCCCCGCAGCTGTGCTTTGACCCGATGAATGCGCATATGACTTTGGAGGAACCATGCTTGGCGGAAGCGTCGTCCACAGATTCGGCAACCATGATCCTGGGAGCCACGGTGCCTTTTCATGTGGGACTTGAGGAGTAATACCTGAGGGAAAGCCTGGCCACAAATGGTGCAGGTAAAAGACCCAGCATCAGGTCCATCGCTGGCCTCGACACCGCCTTTGCCCTTAACTTTCTTCTTGGTTCCTTTCTTCTTCACCTTCCCATTGACATGAGCTTTGTCAAACGTGCTGATGATTTCAGGAGGTTCCGGTTTAACAGCAACATCTTTTTGTCCTTGATCTTCGTCCTCCTGCTTGTCGCTGAGGTTGTGGCTGAACAGGCCCAGCTTATGGCTTCGAATATGAGCCTTCAGACTTCCCTTCTGAGCCGTCCTGTGCTCACAGTAGGGACACTTGTATGGCTTCTCCCGAGTGTGCCGTCTCATATGCTGGGACAGGGAGCTGAGAAGAGGAAAACTGCGACCACACACCCCACAGGTGTGGCATGATGACACATCTTCCTCTGGCTCTGCCTTTATATTAGCAGTATGTTTTTGTGATACATCCTCCCTCTCTTCTGTTTCCATCACTTTTGCTTGGAGCACTGCTACGTCAAAAATCACAGCTGTTGAATAAATCCTCTAACTATGCAAAGTGTAATGTTGAAGAAGATACTAAGTTCTCAGAAAAGGCATCAGAAACTTGAGAAATATAAATATCACAGCTTTAGTGTCCATCTTGATCTTTGAAAAGATGTTCTTTATCAGTTTGCATGCTGTTTTCAGACGAACACCTGAAAATAGAACAAGAAATTAAAATTGTGAAATTTACACGTAACATTTTGTACATCAGTTCAAAAAGGTCAGGTCAAAATAGATTTCTAACACAAGTGTTTTGATCATGCTTTAATATGATTACAAAATGTGAATTTTAAAAAATGTGGATAAAAAATTACACATATAGGAAAATGCACAAGCCTCTAAAATTAGATTCCAAAGTTTTACCAAACATAAAAAAAAAATCACCTTTTATTTAGTGTTGAATATCTTTAAATTCAAAGCTTTGAATGCCTTATTGTTTTTGATATTTAAAGTGTGTAAAATTTGTGGTGTATTCCCGTATCACAGGCACAGATAACATGAAGGATTTATTTATTAAAGCAATGTAATAAAAGTAGGCCCCCCTGTTAAAAATTAGATACAAACGTTTACAGATTTTAGAAAATATCTGAAACATTACAGGATAATGGTCTTGCGAAAACATGTTTTGTTTTCATTGATCAAAGAACAGGCAGATGACAGATGATTGAAGAATATATTTTTGTTCAAAGAGCTGTCAAACAATATCAGACTGGTTTTACTATGATGTACCAACAGTGACAGCAGATGTGTTTAACAGCGAAACAAACAAACCCTGTACTAAGAGCAAGAGAGAGGGAGAGCTCACTGTGGCAATTTGCATCCCGCAGATTGTGGAATAACCTTTGTCCCTTACTGGATGAATGATGGCTGTCTGTACATATTAGACTGCGGGTCAGTGTCTCAACATGCATGTATCTGTCAGTCCTTTGGTTGCCTATGCCTAAATTGAGTGTGTGAGGTGAAGCATGAACAGATGTATTCATTCCTGGCCAACCAGGATGAGCCCTGAGGGGCTATCCACTCTAATTCACGATCAATAATCCATTATCAACAAACTTCATTTTACAAACTCAGTTGCTGGCACATACAGAGCCCTGACTGAGTGCTGGCATAAGATTGTGAGTAAAGGTAACAATAAGATACGTTTTTACAGTTTAAACAATGGAGGAAAGCTTCTGACAGTGTGCTTTAACCTTTATATTTCAATCCTTTCTTTCATCTCTAACAATATTTTGTATATGTGATGATAGCCTAAGTCTACACAGAATAGTTCTTTGTAATTGTGATGCAAATCATCGCAGCTGCAAGGAAGTTGACTGTGATAAAAGGGGCTCTGTTAGTTTTGGAACATCTTGTTCAAACCTCTACAAAATCATCCATGAACACATCAACGGTCGATGTGCTCCACATGAAAAATTGCACACGGCACAGGGATAGTCTGATGTGGTTAAGTATGTTCCCCGGGCAAACAGGACCATTTGTTAGACTGTTTTAGTGAAAGAAGGTACTCTGTGGTATATAGCCAGCCAGGCAGTCAAAAGAAAAACCTGCTATTGTGTTGGCCGCACCAGAACTGTCACATCGCCTCATGTCTGGCCCTCCACCCCTCATTAGGGGGTCGAAAGATTTATTGTTAAACCAAAGAGGCCTGGGCCTACACATCACTGTCTTCGAATACATGTCTGGGCAGAGAGGCAGGACAAAAGAAGACTCTTGTTTGTCTCATCAGTCTTTGAATGTGAGGAAAAAACTAGGTGCACATACTTATAAAGGCC
The DNA here is from genome assembly GCF_021347895.1 of Acanthochromis polyacanthus. Lineage (NCBI taxonomy): Eukaryota > Metazoa > Chordata > Actinopteri > Pomacentridae > Acanthochromis > Acanthochromis polyacanthus. The sequence goes on along the minus strand of NC_067123.1, from coordinate 34,618,773 downwards.
AGAAAACGTGGTTGACTCTTGCATTATTTTGCAGGGGATGAGGTTGTCCGTCTAATTATCTGTATCTGCATCCACGGTCGCCTCTGTCTGCATGCATGCATGCCTGCTTGCGGTCATGTGTGCCGATCCGCTCACGCTGGAATGGGTGTTGAATCAGGAATATGGAGGAGTTTAGGAGGGTTTTCTGAACATGGCAGGTGTTTGGTAGGCAGACGCTATCAGATTAGTGCATGGCCAATGTGGCGCACTGTCTCCAAGAGGGGGAGGATATGCAAGAGAAACTGGAGGGGTGGCAATTAAGGGGTTGAGGTTAAGGCGAATGTAATGAGTTAACACAATGGGGATAAAGTCAGAGAGCTGAGGGCAACAGATGGGAATAACCGGGCCACCAGTATGGAATGAGCCGCCACTACAGTATGAGCTTATGCCTTTGTCAAAGCAGCCGACATACTTAGTATGTGCGAAATATCTGCATTAGCAAAATGTCCCACTACTGCATCTGTATAATGTTTGTGTTAATCAAATACTTATGTATTGCATTTTCATCACCAAAAATGATTTTTTTGAATCTGCTTTTCTTCTTCATCCTCCCTCCCTGTGCTCCACCATTTTTTTTCCACTGCTTCTACTTTCATCCCATAAACACTCAAAGCCCTTTAGAGGATCTGTAAAGTAATGTAGATAGCCAAACGTGTTGCTCCAGGGCTTAACTCATTTCTTTCAGAATCCCTCGCTCCCTTTCTCTCTCTTTTCTTTGGCAGATGAATAGGCATGTCCAGTCAGCTGTCCTCACATTGATTCATCCTGACGTCCCAACCAGCTCAGCACAAACTCCCTATGGTCAGGGCACTGATGCTGAGAGCCTGTGTGCTGCGATGTGTGTGCGTACTTGCATGAAAATATCTACTGCCGGTGTGTTGTATGTTTGTGCACTGCCTGTGTGCCTGGTTGCCGCCGTGCACTGGAAATAGCATCTCCCATCTAGCACATAAAGGACCTAAATACCTCAAATGCCACCATTGTTTTTGTAAGAAAGAAATGTCTGCTTAAAGCTAATATCTGCAAAAATTCTGTCAATGCTTTTAAAATAGGAGAATATATTTGCTTTCCTCAAGTATGTGTGTACCCCATGACTGTGTGCACGCATATGTGCCTGTGTGAGTGTGTGTGCGTGTGCTGAAGTCATCCAAATATTCACATCCACGAGCCTGTGCCAACATACCCCTGACTGGAGATAGCATGTGACTGTCCTTATGCTAGTGTTCAAAGCCATAGTCACTTGCTAAGCCTCACCTCGCATCTACTGTTTTATGTCCAATAATCCTGTCTGTTCATACGACTGAGGCACAAAACAAGTGCACAAACTGACAACGCTTCATTTGCTGTAAACGTAATCTAAGTATAAAGACAAGATATTTTCCGAGATTATTTTTCCCATCTTTAGGTTATCCCTCCAGATTTATGGTGCAGTAAATTTAGAAACCCCATCTCATTTCAGTCAATTCTAATAATATCATTAATGTTGTGTCGGCTATTGACTAATTATAGTAAATGCTATGTTACACAAAATATATTTAACTGCAAATTGACAGAAAATTTTGCCTCAAAGTAATCAGATTTCGCTCCTAATCATGAAGGGGAACACCTTTCTGGAAACTAGGCACTTTATAAAGATTTAGTAATATAGTAACCGTGTGATGCCACAATTAGTTTTTAAAACCTACTGCTTATTAGTGCCTGACAGAACTATGTGAAGATAGCTCTTTGTTAACGTGACAACTTACCTACTCTAAGAAACAAAAATTGGATCCTCCTGTTAAGTCATTATACAAAAGGAGAATTAGCTCATGTAATAACTCATTTTCTAATTTTTTCAGACAAGTGTCAGTGCTGAAGCAAGATAAATAACGCTGCACTGCTTTTGAAAATGCCAGAATGTGCTTGTTTATCAAGTGTCTGAAGCACATATTTTGCATTTTCAACTGAAGTTTGACCTGTAATTAACCACCACTGTTCATTTTTCACCAATTCCTAAAGGACGCCAGCTATCTTTATGAAACAAACAGCCAGTCAGCCATATTGAACACCTGCATATAATGATGCTCCAGCAAAACAAGAGAAATGCTTCTTTATCCTTATCTCTCTTTTGTTACAAGTGCACAGACACTATTCTCTGCAGATTCATTGCTGATGGAGTTCAAGGAAACTCCTTCGAGATGTAGTGGAGTCAACACAGACTCCCAGGTATCTACATGAGAAGACATATTTAATGACTATCCAACTCAAGTTATGCTCAACATCATATATCACACTGCAAACACAAAACAGCGATAAACGTGTTTACAAACTGGTTTGTGAAAGGCTGCAAAGCCACCACAACACTAATGAAGTCAATGTACCTATTTAACAAGCAACTAAGTAGTTTACAGTTTGTTTACACCTCATTAAAAACCCTCTACAAATATGCATCATCATAAAATTGCAATTTGAGGCGACATTTCCAGTCGCCTGGTGTGACTATAGAACTAACAGAGGGGGGCTGACTTTCCTAGACTAATGCATGAATGCTCACAAGTCGCAGCAACAGGACATTTCCTCCGTTCTGCCAGCATGGCCTGAATGCAGCACTACAGCTCTTAGAATTTCTTGGTGACCATAGAACAATCGCGTTACAGCCAAGTGCTGAGAGAAGTGGCCAAACATCACTCCCATCTCACCCAGCAATCCTTCAGGAGCATAAGACACACCTCTCAGCACCCGTGTTGATTGGCACATGCCTCACTATCTCACCTCAGCCTCGTTTATCCATTTATGGCTTGCAAGTAACTCGTGGTATTATTCCAGGCTTACAGCGTTCCTAGAATGACTTAATTGCACGAAAAACAGTGAAGCAGCACACTACTGTGGGCGAACAGCCTAATGTACCTAAAAGATTAGACAGGCATGAGCTCAACAGTCACAAGCACGGACAAACTTGCGCACATTCATGCCCATCCCCCTCCTTCGCCAACTCTCCACTCGGTTACACAACATATACAGGGATTACTCTTCATTGCATGAGATGAGCCGCTCAATGAGTGGCCTTTTATCATGGATGCCCCTGAGTGCATTAAGAGGCATCCATAACATTACAAATAGGAGACAAGAGGAACTTATGATAGAGGTTATACCTGTTGTAGAAATACACAAGATGTCTGGTGCAGGCATTGATGCAGACATCAGAAACCTACTGAACAGTGTCAATGAAAGCAGAAAAGCAAAGATGAAGAGATGTGATTTCTAGGAATATTTGTATTTAATATTAGGGTAAATTCTGAATGTTATCTGCGGTGGTAGGTGTGAGGTTCCACTGTGGACCCACTCTCTTTTCAGTGTGGATTGGCTAGTGTGGGAGACACTGGAGTATAATCTGCTGGCATTAACTTGCTCTCTAAAAAAAGCACTCTCGACAGGGATTAGATTATCATGGCAAGGTCAACTCAGACTCACTCTGTCTCCCTTTATGTCTCTTTATCACTCTGGTGTCTTTTACTCTAATGGTTTTCCTCTCATCGTTTGTCCTCCCGTCCTCAGGTGTAGATTTTGATTTCAGTTCTCAACTAAATATAGGTCAAGCTACAAGTGTGAAAGAAAACACAATAAATTTACACAGATTAAACACATGGGATGTTCTATAATCATCAATTATGTGGTACATACAGTCTAAGAAAAAATTTGAAACAATTCCCAAGTCATGTCATCAAATTGCTTGTTTTTTCTAACTAACATTTGAAACCTAAAGATTTTCCCTTTATTATAAGCAGCAATAATTTAATGGAAACGGAAAATTATAAGCCTTTTTGCCTTTAGAAAACCACTTAAATATTTAGAATTACCATTAACTATATTTGCTAAATATTTTTGGGTGATCAAGTAATCAATTAATCAACTAATTATCTAAGCTCCAATTCTCACTAATGGTTTTGGTTCTCCTGGAAAATGAGATTTGGCAGTGCTCTCATTTACACCCGTTTCATTCTCAGTAACTATTTTAGGATTGAAACCCAAATGATAACATCTTCAGGTTGTGTTAATCTTAAATTTGAGTTCATCCTTGAATCTTGCTCTATTGGACATTAGCCAAATAACAGAGTGGAACGTTAGTTACTTTTTATCGTGATTACTTTAATCTACTATGACATGTAATTTCTCTATCTCTATAGTTGATTTGAACTGATTGTAGTCCATTAAGATCTAATGCTTAGGGGTCAAAATTTAATTCATCGCCACCAAAGAGCAATCTAATACACCTCTTAAATGTTTAAATTAGAAATTAGAGTTTAAATCTCTCCTCTGTGATTTAAATAAGAAATTGATGTTGATTTTAGCCAAACTCCACACTTGGTGTTTGATATTTTTAAAATGAAAATACAGTAAACCTACAGCAAAACCTCTTTACTACAGCTGATACTTCAAAGTAGTTTTGAAATCGACCTGGCCTTCGGCTTTGCTCCTTCTGTGATATGTATCTAATGTAGATCTTTATCAGTGTGCAAGCTCATAATCCTCAAGTTTCATAGTAGATGTTGATTTGTAACGTGTGTAATTTCCTACTTTGTGCTATGATTAAGGTAAGGATTGAAGAAAGGTAAGGTGATACCTGCTTAGCGATTTTACCCTGGAGCACAAGAATGACAGCTGGCAGGAGGGTCTGGATTAGGTTTCTCATAGGGGTATTGCATCTTTTACACCACCGCTTCTTTGGAGTAGAATGGGCCGATAGTAACCTGACTCCCTCAGACCCATCCAATCTCATCTCTCTCTGTCTCAATGGGACCAAACAGAAGGGATCTGTGAACGCCTTACTCATCCCTCCCATCTTCCATCTGGACATTTTGCCAGTGTTTGCACTCCAGTTCCTCCACTGGAGACTTAAAGGGCTAGTTCTTCTTTTCCCCCCATGAACCTTTCAGATTCATCACAAACTAGAGCTGTTCTCTGGCCATTCAATATTCCATTGCATCAGTTTTTTGTTTTGGTGGGGAAGACACTAAAACCACGGAGAACTGCATTACAATCGACCCTTAACAGTGACATTTTGTACTCTTTGAAAAACTTTTTTTAATTGCTCCTCTTAGGAATGTTGTATGGAACGTACTGGCACATTTTTTTATCATAACCTATATCTGTTATTTTTATTACCGATTAAATGGCAAAGTTCCTGATTATTAATCTGTTCTACAAAATTTGACTAAATACTAAAAGTAGATATACTTATCTGCATAGGTTTTGTATTTAAGCAGACAGAAGAAAAGAATAAAATATAAAAAAACACTTAAAAGAATAATTAATTACCCAAACCAGATTTTTTTATTAGTCCAATAAACAGTGGATATATATATATATATATATATATATATATATATATACACACCCAAATCTAGAAATAAACAAATAAATAAAACAAAGAAAAATATATAAACCCAAATATAGAAAAAAATAGTAACAAAAATGTTTTATATATATGTATATATAATAAATACAATTTTTTTTTAAATGATGTATTTTTGCAGCAGTGGGTTTTACAGGATTGAAGGAATTTCCTCGTCTGTTTACATGTCACTTTATGCTGGTGCTCTGCGTGACCCTAAGGTCCAGGTAGCTTAAACAACATACCCCATGCAGACAAAGACAATGTGGTAGAGACAGCTAGCATGTGTTAATGTTGCTCTGCATCCAGCATGTGGTCCATCTGTATGGTGTGCTGTTAGGTAATCACATCAGAAGAGAGGATGCACACTCAGCAGGAACGTCTGCACGCTATTTTAGAAGAGATTCCTGTGCTTTGCACACTTTTGGCCCCTGTGAACTGTGCAGTTGTGTTTAAACATAAGTGGAATTCTAAAGGCTTTTTTTCTTTTATCCTGATCCTGTAAATCATGTCTGAGACGATGTTGTGCCTATGTTTTACTATTATAAACAAGTGTGACACAGTATTTCATGCTTGAAAGTTCCATATTTGCATAAATTGATGAGAGTTTTAAGTATTTTGTATAAGGGTTGCTGGGATCATACTCATGCAATGAGCCAGTGATTTTAATAATCATTTCCTGCCTAAGACAGTCCCTGAGCACATGCTGTTTCTACTACTTAACAGTGGATTCACAGGGAACAACGGCTTAATGGTTTTGACCTGTTTTGCCAATCTATTTCTCATTGAGGTTTGCTTCTGTTGCAGGATGGAGTTCAGGACAGAAAGCTTCATTTTCATTTGACGCGGTCACTGATTTCCATTCCAAATTAAATAGTTACTAAAAACTAAAAGGCATTATTAGCTGTGTAAAATACCTCACTTCTCATAGTTTGTATTCATTTTCACTGTTCTACCCACTATGTTGACATTCTTGTCGACGCTGTCCACTTGATGCTTTTCCAGATGTGATCCTGAAATTACGTTTATTGGTTCACGGTACACGTAAAAACCTAAAATGTTCCTGTCTATTGTCACACAAGGGAGCTGCCAAAGTAGAGATGGCCTTGCCCCTCACATCCTCCTGTCTGCTCTGTCTGCTCCCCTCCCCCTTCCAGCAACAAGCCCCTGTCCAGACCCCAGTCTCCTGACCTAATCTAGATGATTAAATCATTTTTCTTTAGCACAAATTTTGTCTCCCCGCCCTCCACCACCACCACCACCACTACTCTTGTCTGGTAGTTGTCGCACACCCTCCCTATTGATCGTCATGCAGAGGAGATTACCCTAATAGCTGGGATTACCTCCCCACATGTTGGTTGGCCACATACTCCAGGGGAGGAGGGGAGAGCTGGGGATGGTGCATGTTGTGCATGATGTGCAAGTGTATGGAGGGGAGGAAGGGGAGGGTGGAGGAAGAAATTAAAAAAAAAAAAAAAAGAAATCTGGGCCTATGTTTGTTTATTGCCTGTGAGTGCTTTAACATAAAAGGGCTACATCCGACATGATGCCCGTGCGCCTGTGGGATGTAATTAGACTTTTTTTTTGCAACCTACATAGCAATCTTTATCCTTAAATGCTAACACCGCTCAGTCAGGAGACAAGCACCATCTATCTGACAACGATTTGTCCCTTCACTATCTCTATACAACTCAGTTAGCATTACTTTTAAAAGAGATTAAAACATCTAGCTGATTAAACGGTTGACGGAAGTTGATAACTAGTTAAAATGTTCAGTTAATTATCAAATTAAATGTATGCCTTAATAGTGCAATTTTGAGGCATTAAGCTTAGGATGATTGGGGGGATGCACAATTTTCTTACCTTTTTAACACTAAAAGACTAAAAAAGAAAGTAAACAAGTCTCACTGCTGCCCTAATAACCAGTTTTCTGCCATCTCCTGACAACAATGCCATAATCTAGTGGCCAGCTCAGTCCCATCCACATGTTTCACAACAACAGCTCAGTTGGACATCTCTAGTATCTGTCGGTGGGGCGCTGCTTTACTTTTACTGTTTCTAACAAGTGCAGGAGAAGCTAGAAATCAAGATGTTAAAGCCAACAGAGGCAGGCTGGCAGGCAGAGAGAGAGGCTGGAGGCCATTCAGACAGTGCAGAGAAAAAGGAATTCCGTTAATCCGCCGCTGATCCGGTACAATGGCAGCCTTGTTGTCTGTCCCGTTTGCGCTCACTTGCCACAAGTTTGCGTGTTCACTGATAGCCGGTTAGCAGCTGTGCCCAAAACCGCAGTAAAACAAGATGGTTTAATGAGGCTACTTGTGTGCGGAGCGGACAGCCCGGAGACTCGTGTGTCAGTCGCCCGGATTCAGAGGACACACGACTTGCCCGAGTGGTTTACAATAACTGACATCCATATTAGTTACTAACTACACGACGGGATGTTGTAGTTTAACTTTCGCCCACACAAACTCCGGCAAAAACAGAGCCAGAGCCGCCTCAGCATCCCTGCTCCGGTCCCACACACCGTCTTTTGTTAGTTAACCGTCGTTTAGCTTCACTCCTTACCTTGGAGGGGTTAACGTTAGGCGGCAGGTCGCTCCTGAAGGAATCCCATCACCGATAAAACAATGGCGAAGCTCCGTCCGTCCGGTTGATAAAAGCAGACAAATCTGGCCGCTGTTCTTCGGCGCCGTGTTCGTCCGTGTTTACCCCCCGTAGCGTCAAAAACTTGGGTGTATTTCAATCACAGCGGTGCACCTGAACCGCAGTCCCGTCCTCCTCCTGCTCCTCTGCAGCGGCAGCAGCGGCCGTCGTCGTTGGGGACATGAGTGACGCGAGAGATAACGTTATTAACGTTAATAAGGAGCAGCGCGCGAGGCTCTGCCCCATTCACTGCTGATGGAAAGAGAGATGACCGGTGGGCGCGCGGAAGGCTCACTTTGCATTACCATTAGCTTATAGCACAGATACAGTAAATAATAATAATAACATTTAGTGATAAATACCAGGATGAGTGTAGAGCATGACCTGTGTACATTAATACAGGAGACAAAGGTCAGTCACGGCCTTTGTAATAAGAAAAAAACAATGCAACGAAAAAAAACACCCATCCTGCTTTAGTTGAAAAAAGTCAGATTAATAATTTAAAGCAAAACTTAAAAACTAAAATGCAATTGGAGACAATCTTTAATCATGCCTTATGTCATAGTGTGTTTTTTAAAGTAAAACTATGAGTATTTTGATGAAATTAAACTGCTTCAGTAGAAAAAACAAACAAAATGTAAAATTAATAATTTAACACAAACGTAAAATAAAATATGCAACCAAGTTTAATCCGACCTTTTTTCATACTTTATTTTGACAAAAAGATAAAGTATGAGTTTTTTTTGAAGAAGTTACACCAACTGCTTCAGCAGAAAAAAAAACAAACATGTAAAATTAATAATTTTACACAAAAATAAAATAAAACGGGGAGCAAAGTTTTATAAAACCATTTGTAATAAGCAACAACAAAAAAATACCCCATACTGACATATTAAAAAGATGAAGATGAAAACCTTCACCCATGGTGATCTTTGAAAGAAGAGTCAGCTGCATATATGTTTGTAGGAAAGTGTTTTGCTTGCTGTGATAGCATAATAGACTCCTCTTATACTCACCATTTAACATGGTCAGATCATCCCTGGGCAAGAATCTGCTGTGGGCCCCCACTGACCCTCAGCCCCTGCCACCACCAAGTTCTCATTACAGCCAAACCCCTTGAGCCAAAGCATCACTCAGCATGTCCTAGTTTGCAGGAATTTGATTAAATGCAATTTTATTTAGGAAAAAACTCCCCATGAAGCCAATAAAAACTAAAGCAATAAAGGTCTTGAGACTAGATTCTGTCACAGGGCCTCTTAATAGTGCAGGGCCAGATATTTGGCTCACATTTTAAGGGCCCAAGAACTGTAGCTGATGTTCTGTATCAGTTAATGGGGATCCTTATAAAATCAGAATTGACAGATATATATCTTCATACATTTTTAAATTAACTTACTTCTGAAAATCCAGTCTTTGAGAGATTCCATGTGTTTTCAGTGTGAGTGATGGGGAACAAAATCTCCTGTTTTGCGTCTTTGCAGAAATGTGTGCAAAATTGAGGTTGGCAATAAAGTCAGATAAATCAAGAGGATATCTCCAAAGTTGTGTTTTTGAATATAAAATTCCATATTTTTTATCCTCTGCTGGAACTCAACAGGGAAACATTTTCTTGGTGAAGTGAAAGAATTGGATCAGACCTCTGTCAAACAGTTTACAGATATATGACATCCATGAAATGTGATGTGGAGTTTATTGCTTATTATTACATGTGCTGCACTAAATAGTTCCGCCAGTGAATGTAGAATTCAGCATGTTTTGCATTTTTCTTTTGAAATTGTGGCTGTTGTGATGAAATTTCTCACAATTACAATGTCAGCTTGGACTTCCAATTCAGCAAATCAGCATTTCTCTCTGCATGCTCATTTTAATGGCGCGAAAATCATTGCAGAGTCAGTTTTCCATAGGACTTTTGTTTGGTATGGCTCAGACAGGTGAAGAAGTGCTGATGCCAGCAGTATTAGGATTATTTGTTTTAACTTTGCAAGATCCTATAATGAAATGTGTAGCAATTACAACACAACAAACACAACCAGCAAATCCAATAATCTGCACATCTGTAGCATAGCAGCTGGTCACAGATGTGTGTGTTTGGTATTTTTTATGCTATGCGTTTCTTCCCTGAACTTCCCCTTCCTCCATCTCAGATCAAATGTGTTCAGGCTGCTTGTTGTTGTTAGCTCAGACATTTGACACCAGAGGGCTCACTTACTTCAGGCCACAGTCAGGTGCTGTTTTTTCATTTCTACAAAGGGTGGCGACAAAGTCCTGTCTACAGTCACTCTGCTCCCAGACTTTTCCTCTCCCTGAACTCATGCTCAGCTGACATGCTCAGAAATGTACTCAACCAAGTGGTGTAAGTGGAATGCAAACAATACATTGAAACCTAAATGTATGAAACCGCCCACCCAACTATGTGATCCAGTCAGCAAATTACTTCAAATTCTATTTGTCTTTTTGTGACATTTTGGGTAGTTTATTTCATTGGCTGTTGCACTGAGAGTAGACTTTTGTTCTCTTGTTAAGATGGAGCCTTTCATGTCATTTCTTGAGTAAATGTTTACAGGACCTGAGAATCAGACTAATTCCTGGGCAGGTTCTTTGTGGCTGAGATGAGGAAGAGTCTGGGGTGCCAATAAAATCACGATGTGAGGGATAACCTCCTTAAATAGTGTTCATTTTGACAGTTTGATCAATATTTGTGCAACACTTCTGTCACTGAAATAGGAAATGCTCTTTTAAGATGCATATTACATTGAATTTTTGCACAAAGTTGGTCTTTTAAATTTTCCCCTTATGGTTGTTGTCATCATATTTACTAATATGAAGTAAATGTGATTAAATCTGCTCAATCTTATAAAGGTCACAGCACAAAGCAAACCCTCCACATTCAATTTACCCGCATAGGATTTGATGACTTTTCTTTGACCTGTTTCAAAATGGTTCAGTGTCCTCCTTTGAGCCCATGGATTTGGGTGTCGAAGCTTGACCCTAAATTTATAATATAATTTAGAGATTAATTTAGCAAAGGTGAGAGAAAACTATAGAAGAAAGAGTTGAAATGTGGCGAATAAAACTATCATTATCATGTGGACTTCAGCTAAAGAACTATTTTAACATTTTGGGAAATATTAACCTTCTTTCAATCCTAAATGATCTTAGAGGGCTTGTAAATGTGAAAGTACAGTAATTAATGTAGCATAAATGCTGCAAACATGAGAAAAACTGCAAGCCTAATTCTGCATACGGTACCTCTAAATCCGCAACAACAGTCCAGAACATAACCTTGCATTTTATTCTTTTTACTCAAGTTTATTGCAGACTCAGTAAACAAGATGTAATTTAATAATCAGAGGTGATGGTGGCATATTTTCAAATCTTAGATGCTAAATAGAGCGAACACTGGATCTTCACACGTTAATAGTGTTCAATGACTAATCTGCTGGTTTGTAGTCTTGATAAGGATTCTTGTCTGATCCTAGTATTGTGTGCTTATGAATAAAATGCAAGACTATAGCATAATTAAGACAGAGGGAAATGTACAGGTTGGAATTAACGTGTTGTTCCTGTAGCACGTCCCTCGCAGTGCAACCATGAACACTCCTGGAGCTGCATGTTGTGTTCAGTTAGTTTATGATGATGCCTCGGTTTGGACAGACCAGCATACATCAGTTTCCCCACTCTTCCGCCTTTTCCAGCCTAATCTTATTTAGTCATTCAGCGCTGATGTTCTTTCCACTATCAACGATTGATAATGAAGAGTCATCTCTGCCGCTCAATCTAATCTGGAAGCAGCGCCCCAGATATAAATAGAAAAAAAAAGGAAAGAAACAGAAACAAATTGACTTTGCTCCGTCCTTTTTTTCACCTGTAGGTTTAAGTGTTTTTCAACAACAATATGTTAAATTCATTTGTTGCCTTTCTGCTGCTGTGCAAAGATCCTCAGAAGCTGATTAATCCTTTAATGTGAACTGTAAAAAAAATGATGGGCTTTAAAGCTAAATGGCAGTTCTGTAAGTGCTCTCTGTAATTAATGTATTAGGAATGAAAAGCAGGCCATGAAATGTGCAAATACTGAAAATGTAGTAAGGCGGGAATAAATGATAAGCCTTTAACATTCACTAACTGTTTCTACTGTATGGTATGTTTTAGTTGAGACTAAACAGCAAATCTGTCTTTCAGAAACAATATTACCAATATTGGTTGGATTTTAGTTGAAATATGACAGCAGAAAAAAAAGATTGGGGATGTCGGATATTGGTTTTATTGCCAATAACCGATAAGCCGATGTTGTCCAACTCTCAATTTCCGATTTCAGTATCAACCAATACTGATATATGTGAGCTATTTAAAGGGGAACTTCGGTTTTTTTCAACCGGGGGTCTGTTTTCATATGTCATTTCATACATGTGAGTGATGGAGAAATGAATTTTCGACATAGCTCCAGTATCTAGCCAGGCAGGCAGCTTAGCAGCTCAGCTAGCAGCTCAGCTAGCGAAAAGTATGGGGCAACTTGCCCCCCCCCCCCCCCCCCCCCCCCCCAAAGTCCGCCCTAACGTGCTTTTTTCCCTCATACTGACCGGCTCGGATAGTCTCAACCATAGGCGTCAGTTTAGGGGGGGACGGTGGGGACGTGTCCCCCCCACTTTTTGTCAGGGCTCATTTTGTCTCCAACACATTAAAATTCTTCACATGTAAGCCGTTGTAAACCCAGTTATTTTCAGTAGTATAGACAATTCCGACGCTCCTGAACGCACCATCCGCACTCGGCCGAGAGTTTCACAGACACGCAGCACACCTTCGTGAGGTTAAAAAAACAAACAAAAAAAAAATGCGCAGATGCTAAATTTGCGCCTGTGCCAAGTGGAAGCTCCGACCAGAGGCGTGCAGGGGCAAAATTTCGGTGCGGGAGAATTAGTACTATAGCGGCCCACTGACCCGTTTACCCACATGTACTGATAGCTCAACAGTTTATGCCTCTGTCTTTGGTGCGGTGGTTGTGAGTTCAAGTCCAACTTGTGGCATTTTGCCGCCGTTCTTCGACATTTTCTCAAAGTGCTGTGGTCTCCGTCCGTCCCCCCCACACACACTTTTAAAAACAAACTGATGCCCTTGGTCTCAACGAGTGTCCCACAACATACTAGAGATGAGAGGTGAACGGAAACCTCCACATTATCTGGCGATCGCTCTTTGTTTTGGTCTGTATCCAAATCTCAGGGCGCAAGAAAGCAAATCTCGTTTCGAAATCGCGCGAGATTTCGAAACGAGATTTGCTTTACGTGCCGTGCATCAACTTGTCCCATGACCGACACCTCAGACCAGCTGCTTTGGCTTCAAACAAAAAAACAAGAAGAATTTTGTTTAACTGAATGTTACTGAATGTGTTTTTCTGTATTTTTATGTTCTTGCATTGTGCATAATAAGTTAATCCATAGTCTTTAAACGGTTCAGGTTTAGAACAAAGGTTAGGTTCTGTATCTGGTCCAGATCTGGAATGAAGATGGGGATGTAAACGATCATGAAGAGTCAGGCTAATTCTCGTTTTCTGTGGGTCAAACGAGGAAGAATCTGGGTTGCCAATGAAATCACAATGTTAGGGATAACCTCCTTAAACAGTGTTCATTTTTGACATTTTGGTCACTATTTGTGCAATACATCTCTCACTGAAATAGGAGATGCTCTTTTAAGATCCATTTTAAGTTGAATTTTTCACACAAAATTAATTTTTCATTTTTCCCCTTATGGTTATTGTCTATGACTTTCAGTAGTGTTCCAATAGCCATCATCATCCTCTCCATACATTCAAGAATTGTGTCAGTTGTTGCTGTGTGCTGATTATAAGAAAACTGTGTGGAATATGAGTGATGTTTGCCAGGGTGTGTCACCAAATTTGATGAAAATGGGAGGAAAAAGAAGCCGAAGAGAAACAGTTTGGGGTTGCTGGATAAGTTTTTAACCGAACTTGAAGGACTGCAGTGATGTCTCTCATGTTTGTTGTTGAGGTTAGGGCTCTTATTCCAGTTTTTTTTTTTTCAATGCATCTTTGCATCTTTTGGAGTTTTGTTTCTTAGTGTTTCATTAGAACCAATTATACGGCTGCTGAATATGCAAAATGAAAAGCATGATGAGGGTGGAGCATGAATTCAGGGTGGGGGACATCCACATTGTTGTTCATGCTGTGCAGCAGAGTGGTGGCTACAAAAACAACTGCTGAAGATTTCCCACCTTTTGATATTCAGGTAAGATCATTTTTTGTCTTTTGCTTTGAATATTTATGTCGAAACCTGATGGAAAAACAAACTACTAAATTAAAAAAAGTCATTAATCAAATTACAAGAGCTTAAATATGCACACATTCACTGTATATAGTAGTTATTGTAAACTAGAAGTGTTTTTGAACAATCTGGTCGATCTGTAAAACAAAATTTAAATAGTTTTATCAATCACAAGGTCAGAAAAGAATGGAACCTTGAGCTGGTATCACCCTGAAGCACATTTTGCCTCAAAACGTATTGATCAAAGTGTCTGATCAGGTGGTGTTTTGCTGAAAATATACATGCAAAAATATTTAGATATTCATAGGGAATTTTTAAATAACTTTATTCATGTTAATTGAACATATTTTCCAGTTTTACCCAGTAACATTTAGCAAACATTGTGTTTACTGTTACTCACAAATAGCACATTTTGAGAAGATTTGTTGATCAGTAAGTCATTATTAGCAATACAAAGACTACCAAGATCTGAAAAGGAATGAAAAGAATGAATGGATTTTTAAAAATTCAATTTTTTTTGATAGTATTTACCTCTAAAGCCAAAATACCATTAGTGTTTGCAGATAATTTCACATTGCATCAGTTTTACTAAATAAGGTAGATCACAATTCTTATCTTGCAGAAAATAATACAGTATATAGTGGAATTAATGACAGATCAATCGTATCAGGTTGACACTGGCACTGGTTAATCTAATATTGGCATAAATACTTGCTTGGTTGCATGCTTGAATGTGCTCAGCAGTGAACTTCTATAGACACATGATTAAAAACTGACTCTTCAGGACTTCTGACAGGATTTTCCACTTCAAACGGTAAAATTAGTTTGATAACTTTATATTTTAATTCATACATCCTTCTTGACTCTCAGAGATCTAAATTGGATTATCTAACTCTGTGGGTAACACTTTAGTGTAATTTGTTTATCTGACAAAGCTAATCTGCTTATTTACTCATAAACCGCAGCGCCTATTATATAATAATGATTTCCTCTTTCCTTGCAGGGACGGATGACTGTCATCTAATAAACACACAGCCAGAACTTGCCTTTTCAAAAATTTATTGTTGCCATAAGGAGGACAAGTGGAAACATCACATCATCTTAAGGACGGTCCTCGCTGTCATTAAGGAAGACTGCAGGGGAGCAAAATGTCAGACACTGACAAGAGACTTGAGTTTTTCAGCAACATCCTGACCAGCTGCAGCATAAGTTCACTCTGTAATAACTCTCAGCTGTTGTTCGACAACATAAGCACTGGCAATGGGCTGGAGATTCTTGATTTTGAATCCCCCTGGTTAAGAGTAGTCATCTCGGTGGTGTACTTTGTTGTGGCCACAGCTGGAGTGTTGGGGAACTTGTTAGTGATGTTCCTGCTGTATTCTACTCACACCATCACTACTGGCACCATCAATTTCTTTGTTTTTAACCTAGCTTTGGCCCACCTGCTCTTCTCCATGGCCCTACCGTTCTGGGCTGTGGACCTTGCTCTGGACTACAGCTGGCCCTTTGGCTTGATCACATGCAAGGCCGTGTCCTTACTCACCGCGCTGAATGTCTACGCCAGCTGCTTTTTCCTCACAGCTATGAGTTTAACCCGCTACTGCTACGTGGCCACTGCTTTCAAATCCAGCACCTCCCTGTGCAGCAGATCCTTCACCCCTCCGCTGGCCACGGTTTTTATCTGGGCTGGAGCACTCGTAGCAGCCGCACCCCGAGCTGTGTTTGCAGACCTGAAACGTGTGGGCAGTGGCAATGACACAGCATGCCTGTTCCAGTTCCCAGACGGTACGGCCTGGCTCGGAATGAACCAGCTCCTGAGAGTAGTGCTGGGATTCCTGCTGCCCTACGCCATCATCATCCTCTCCTACCTGCTTCTGCTGCGCTTCCTCTGTCGGCACAAGCTGAAAGGCAGCAACTCCCGGAGAAAGGCTGATATTTCAAAGTCTGTGGCGGTGGTGGTGCTTTCATTCTGCGCCTGCTGGTTCCCCTACAACGTCCTCACTCTTTGGAACATCCTCATCCATCTTGACATCGTTGACATCAGCCCCTCGTTCTTCTTGGCCCAGACATACTTCTTCCCTCTGGCCAACTGCTTGGCTTTCACCAGCAGCTGCTTCAACCCTGTCATCTACTGCCTGGTCAGAAAAGAATACCGAGTGGCCCTCCATAATGTGCTCCTCAAATTGAGCATTGCTATTATGTCCAAGATGCCCTATGGCATCAGCTCTGAGGAGGGGTCAGGGCAGGCCATGCAGCTGGCTATTCCACTCAACAACATGTACAGCCAGACATCCCAAACCGATGCAAGGAAGTACGCAAAAATGTCAGCAATCCCAACTGCAGTTTCTGGTCTGTAAAGCCACAACACGGCAATTCAGTTATATATACTTACACTTTTTACAAAACGCATGCGTTTTATGTAACTACGATGAGAGTTTTAATTATCTGCTTTAGAAAGACTAGCCCTTTCCCTGCAAAGATGTCCAGTATGTTTATTTTAAGTCTGTTGCACTTTAAAAACTATGCCTAAGCTTTTGTGGGTCTGCAGAAGATTTGAGCCTTATTCATTGACAGTGTCAGAAAACCTAAGACTGTGTAATGCTCTTTTTCTCCTTTTATTGTTCATATTATTACAGTGAGACCCTATACAATAGTGTACAGTTGTTTAAAACCCATGTACAAATGTGTCTGGAACCATTAATATTGCTGCATTCTTGGTCTAAGTTGTGGTTGGCTCTGTTTTACTGTCCAAGTATGAAAACATTTTCGTCAATTGTTTGAACAGAAATTAAAAAATAAAACATGTGGATCCAAACCTTCACTCTCTACTTGGTACTTTGTATTTTTGCTTTTCACATGGTTTTCTTTATATAACAATGTCTCACAGTAAGAACAACAGTGATCTCACAGGAAAAAATAAGAGCTGGCCTCAGGTTTAGTATTGTTTGTTACAAGTCATTCAAGTCTTATTATATATCAGAGATAGGGTTCCCCACAGAAGATTACATGGTATATCGATAATGGATGGATGGATTTTAGTACTGCTTTGATAAAATAACGTTTTGTCGATAGGGGATACATGCTTGACATATTACAAAAATATACAAAATTTTGTTTTCATTTTTCTACAGAACAAACATTTCAGCTAAACAGAATATTGCCTTAAAGAGTCATGGATGTGCCTTTTAACATCAAAATTGCAAGATCTAGTTTGACTCCAGTATGTCACAAGATGGTGCTGTTGCTTAATTTTTAAAACTAGAGAAGCCCAAACTGATGAGGGAACAGCATGGATTCATCTTTTTTCAAGGAGGCTTGACAGTCAGTTTTACAAAATTCAGTCCTGTTTAAAACATCTCAGATGTTTTATCATTATTGGGGATGAATATTAGAACATTTGCTGTCGCCACAAGAGTGTTCAATGAGATCAATATTGCAAACATTTCTCCATTTAAACAAGAAGCTAATGTTAGCAGGAGATTAGCATAGCAAAGATAATGGCTTGCTGTAGTCAGAAACACTGATTAAGCAAATAGGCTAGTAGTAGTGAGTTTCAGAGGTGCCAGTAGGTACATTTTGTTTCCTTAAGAGACCAAGCTAGCTGCTCCTGTTTCCATTGTTTATGCTAAGCCATGCTAACTGGCCTTCTAATCCAGACATATATCATACAGAGAATGCAATTAACTTCTCTCCAAGAAAGCATAAAAAGTCTTCTGAAATATGCTGACTGTCAGCACACGTTAGTTTCGAAATGACGACAGAAAATTGATTTAGCAAAGGTATATATACAAAAGGCGCTACATTGACATTTTGAAACCAGATTGAAAAGTGTTGTTCATCTGATAGAGAAAACAAGTTGTGTAACCATAGCTGTTGGTATAATAAGTATAAATATGCTAAAAACAAATCGACTCGTGAAAAGAAGTGAGATTTATTTTTTTTATTATTATTTTTTATTATTTTATTATTTATTTTTTACAGAGTGGATTGTGAGGGAGCATAGAGAGATATAGAACAGATTCACCTTCATTGTCTTGCAGCGTGTGTAAGGCAGTTGGTTGCCAGCAGTCCTTTGGCATCATACAGATCTCTGATGGAGAGCAGCTGACATCCCATTACCCACTCAATCATTGAAATGATAAGAGGGAATGCTGAGCCAGGCTGTGATGAGTGACTTGAGAGGATGGACTATGATTAGTTGTGACACCAGAAAGCTGTTGGCTGACAGAGGAGGAGCGTTGTTTGTTGTATTGTGATTTGAGGGGAAAGCCTTCATCCCTTCACTCATTTGTAATGACAGAAAAGCTGTTGAAGCTTTCAGCAACATCAAAATATTTCAATTTTCAACAACCTAAAGTCCAAGCAGGGATCACTGGAGGTGCTGTTATGAAATGTAAGCAGCAAGTCTGATGACAGCAGTGAATACAGACAGAGTTTGAGGCCAGGGCCATACTTAGCTGGACAACAGTAAGTATAAGTATTTACCCTAAAAACAGACTCTTTCATGTCAAAAGTGAAAACAGATTTCTACAAAGTAATGTCAATTAATTAATCATATGAAACGTGAAGTAGTGATTACATAAATATTCACCCCCTTGAAGTCAGTATTAGATGCAGCTTTGGCCACAATCACAGCATTGATCTTGTGTGAATAGGTCTCAGTCAGGCTAACACCGGACACTGCAATTTTACTTCTTTCTTCTTTTCAAAGCTGCTGAAGCACTGTCAGGTTTCACGGGGATCATGAGTGAACAGCTCTTTTTTTTGTCCAGCCACAAATTGTCAATTGGATTGAGGTCTGGGCTCTAACTCAACCACTTCAAAACATTAACCTTGTTGGCTTTAAACCATTTCTCTGTAGCATTGGCTCTATGCTCCATTCCTCCTGAAAAACAAAGTTGCAGTTCTCTTGCAGACTGCATCAGGTTGTCCTCCAGGATAACCTGATATGTTAGTGCATTCATTTTGATCTTTACAACCTTTATGGCCCTGCTGCTGACCAGCATCCATACAACGTGATGCTGCCACCACCATGCTTCACATTACAATGCTGCCACCACCATGCCTCACAGTGGGAATGATGTATTTGTAATGATGTGCAATATTTGGTTTCAACTGCTTTCCAAGAATAACATAGTTTGACCTGTAGTTCATAGTATAGCATGTCGGCAGAAAAAACCTAATAGATTATTGTGTGTTTCAAAAAGTGCCAAATGATAGGATGTTGCCTAAAATTGTCATGTATGATATGTGGTTAAAAAAATGTCATAGTGAAGTATATTGTCAAAATAGTATGTCATTCAAGAAAATATCAGTTTAAAAAATGTGGTCTAAAAAATGCCATAGAATAATAGTTCATTGCCCAAGTAAAAGTACAGTAACTTTTAAAACTGTTCAAATTCTTATATGTTGCTAAAAAAAAACAACAACAAAAAAATAAAACAAAAAACATCATAGTAATATGTCAATTTATAAAGCCTATAGTATCGCGTGTCGCCCAACAAACATCATAGTTTAGTATGTCACTCTAAAAATGTCATAGTATGGTCTTTGGTCCAAAAAAGATCATAGGTTAGCATGTCACCCAAAAAAACGTCATAGCATAGCATGTCGCTCCAAAAAACATCATAGTATAGCATGTCATCCAACATAGTCATAGTATACATGACATTCTAAAAATGTCATAGTATAGCACGTCATCCAAAAAAAACATTGTTCTGTCCTGGCTGTCTGAAGTAGGTGAGGAGCAACACAAAAACAGTCCAAACGCTGGTTTCCAGAGGGCTAGACGAGTATTTATTTGAAAGAGTAAGTTCACAACAACACAACATGTGAGGGAGTGAAAAGCAAATGGGTGTTAGTAAAATAAAAAATAAATAGAGACCCTTGCGTCTTCAGAACATGGGTCTAGCGCGGCTAGGCTAACAAAGAACGCCTGAACATGTCAAACCGGTTCCATAGTAGAACCATCATTGTAAAAACGTCATAGTATGGTGTGTTGCTCAAAGAACATTACGACCGGCTGTCTAGGGTCGCCGAGGAGCAAAAACAGGGCAAACACTGGTTTCCAGGGGATTAGGAGGCTATTTATTTGAAAGGGTATGTTTACAACAACACAACATGTGAGCAAAAAAATCACAAAGTCTGTCTTTAGTTCAGCTGAAAATATTAGTTTTTGTCTTTTTTATGGACCAAACTTTTCAGGAAAGAGATGAAGAATAATTAAAGCTCTCATGTAGAAGTCCAACTTCTTTTGCATCCTTGTGGAGAGTTTAATCTTAGAGTTTGTAAAGCTGTTGAGTTTTGAGAGTCACATGGATTGTTTTGACATTTAATAATCAAGTCCTGAAATAAAATTACAGTTGTGGATTTCTGTCATTTAGTCTGGACTGAACAAGTAACAGCAGCATGAATCTCAAACATCATTATGAGGAGTCTGGATTGAGGTTTCTCACTTGATAATGATCAAACCTTGAAATTGAGGTTGGTTTAAAAGAATATCCTACCTTAAATCTTTGAATGTTGACCAGAAAGGTTGGTTTCAGGAAGTATTCCACCTACAAGGTCCTCACACATCGACCTTGGAGGAACATTCCACCAAAAATCCCTGGACATGTACCTAAAATGTTGGTTTAACCGAGTATTCCATCCAGAATCCTCAAAGAGACCTGAGGCGCTGGTTAGAGGGAATATTCCACCTAAAACCTCAAATATAGACCCAAAAGAGTGGTTTAGAAAAAAGCCTTCAATGTAGACCAAAAAAGTTAGTATGGAGGAATATTCCACCTGAAATGTAGACCTGAGAAGTTGGTTTGGTAGAACATACCATCCTAAACTTCCTTAAATGTAGACAGTTTGGAAGAAAATTCCACCTAAAATCCTCCATTGTAGACCTTAAAGGTGAGTTTAATGGTGTATTCCACCTAAAATTCACGACTGTAGACCTTGGAGGCTGGTCTGATGGTATATTCCACCCAACATCCTTGAACATAAACTTGAAAAGTTCGTTCAAAGGAATATTCCACTGAAAATCCTTCATCCATCCATCCATCCTCTATACACCGCTTTATCCTCACTAGGGTCGCGGGGGGGCTGGAGCCTATCCCAGCTGACTCGGGCGAAGGCAGGGGACACCCTGGACAGGTCACCAGTCTGTCACAGGGCTACATATACAGATGAACAATATACAGGAAGCCGGAGTGCTTGGAGAAAACCCACGTATGCACAGGGAGAACATGCAAACTCCATGCAGAAAGATCCTGGGCCCACCCCGGGATTTGAACCAGGGATCTTCTTGCTGCAAGGCAAAAGTGCCAACCACTACTACACTGTGCAGTCCAAAAATCCTTCAATGTAGACCAAAAAATCTTGGTGTAAAGGAGTATTCCACCTTAAATGTAGACCTAAAGGAGGGTTTGGAGTAATATTCTACTAAAAAATCTTCTAATGTAGACCCAAAAGTTTTATCTGATGGTATATTCTACCCAACATCCTGGAACATTTACCTAAAAGGTTAGTTTAGTGTTTTTTTTCCCCCAGAAGAACCCTTTAACATTGGGCTTATTGGTATATTCCACCCAAAATACTTGTACATGTACCAAGAAGTCAGTGTAAAGGAAATGCAGAACTAAAAGGATTGTTTAAAGCAGGGGTGTCCAAACTTTTTGCAAAGAGGGCCAGATTTGATAAAGTGAAGATGCCTGGGGGCCAGTACTTCCTTCTGATGTTTTTTTAAGCACAAAAGTTACATGCAAATGTACACCATTTTAAAACAATTTTCATTGTCACAATTCTCTTTATTTTTCAAATGGCAGTGTAACCAAATATAAGCCACTCAAGCAGACATGAACAACTCTAAAAACACAAGTCTACCTTTAATCCATATCTGGAGAGTCAGATAACATTGAACTGTATGGAATATCTTAAATTTCCATGAGTTTGATAAATATTTTTGCCTCATGAACATTTTAAACAGGAGTTATATGTAATGCAAAGTTGTCTGTTATCATTAAAGTTTAAAACAAGTGAATTTTGCTCTTGTCTTTTACAAGATCTTTCAGAGAGTAATAGTTTGTGTCACATCTACAGGTACACAACATCAACAGTTATAACCAAATCTTATTCAAGATGTGTATTAAAAAAAAAGTGCCATAAGTCCAAGTGCATAAGTATGCTGTTGGCTTTTCACTGTTAATAGTGACAGATGTTACCATTCAAAACATTCAGTTTCAGATTGAACAAGAAACCAATAACTTGCTGACACTTATGAGAAGGGTGGTACTGAGATTTGGATTTCAGTAAAGAGGCCAGGTCTGGTTTGCGGGAAGTGGTTGAGATACGTAAAATGTCCCGTAAGTGAGAGTCACTTAGTCTTGACCTCAGTCTGTTCTTGTTTAAGTTCATGACGATGTCTGCTCACACAAATATGTGGAGCCGAATAGGCTCAGCATTTTCTTGGGAAATACTCGCATTTCTGGAAACCTGCCTTTATCCAGCTGCCCATAAAAGTCAACAAGAGAAAGCTGCTGGTGCTTACCGCACCGCTCATCATCACCCTGCAGCTCAATGAGCTCCAGCTGCAGCTGTGGAGGAGCATCATCAGGGTCTACGGAGAAGGGAGAAGAGAAAAGCCACATGTCCTTTTCAATAACTGCAAAATCCCGAAAGCGTTTGTTAAATTCCATAGAAAGAGATGCGATAGCTGTTGCAAAACTCATCATTTGCGCACCGATGTTGTCCTGTGGGAAACTGTCGATGACCTCTTTCAAAGCTGAAATGTGCGCGGTACAGGGCTCCGTTTGGGACAAGTGTCTCTGGAAAAGTTGCAGCTTGGTTCCAAAGGCCTTGATGTGAGCGTACCGCTGGCTCACCACTGCATCTTGTCCTTGCAAATTAACATTCAGCGCATTCAGATGCTTGGTTATGTCAACCAAAAAAGCCAAATCTGCCAGCCATACAGGATCAGACAGTTCTTCCATCGGTTGCCCCTTTTCACCCAAAAAACGTCCAATTTCCTCTCTGAGAGAGAAAAATCGCGGCATTGCGGACCCCTGACTTAGCCACCTCACATCGTTGTGATATATTACGTCTCCGTATTCAGCCTGAATGTCAAGCAAGAACTGCTGAAACTGTCGGTGGTGTAGAGCTTTAGAGCGAATAGACTTGATTGCCTTTACCACTGATTTCACAACATGATCAAATTTGAGATGTTTGGCGCAGAGAGCCTGCTGGTGAATTATACAGTGAAGTTTAATAGCGTTACCTCCTTCTTCACTGACTTTATTGCAGATCAGTGTGGACAATCCACTTCGCTCACCAGCCATGGCAGACGCACCGTCGGTAATGATCCCAGAAACTTTACTCCATGATAGTTTTAGATCATCAACAACTTCACAAACAGAAATGAAAAAAATCCGTTCCTCTGGTTTGGCCTTTAAGGCTTTGGAGGTCAAGCAGCTCCCCTGTTACGTTCATGTTGTCATCAACTCCTCTTAAAAAAATCAAGAGCTGTGCACTGTCAGATGCATCGGTGCTTTCATCGCAGGCTAATGAGAAATAATCAAAAGCCGCTCCCCTTTCCCCCAGTTGTCTCTGAATATCTGGTGATATGTCCTCGACTCTCCGTGCCACAGTGTTAAGTGCCAGGCAAATATTCATAAATTCTTGCTTCTTCTCGGCGCAAACGTTCTCCAGCATTTTCATGACAGAGTCTTTGATAAATGTACCTTCAGTAAAAGGTTTCCCATGTTTAGCTATTAACATGGTCACTTCGTAGCTTGCTTTGGTGATACTTTCCTTTGACTCACAGACCCGCATGAAGAATCGCTGTTGTGATGCCAGAGCAGCTTGGAGTTGGTTCACTTTTTCAGCGCGGTCACTCCCTGTTAGCTTGTCATATGTGTTAGCATGTTTAGTTTGGTAGTGTCTCTTTATGTTAAAATCTTTAAACAAGGCAACAGTCTCTTCACAAATAAGACAAATGCAATTGCCTCGATCTTCAGTGAAGAAGTACTGTAATTCCCATCTTTCCTGAAAGTGGCGGCCCTCACTGTCAACTTTCCTCTTTTTCTTTGCAGTCACCATTGCAGCAATGATCAGAGAAGTGTTCGCCAAGGATGCAGAGCCAGATAACATTAAAGTGGTGCTGCCACCATGTGGTGAAAGGAGGAATTACATTTTAAGTTTTGTGATTTATTTATTCTGTTAGACAGTGCTAGCGGGCCATAAATAATACATTATAAGACCGAAGTTGCGGGCAGTATGAAATCCTACCGCAGGCCGTGATTGGCCCCCGTGCCGGACTTTGGACATGCCTGGTTTAAAGGAATATTTAAATGTTTATTTTCATTATTTAATAATCTGTTATCAGTCAGAACCTTGGCAAACTTATTTTCATCAGTTTTTTTAGTTGAAGTGTGGTCCAGTAGAAGTCCACGTAGTCTGTGTTGGCTTTCAACTGCAGCGACTGGCCGCCATCAGATGGACCGGCTCGTCCTCATAGGACTCCTCCTGTAGCCTTGAGGGGACCACAGGAACATTCAGCAGCTGTTGGAGTTCTTCTTGTCAGGCTCGTGGGAGAATGGCTCTGAACTCTTGTACTCGTCTTCTCCGGGACAATCTAACAGCCTAAACTGTTAACAGCAGTGTAAAGAAGCAAACACACAGACATTGATTAGGACTCAAACTAGATTTATTTTAGAAAACAAATCAATTTAGAGGCATTTGTTCACACATGTGGCTGAATAGGAGGCCATCCAATCAGATTCGAGTCAACTCATGTTTTACTACAAATACATGCAATAATAAATATATACAATGGCTGGTTGCTAGTTTATTCACTATTAATGTCACTTTATATACTGGACTGAAATTGAGCAGTGGAAAAAAGAAGGAATTTAATGAAATTGTGGAGATTCAGAGAAGTAATATTGCACAATGTTAAGTTAAGTGTGGTTTAATTCAAACCAGCTGAACGTTAAACTTCAGTGCAGCTGAACGGGTTTCAGTTAACCTTAAAGTATAAAATAACTTTTTTAAAAGTTAAAATACACAGCAGAGAAATACAGGTTGAGAAGTTCAGTCTAATAATGATGGACAGCTGCGGCAGCAACTAACACAGGTGTTCAGCGGTAATTAACACAGGTGTGTTAATTAGCCCGCTAGCTAACTTCGCCGCTTAGCTAGCTAACTTCGCCGCTTAGCTAGCTAACGCATCCGGACCAACTGCTCAAACATGACAAAACAAAACTCTTCACAAGTCGCTGACTTAACATACAACAAAACAGTGCTACCGGTTAAAAGTATTTATCGTCTTACCGTGTTTTACTCCAAAAACAAGGTCAACAGCAGCCAGAAATGTTACTCGGCGTGCCAACCATAGATATAGAAAACTGGTTACACTAGAACGCTGTCTTCTATATATATCTATGGTCTGAACAATCACTGCTCTCTGGCTCCGCCCCCTCCACACTTGCTGATGACCACTTCCGGTCTCAGAAAATGAAAAAACAGACTTTAAAATTTCTGTCTCTTCCTGATTTTAGTTTTTCTTCTAAATATAAAATGAAAATCAAAGCATTTTTAAAAATTTTGTATATCCCTTTTTGATCATTAAAAGGAAAAACACATTGTATTTAAATTTTATTTTTTGTATTTTAAAAAGAAAATCAAATAACCACTCATTTTTTGTTTTTCAATACCCATTTCAGAACGGAAAATCCAATTGCCAAAATTTACATGGACCACCTAAAAAGTCAGTTTAAGCTTCATTTTAGCTGAAGAAAAATTCTAATGTTAGTTTCTCTGCCATTTTCATAAAAGTCTATTTTTACATTTCAGCTGATTCAAAATTGAAATGTTACAATATTTGTTCTTCATTATTGTGCGCCAATGTTTTGCTCCACATTTAAGAAAATTACCAAGAAAAAACCTTTTCAAAAAGCTGCCATTGTTTCTCTGTTGAATTACATCTGAATATTTTTTTAAAAAAATGTGAAATTGGGAAACTGTAGTAAACTAGCTTAGCTTAGTACGAAGACTGAATGAAGGTTGAAACTGGCTCTGGCTGCAAAAGCAGCCTTCCACCACCTCTAAAACTCATCAAATAACATGGAACACATATAACAATTTTGTGTAAATTTACTGTTTTACATGTGGGTATGTGCCAGACTGTGTTCTTGGGGCCTGGTGCTGTTCTTGCATCAGTTTTTGTGCTATGCTAAGCTAACTGGTTCTCTGCCTGCAAATGAATAAGCACATTTCTCCAAAGCATTTCTTTAAAGAAGTCTTTACAGATTTTATTTTCTTTTTTGAATACGTAAGGGTGCCAAAACAAGCTGAAAACACAACATCAACAGCTTTTTATCCTTTTCTAAAGATGCCATGGCTAATTTGTTAGCAGATTCTTGCCCATTTACTCATTTAGCAACATTCATTATTAGCCTTAATTTGAACTAGTTGTTTCAAAATTTATATTCTCTCTCCTTTTGCTTCTGTTTTTGGACTCTTTGAAGAAATTTCTAGCTGTTTAGATGCTATTTTGTCTCATGTTCCCCAGGTTGTTGCTAATTTTGTCAGTGAACCAAAACAGTAAAGCTGATTAGATGGTAAGGATGGTAAAATTGTTCATTAGCGCTGGGGAAAACTGTTTTGGGTGATATTATCTGAGAGTTTGTCACTTTGACTCCTTTTAACATGATACAGAATCATTAGGCACACTGTTAATATAACAAAAATAATTAGTGCAGCTGTAATGTTCATCAATCTAATTTTAAGGTTGCCTATTTAAGACCAGATCTGGATTTAGACAGAATAGTGGCACCTCCTCCGCAATGAGAGAGACACTAAGATGTTCTGGGGCTGTTTATTTGGATTTTTAATCCACTGCTGTACTTTATTGTGCTGCAGCGCTGCGAAAAGATACCCCAGGCTGTCTCTAAAATTTTCACACTAACATTTTCATCTTTTCTGATTTGTTCCTTTCAGATTTTATAGTTAGTGGAGATCTTAAACAAAAAAATTATCGCCCATGTTCAGCTTTTACTACAAAACCAATGCAGACAGAAGCCTCCATTATAATGTAACGTAAGCCTTCAATCCAAAACCTGTTGAAGTATTTAAAATAACAGATCCTCAATTAGAGATTTATTAATTTATTTAAATCACTCGGAAAAATCACCTGAAAAATGAATACATTCCCTTTGTTCAAACAAAACAAATCATATCAATCAAGTATACTTACACTAATAATAATAATTACAAGCGCAATCATACCTACAATAACTACCATTATAAATAAAACTACCAACATTAAACATCCACCATACAACATCAGGGGACTGGAGGGTATGGCTTATCAATGGGGCATGGCTTATTTTAAAAAAAAATATCAAGTAAATTAAGGTATTACATCCAGTAGGCCTAATTCAAGTCAGAAATCCCACCAACTATATATATTTGTGACACAGTAGGTCAATTGTGCAGAATAATAGCTGCCAAGAAAAATATTTAGTTTCATTCCAAAACGCTATACATCCATTTTAGAAACATAAATATGTCGATTGATGTTAAATACCCTTATTTAAAATATACAAGATATATATCGCTTCATTTATTAGGTCCTGCTTTAGCTGCGGCAAAGCGGCAGTTATTCCCCCTTGGGTCAACAAAGGTTCATACATTGTCTTAAAATGTGATAATTCTGGAAACATAAAGCTCTTCTTTAATAATATCTTCTATAATATTCTTCATCAACTTGTACTACAGTGGGACATTTGTCACATTTTTCATTTGGACCAAAAACAGAAAATTCTGGTTATATAACGACTAATAAAAAAAGAGAAGGTGTAAATGAAACCATAAACGGATGAGATGAGGGCCAAGAGCCGACCAAAATAAAAACAGAGCAGTTGCATGTAGCATTTAACTGTAATGCTCATTCGCCAAAAACATTTGCGTTTTCGATATTTTATGCATTTGGCTTTAAAGATATTAAAAGTTATCTCTGTGTTCCTTGTAACACCTGAGAGTCTGACGAATACCTGGAACACAGCCATCCCATAAATAAAAGCGAGTGACTGTGATGGTAACGGCACTTAAATACAATATTAAACAGGACAAACTTTAGAAATGGCCCCGTGGTTGCAAATGCTGCACACAGGAAATCAAAAAAAATAGCAATAAACAAGCAACCAAAAGTTCCACCTGACTTTTCCGTCTGGTTTGAAGCAAAACTCTAACTCGTTTGTTAGTATTGTCTCTTAAATAAAAAGTAAGAAAGCATCCTCTTGGATCAGATAATTCCAACAGAAAAGGGTGATGAGGACATGATTTCAGAGGTAGCACACTGTACCACTGCAGCTAATACAGAGAAAGGTTCAATAATACATGGGTATATTATATATTTTTATGTCTTTAAAAACATTTTTCGTAGAGATTATGGATTGCAGCTTCTCGTGAAATAAAAACCGAGGTGCAGGTATAACATTTCAAAATACTGTATTGCAATGCAGGCCAAATAAATAAATTAACGCATATTTCCAAAAAAAAAAAAAAAAAAAAAAAAGACTTAAAACTGCAATCCAGCATTGTTGAAAGCACCACTGCTATTTTGGTTACACAACATAGGCGAGCTTTTAGAGAGATATTCGTCATATTATTTCATCTGGAACAGAAATGTGCTATTCTGGGAACTTAATCAGCTCTCATCCCATGAACGCAGTCACTCCATAGCACTGTAGTTTCTGGATTGCAGCATTAAGAGTTAGAATACTATAGGAATCTTTTTTTTTTTTACCACAACTTCAACATGCCTGAAGGCCTACCCTTGATTTGAATACATTTTACATATAAGAATAGATATACATTAAGCTATTTTATACATTTCTGGTAACATAAACATTTAACTTTGTATCATTGATATTTATCTTGAAAGAAAATGTCTTTTTAAAGGCAAGAGGTTAAGATAAATTATATCAACCATGAAATCTGTAATGTAAATGATTCTGACTAACGTACAGAGTTAACCAACACACTGCTTATTAATTCATCACCTGACTACAAAATAAGGACATGTATTATACAAATTTTACAGGGGTTTTATTTATGTATTGGCTTGTTATTTTGGGCCCTGTGGCACAGACTGTAAGGCAGTCAAATCCTATGCACATATACTACATTATCCCTGCTTGTAGATTTCCTTATTGTTTCGTTGTTTTCCCCGTCTCTTTCCTCATTTTTCCCTCTTTCATGTTGTATAATGCAAAAGGCTGAATGCCACACTCTTCTGAAAAAAAACGGAAGAGTCAGCAGGTTAGATAAAAAAAAAAAAAAGATGCCTTCCAATAAGAAAGCCGTGTCAAAGTTGTCTGGTTTTTTTTTGTCTTTTTTCTTTTGTACATTAGTATAGTATCTGACAGCAAAATCGACTTACTCGTCCTTGCATTTAAAAAGCTCATGCAGAACTGTTGCACATCTATGCTTCAGAAACATTAAACACAACAGATGAGTATTCCACTACTTGCTAGAATATGATTTGTTTCCAGGCGCACATCTTGTTTATAATCAAAGTTATTAAAATTTATGTATGTACCAACGTTTTCAAACCAGTGTTACAAAGTGCTGTACAGCGAAACTAACACAAAAACGCTAAAAGACCTTTTAATTTCAAGTTGGTTTATTACTTTTGAGGCTTTGCTGGTTTAGGCTGCCTTTAAGACCAACGCCGTCTACAAATAACCATTTTCACTCTGGACCTGCTTGTTTTGTTAAATAATTGCTAATTAGTTATTAATTGAGAAGCTGGAGCTATAATTATTTTTTGTATAGTGCTTCTTAAATCACTTCTACAGCTACCCTGTAATCAAAATGGTCCCCACTTCATTTTGTTGAAAAATTAAATGCTGCATTTTTGCAGTTTTCACTAGAAAGTATAGCTTTCCCGAGCTGTCAGGAGCACTCTTTGAGGAATTTATGAAAGCATAACTTAAGTAACATGAAATTTAAGTAAAAACGTGATGTTCCTTAAAAATGGTGGCACCATTATAGCAAATTAGTGCTGCAAATTTCATAGATTTTCAGTCCCGTTTGGCACAGGTTAAGCTTCCCATAATGCAACGTCTTTTTTATTAGAATGGAAAACGCTCACGTCTCCCAAAATACACACTGTGTCACAGTCACTGTGACATGATAGTCTCAGTATGCCAACGGATTTAGTCCCATGCTGAGTAAATTGACAAATTTTGCCACAATTTTTCCTCCATTTCGGGTCTTCATGTTACCTCTGAAGCACTTTGTATCACCGCTTTGAAATGTTCTATATATATTTGATCATGATATTTACTATCATCATTAATATTATTACAAAATGAACAAAAACACATTTTAATCTCGGATAACTTTTGTAAAGTATTACCATTGTTAAAAAGATTTTGTAGTTTTAAGAAATACTTCTTCTATACACCCAAAGTGAAGGCTCTACACCGTGTGCTGAAGGAAACCAACAAGAGGATTCAGATTGTACTTAAAGCAGTCATAAGCTGATTGTAGGACTCGTTTGGTGTCTTTTCAGGTGGAATGGCTGTACTATAAAGGATGTAAAAATCATAACGATAACCACCTTTGTAAGTGAAAATATCTCTGCAATGAGAATATGTTGCTGGATGATTTCATCAGAGCCAAATGGTACAATAGGTCTTTGCTTGGGCCCCACATCTGAGGATCAGAGATGGCAAATGATTTAACGACATGCTTGTTGCTTGTCACAGGCGTCAGCCTGAAGAGATATTGTGCTTGTGTCAAAAGCATTTTCTACATTTTTTTCTGCAGCCACCTGAAAGCGCTGCTTGCAGCAGAGAAAATCATGGATCCATCTTCATCCCCAGTGTTTTACACGCCTCTTCTCGCTTTTTCCAATTAAATAAAGAAACTCATTAGGTGCAGTATTGCCATTGTTGTGGCACTGGCTTATATTTCAGCCAACATGTGCAGAAGATTGGCTGCACACATCGGTTCTCACGCTAAGCTGATTGTCAAGTTCTGGTACAGGCTAAGTTTAAATATGTGCAAAGTCTTTTTGAGAATGCGGTGAGATGATGCCTCCAGTAGTCCTGCTGGATCCACTGCAGAGCTTTGTCTTGATGGGGTTTGTCTTGATGAGCACTCGAATCAGTCTTCTCACACACGAGTGACCATCATGAACTCTGGTCACTTTGGAACTGGCAGTCAGGATCCTGGGTGGCCACCATAGACCTGGCTGATAGACTGAAGGGACAGAAAACAGACGCAGTTACTTCTTTTTTCAATTTACAGCTTAGTAAAAGTGAACGTGAACAGTTCCACTTTTTTTTTGCAATATATAATTATTCACTTTCCTGCTGAGAGTTAGATGAGAACACTGATGTCTGCATGGTAAATTCTGATTGGCCGATAGTGATGCAGATGTTTAAGAATTGGGGGGAAAAAAATAAATCGGCTATTATTAGATTTTCTGAAGCATGGTTCTGTCTTAGAGAGTTTTATGGGCAGGACTACGGTCTAAACCTGCACAGATGTTGCCTGTTTCTCTGAGACCATTGTACTGTATATGTTCGTGTAATTTTTTTCTATTTTATGTTATATTGACATTTTAGATATGCATGTTATTTCACACACCTTTTGCTTTATAGATTTTTTACATTTTAGCACGCTATATCACATATTTTGTACATTACATATTATGGATATTTTATGACCTAACTTTTAGTCTTCAGTACATTTTGGTGCTTTAGTGAATTGTTTTTGTGCCACATATGTTTCATGTTTAGTGTTACACGTGGGTTCTTGACAAAGACTTCATAGCTGTCAGAATTTCTTAACTATTAGCTGCGAGCGAAAGAAACCAGCAGAGATTCCAGGAACTTACTGCCCCTGCTAGTTCAGCACATAACCCACACATCAGCTTTTTGTGTGCAGATAAAACCGACAAGGTATAACATGTCAATTAGTCTGCTTTGCAGGTGCTGCAAAGCAGATTTGATACCTCTGGACAGAGCCGGACTAGCTGTTCCCACATTTTCCCTCTTTGTGCTAAGCTAAGCTAAGCTAACCGTCTGGTGGCTTCTCATCTAATTCTTGACAAGAAAGCAAATCAATGAACCATTCCTTTAAATTCCTAATTCTCCCATTAATCTTTGGGAGACACAACAAGTCTCTCCCATTCTGAAGAAATAACATTTCTCAACACTTTTATTGTCCAATAACGGCAGCGTTTGAACATAAGAGTATTATCACACTGTACTTCTGACAGTAATTTGAGCCCAAAAAAAATTTACGGCTCGCAGACTAATCCCGCTTAGCCATAATGAAACTGCTTTACTCGCCTCTAAATTGGGCTGCACAGTTTGGACGTTTATTCTCATCACTCGCTCGCGTTTGTTTAAGAAATCTGGTGTTAAAACAGTTTCAGCCTCACAGCAGGCCGGAGGAGAAACATTTCTATGTGCGGTCTGTGTTTTCAAGTGGTACTTTTTTGTCTATTTGCTCTTGATGCTGAGAGCTGGAAGAGAAGGTGACAGTGTATTTCAAGGATAGCAAATGTTTCTCCTGAGTTATTTCGGCATAAACACGGCACACAAGCACGCTCAGCCTCTTCACCTGCGTCACAATCCAGCCCACATGGTGCATTCAATGAAGCCGAGCCCTGAAGAATTAGTGTGACGCCGCTGGTGAGTCACGGTCAAGGTTTTTCTGAGGATGAATGCGTCCTGTGGTATAATAATAATCTTTTTGGTGGGAAATAATATTCAGCTTCTGCGTTGTAGACTTGCTATTCCTTCACAGTGGCACACCAGATTAACCTCTGAACATAAATCCAGCTCTTGATTTTGAGGATCAGTGCTGTTTTCATTCTCCCCCCCCTCAGGCATGTGTGGCAAATGGCGGAATGCTATTTCAGATGTGACAAATGTACTTTTTGAAAGATGGGAGTAGGTGACGGGCATGACAGCGGCAAACTTTTCCCCTGCACTGGCTTTGGCAAAATGCTCTGGATGTGATGCAAGAATGAAGCAAACGGTTTTAGGACATGACTGGTTTAGCGAATAGGGATGATAAAAGATGTAGACACAGGCACAAACCTGGTCTGTGAGGATTCGAGGCTTAATATCAGGAATGGCACCCCCTCTCAGCTCATCTTCCACAGCCATGAGTCTGACAACAGGGACATAGAAACAAACATACCGGTTGACAAAAATAGAACTATGAAGCCGGTGTTCTTCAAAAAAATTTACTGTAGGATTGTGCGGCCATATGATGATATTAAGTTCCTGACGTGTTTGCGGGCACATTCAGCTATCCTCAGAGCTCCCTGAAGCTGAATCTCAGCTGCCTTAAGAACTGTTGAGACAGTTAGGATTCAGCCGTTGAGATAGAGAACTTGTGAAATGAGAATGTGCAGGATAGTGAAGTGCGCACTCATCCAGGAGCAGGAGTTCTACCAAATGAGAGGACACGTGAGATCTGTGTATTGTGGTTTCAGAAAGGAATTTAACAAGCAATTCATTGGGTATAAATCCTATTTCTTTCAAGTAGGAGTAACTATGGTTGGATTCTTGGTTTCTTCTGTCTTGTATTGTCAAGTTATTGAAATAAGTGCTAATAAATCTACGTTTTATCCTAGATTTATTGAGCTTAATAAGTACGGTTTTAGTGTCAAGTTTGATACATTTAAAGGGATAGTCAAATGTTTTGGGAACTATGCGGATTTGCTTTCTAGTTGAGAGTTGAATGGGAAGATGCAGTTTGAATTTTTGATTATGAATAAATCTTCTTTATGTGATTATTTCATGTATTTTGTTTTTCCTAATAGGTTTCTTCTGGCTGTAAACCAAACATTTTTTTCTTCATCTTTTTAGTTTTTAAACATTTGCCACAAAGTCCTCAAAATGCCCAAAAAGATTCATACTCTCTCTGTAATCACTGGCAAAGCCCGTGTTTGTTACAAACAGTTCTTCTACTTGCTAGCAAGTTTATTTTCTTTTCTTCATTGGGATTTTGGAATCGCTTCTCTTTTGCGATTACATCCAGGTCTCGGGTTAGAAGGGATCGTCGCCATCTCTCTGGTGTAGTTTCCTCCACACATTTTTGATGTAATTCAGGTCTGGACCACTCCATATTGCTGATAGAGTTTTCTGGTAACCATTTCTTGAACACAAGGTCAAGAAACCTTGGTGGAACGTCAAATGCGGCCTAAGGCCAAGTTTTTCTGCAGACTGCCTGATGTTTTCCCCTAGAATCTTATTTTCCGCCTCTTTTCTCATGATGTCATGTACTTTGACAAGGTTGCCTGAAAAACACCCCAAAAAGATTACATTCTCAACACCATGCTTGATGATGGTCATGGTGTTCTGCAGGTTCAGTGCTTCTCTTTGTCGCTGTGTCGAGACACCATTTCCAGAGGCTTTCTTATTTGTCCAGGAGAGCTTTTTCAAAAGGTTAGGTGATCTCTGGTGAGCTTGTCTTGCAGAAGTAGAGACTCCTTAGTCGGCGTCAATAGAGACGAGCCTTGTGCGGCGTCTGCTGAAGTGGAACTACTTGTACTTGTTGACTTTGTTTTTCACTTTGGTCGCTGACACTTTAAAACACTCGGATATGGCTTTATAGCCTTTCCCCATCTTGTGAGCATGCACAATGCACAGCTTGAGGTCATCTATCAGCTTAGTGGTTTTAGCTCTGACGTGGAATTGACTGGTTAAAGAACCATGCATCAGCTGTTTTCAATTTACACTGTATCACAATGTAGAACATACTTAGAATTACCATTTGAAAATGCATCGAAACTGCATTTTCTGAAAACTTTGTGACATTTTTAGGGGTTGGGGAATAATTTTGGCCATAAACAAACAAATCATTTGTCATTATCATCTCTAACACAACACCTTGAACTTCTATTGTCAATTGTTTGTCATTTTCAGCCAGAAGGAACCTACTGGTCAAATAAAAATTCTATATATATCAAATCAAAATTTGGTATGGGTAGGAATCATTTTGGTTTTAACTATGTCTGCAGGTTAAAACTACCCTGTGGAATTTCTTAACACTTTTGTCACCAGGGAGGAATAAACTGATGAGTAATATCCATTGTTACTTACACATGCACGAAATCCATGTTTGCATTCAAATATTTTGCAAATTTTAACAAAATTTCCAGGAAGTCAGTGCCATTTAAGCTATTGCTGTCCTACAAAACTAAATTCTACCAAAATGACCCAATACTCAAAATTACTTTTTATGATACCAATCAATTTTACGTTTTGAATGGGGTTTTTTAGGATTTGTGTAGTATTATGGCTGTGATTGTACTAAAAAAATAACACTTGAAGAGTGCACCTAAACATGTTTCTTAATGTAATATACATGCAAATGTATGGGATGTCCGAAACCATTTTTCTACCACTGTATTCCCATCACTTTACATACATCTGATGTTTTGGTCTGCTGCTATTTTTAATCACTACAGCTCAGTGAAAGCCTGAGTGGCACTGAAGCCACATGCTGTGCATACGTGATGATTTCTTTTCTAACTTTGCTTCCATTTCATTTAGTTGTATTTTGTTTTGATCAGTGCAACATTTTATCCAGAACTTGTTTCTTTGCAAAATTCTGACTATAGGCTGTTGGATTTTTTGTTTGTTTATGTTTTTGTTGCATTTCCACTTAGATTTATTTATGTGCCAAACTCAAGTGGATGGAAACATAATGGTGCTTAATGGATATATGCAAATTCTTAAATCAATATAGACTGTGTTTGTTTATGGAAAAATTCCACAGAGTACCTTCAAGCACAGAGCTAAATCCAGGAGATAATTAGCTTAGCTTAGAATGAAGATGATCAACACATCTAAAGCTCACTAATTAACACGCAGTACCTCATTTGGTAAATCCACACAGAACAGAAATGTCAAAACAATATTTGTGTCGTGGATTATAAGGACATTAGCAGACAGCAAGGCCAACTGTTTCCCCCTGCACGTGGTCTTTATGCTAAGCCAACACTAACTGCCTCCTGGCTCATATTCTTCTCATTAAACTCTCTGTAAGAAAGCAAATGGCATATTTTCCAAAATGTTGAACTATTTCTTTAAAATCTGATCGATGTGACATAATGCAAGTTGCATTTGTGCGGGAAACTGGGAATCATACTCCAATCATCTTTTGTGGTGGTCTTAAAGTTAAGTAAAGAATAACTTATGATGCTTCTTTGAGTTCTTTTAAAAATGAGTGATGCTGGAGACCATTTTTACCACTTTCACTTTGCACAAGATTTCTCTTTAGTAATGTTTTACTTCTTATATGTACTGATTTTGTG
Source organism: Acanthochromis polyacanthus (assembly GCF_021347895.1). Lineage (NCBI taxonomy): Eukaryota > Metazoa > Chordata > Actinopteri > Pomacentridae > Acanthochromis > Acanthochromis polyacanthus. The sequence goes on along the minus strand of NC_067123.1, from coordinate 34,582,106 downwards.
AAGCTCTCAGTTGTTGTTGTTGTTGTTGTTGTTGTTTTGATTTGGTACTGTTCAACATCAAAGGTTGCCCATAAAATTGCTTTGTTTATCATCAGGGATACTCTGAGACATTTTTTGGGCAATAATGCAAAAGCATATATTGTAGCAACTCTAACATTTATTATATGGACATTTGTACATTACAGAGTAAATGTGTTTTGGCCCCGTATGAGCCAGCTGGCAGCCTTGGATCCTCAGCTGGATCACTTCTGGTCGTTCCAAAGTCGAGGCTTGAATCTAAAGGTGACCGAGCGTTCTCCATCAGGACCTCGACTTTGGAACGACCTGCCTGAGGAGAAAAGGCTTGCAGAGTCAGTAATTAGGAGTTGCCTCAGCACACTGGATATATTCTGGACCTCGACAACATCATTAATGAAGGAACTTTACACTTTGTTAGCTAATGCTGTATGTTACAAAAATGAATATAATGCCTTTTTATTGTTCATAATCTGTGACCGAAATGCTTTTAATTCAGCTTTCAAGGCGTTGAAATCCTCTGATTCTTACGAGCTGTGTTGAGCCACTACCTTACTTGTATTTTTGGAGTTTTTCCGCCCTTCAGGTTAAAATTACTCGAGTAGTTTGACCTCTTACCTTTGCATAGCAGCTTGAGTGAGGCTGTTTATTGAGAAATGTTGATGAATCTGCAGGAGCTCTGAAAAAGATGTCTTGGCTCATGAGCAACCCCAATATAATGCTTTTTTGAAAAAGAAAAATAGTGTGTACTTTAGGAATTTGGTCACTATTAGCTTTGTGGATTTCTACTTTTTCAGGACACTTTAAAAAATATCACCATCTAAATGCTAATTTCAGATTGTTGCAGTTTAAGCAAGGAAGATGGCGATGCTAATCAGTTTTGCTTCATCACTCATCTATGCAAGCTAATGGCACCTCACTTCCATTGGTGGAAAAATGCTCATCTTAAAAGCAAATATGTTTTTTAAACATAATTATCATAAAACTGTAGTAGCCGACCAGCATCAACTACTGTAATAATGACGTTTAAAAACCTACATGCTGTGATTTGCACCTCTTTGCACAGGTCTTTTCTAATTTTGCAGGCCCTAGCAACAGAGCTCCCTCCTTGATTGGCTGAGGCATTTGTTGTCACATCATACAAAACGCTGATCCCAGAACAACCACCACTTGGCAATATCTAGTATATAGTTAAATATAATTATAATATGGGACGTTACTTTAAAAAAATTCCAAAATATGTGCAATGTATAAGCTTTAACGGCTATTCAGAATCTTTGCTGTAAGTTATGCATTGTTCATGTGGAGAAAAACATCTTTGTGTGATAAATCCGGTGCAAAAGTCAAAACCAAACAGCAGCTGGCACAGCCTAATGTCTGCCAGTTCAACCTGAACACCAATCACCTGTTGATGATGCCTTTGATTTGGGAGTCCTTCTCCAACTGCTGCTGCTTGAGGCGCCGCTCGCTGTCGTCCAGCCGGTTCTGATACTGCTGCAGGATCTTGTTGGTCTGCTGCTCCTGCGTCAGGAGTCTCTGCTCATATTCTTCAAGTTTACGGTGAGACATCTTCAGCCGCTCCTTCAAGGAATGAATTTCTTCTTCGTACTCTCTTACCTGCAGAATAAATGAAATATTGTGACTTTACTCACGCTAGCACTGATATTCAGGAATATTCCTGGAGTGATGAGTGATTTTATCGCTGTAGACACAGCTCTGTTGTATAGCTCTGGTTATTCTCAGCAGCAAGTTTCTGTGCACACAAAGCTGTAGTGGAATTCTGCCAAGACTAAATGTGTAACCATCAACTTCAGTCTTGTGCTGTAAGCACTTCCCTACATTAGAAACATGTGTTGAAAATAAAGATTGTGTTCAACATAAGAAAAGTAACTCTGTGTAAAATGCATCTTAAAAGAGCATTTCTTATTTCAGTGACAGAAATATTGTATAAATATTGACTAAACTGTCAAAAATGAATACTGATAAAACATTGTCCCTCACATTGTGGTTTCATTGGCACCCCAGATTCTTCCTCATCTGACCCACACAAAACCTACCCAGGAATTAGTCTGATTCTTAGACCCTGTGAGCATTTACAACCCCATCTTCATTCCAAATCTATTTTACTATATTTTACCCCTAATCCAATCAGAGCCATTTAAATAGTTACTATCAGCCAATAACTGATGCCATTTTCCTAAATGATACACACTTCAAGTATTGTAGATTAGTCTACCTGGTTGCACCACCAGGTGGAGCCTCTAACTGTGGGAACCAGAGGAGGTGAGCCTCTTTCATGCTGGCAAGAGCTTTTGCCAGAGAGCATTGAAAGAGATAATTCAAGTCTGAATGGATTAGTACATAGCTTCTGTTTTCTAGTGGCATAAGAAGCGCCTATTTCTACAATTCTGCTATTACCCTGCCAAAGAATGAGGTGGAGTTATTTGACGATTGCCGTATGTTTGTCTTTCTGTGTGTCTGTGCGCAACATTACTCAAAAACAGACTGATGGATTTTGATGAAATTTTCAAGGAAGGTCAGAAATGACACAAGGACCGAGTGATTAGATTTTGGCAGTGATGCAGCTTATACTCTGGATCCACGGATTTGGTAAAGATGTCTGGATCATTGCGAGATAGCGGCATGGGAAGTGAACGCTATGTCAGCTGCCTGCTGACAATCACATGATTATGATCCTTCTACAAATCCACCGCTGTGGACTTATCAGGACTTATCTATAAGAAATCATACAACGGCTGAGTAATGAGTGCCCTTTTAAAGGGTTAAGTAAATTATTTCAATTTACAACACATGACTGTGGACGTAAGCAACGAATCACTCTTTGGTTCTTGCTAATACGACTGAGTTTAAGGTTGACTTGGTGAGTTCCGATAAAGATCTAAGATTTCAAAAAAAAACTATAGTCAAGTAGTTCAAATTCCTAGATCCGAATAAAACCAATGATTGTTAGTTGTTATCAGAAAAATTTTCAACTGACAAAAGAGTAATAAAACAGCTTTCAATTTTGAATAATGATTTTTTTTTAAGTCTACACAGATGTATTTAGCAAAATGTGTGACAGCGGATTTTTTATGCCCTACCAAATACCTTCTGGAGAGAAGTACATTAATAATACACAGGATCAAAATTTGTTTTCAAGAAGGTGAAAACTATTGGATTTTTTTTTTTTTTAATTGAAGGGACACTCAGGTAGCTAGTTCTTATTTGTTACTTTTATTTATTTATATTGCTATTACTGTAAAGCATGCAGCAACAACTGTTACAGTACAAGTCATCCTCAGGGTTTCGGGGATGTTCAGTGCAAATTTGAACCCAATCCAGTGAAAAATTAGTGAGGCTCACAAAAGCTTCAGAAAATTGAGAGTAGAGCTTTAGGATTTTGCAAGTTCCCACAAAAATAAGAAAAGTTTTTGCATTATTTTTTTGGCAAGTACAACCTGACCACTGAGATTTCTGATGATTTATTGGTATTAAATATTTGGTTTTGCAGTTGCTGGTATATGGAGTTGCCAGATCCTAACATTCTGAAATTTGAATTTCATTCTTTGCTCCAGAGTATCTCTTTTTCCTCCTCAAAAGAAGAAAACAAGAACAGTTTTTTGGCTGACACTAGCCTCAGGAGGCAATTCCTCAAAAATTTGTAAAGCTGGTAACGGATTCTTGTTGATCCTTGTAAATCTTCTAATTTCTAAATATTGGCATAGAAGTGTTGGAGAACTCAAACACTATTTTTACTCACATCCAGGCTTAGAATAAAAGCGATTTTTTTTTAGCCTTCTGCTAACTAAACAGAAAAAAGTGAGTGTGTCTATTTTTTTGAAGAGGTAGCAGAGAAATAACAGTGCCTACCCTCTCCAGTCGTGACTCATCCATACTCTTGGAGTACTCTTTCAGCTGACCCTCGCGGTCCGGTCGCAGGCTCTCGATGTCTGCAGAGAGATGTGGCATGTTGGACACCCAGGCGACTGTCCGCTCGTTCATCGCCGTAGTGCTCAAGGTCGACTGAGAACCCTGAAACAACAGCAGCGGAGAGTCGTGATTTCAGTTCTTCACTCACTCGGGAATTTTTCTCATTAGAATTCAAATAATTAAAATCTATCTCTATCTTAATGCAAAGACGTTATGTATTACCTGAAGCACTAAAGAAACCTGCCTCTTGTGTGCATCGTCTCATTCAGATACATGTGAATATTTCCTCTGCAGTTTGAGTGAACATTACCTGTTTATTGACAACTGGCTTGAGCAGATGCTGCTGCGGTGGCTGCAGTTGGGACTGAGGCTTCTTGGTGCTTTTCGTGGGTGTATCTGTGGACTCCTCTGCAGCTGCAGGCGGACCCTGGTTCTCTTTGGTGGAGCTCGTCTGGTAGGGGAGGCCAGGAGCTGGACTGTCTGTCACGGACAGCTGGACGTCCTGCTGCTGCTGGGCCTGCTGCTGCTGCTGTTGCTGCTGCTGCTGTTGTTGCGACGGCTGCTGAGCTTGGCGTGATTTCGGCTGACTGCCATGTAGGTTTGTGTCAGAAGAGTCGAGGAGGAGGTTCCTGCTCTGCGGACGGACCTTCGGAGGCGTGGCGGTGTTGATGGAGCGCTGGGACTTGAGGTGCTGCGGGGCGATGGACGTCTGGCGGACGGGGTGGACCGTTGTTGGAGGTGTGGCCAAAGAAGCAGGAGTTCCTGTACCGGTGCCTGTCTGAGACGCTACTCCCATCAGGTGCTGCTGCTGGAGAGACTCCTAAGAGTAGAGAAGAATTTGAAGCAAATGATTACTGAAAGCCACTATGTGTAATATTTGACTTTGAGGCCCCTTGTGGTAAAATCCAATAAGAAACAAAGGCAGGCAGCTGCTAACACTGGTACCCCCACAGAGATGAAGGAAAGCAACTGAAGTAATGCACTTTATCTTCTTCAAAAACATTGTAGAAGGCGTGTGCCATCCCAATTATTTAATACTGGAATCACAAAAATTCTTCACATACTGACATGGATGGAAAGATGAATCGAGGGACTGAAAAGACAACAAGGCAAGATGTAGATAAAAACAAATGTTACATTAGGTTCCACATAACAGAACTATTATTACTCCGCCAAGGAGGCAGAGCCTTGAGGGAGGTATATGACGATCTGCGTTGGTTTGTCTGTCTGTTCGCAACGTCACTCAAAAATGGATCAACAGATTTGGATTAAATTTTTCAGGGAAGTTCAGAAATGACACAAGGATCATCTCATTAGATTTTGGCAGTGATGTGCTTTATAGTCTGGATCCACGAATTTGTTAAAGATCTCTGTATCATTGCAAGATAGCGGCATGACATCATTGTAATTATGACAACAAATGATGATCACATGATTGCGATCCTACTACAAATCCACCGCTGCGGACTTATTGGGACTCTTAAGAAATCATAAGACTAAGGCAAGGTAAGTTTATTTGTATAGAACCCTTCATGTCCAAGACAATTCAAAGTGCTTTACACAAAACATTAAGAGCATTACAGTGACAGATAGTTAAACGATGTGTAGATTTCATGCATAGGCACATAAGAAAAGAAATGTTTTTAACCTGGATTTAAAAGTGTCTACACTTGGTGAAAGTTTCATCTCCAATGGCAGTTTGTTCCACTTGTTCGCAGCATAACAGCTAAATGCTGCTTCTCCACGTTTAGTCCAGACGCGGGCCTGGACTAGCTGACCTGAGTCCTTGGAACCAAGAGCCCTGCTAGGTTTGTATCCTCTGAACATATCACAGCTGTATTTTGGGCCTAAGCCCTTCTGGGACTAAGCAGCCTTGGTGTATTACTGCGCTCTCTGAGTGCTTTTCTTGTTTGGTAATGTAGCAAATTCAATCATGTGTTTATTATTGACTTCATAGTAGCCAGTAACAGGTGTTCCATTACACTAGGATTTAATTTTTTTTGTCTTTTCCATTAACCCTCTGAACCCTAAAATCTGTCAGCAGGTGTCAAATGCATCCTATTTCAAAAAAAAAAGTATGTAGTGTTTCTAGTGTATTTCACACCTGTGAGAACTTGGGAAAATATTTAACATGTTGATTTGAGTCAATTTTTCAGAAATAAATAAGAGAGAAAATTCCATTTGCATGTTTTAAATGAAATAATGTTCTTATTCATGTAAGTATAGCTGTGTTCTCTCTACTTTTTGTGCTGTTTCCACAGGGGTGCAGGACTTTATATTGCGTATTATTTGTGGAAAATGAGGCCACAGTGAGGAAAAATGTGACTGGTGCAAAAAGGTAGGAAGGATATTAGAGTCATCTCTCAATAAAATGTAATCCAGTGAAACAGCAGCACCTCAGTGTTAAAACATACTGATTAAATGAACGCCTCTATGACAGTGTCCAATCATATAAACACTGTAAAAACAGACTTAGCAGCAGGGCATCTAATTGCATTAGATTGGACAAATGCACCTGTTAGAGTGGACACAGTAAAAACCCACATAAGAAAGACACAAAAAATGGGAATGAGTGAGAAAACAGGTAAAAATAAAATTCAAATCTGCTGTTTTCAGTGGAACACTCATAAATACTCCTAAACTTTATATAAAAAAGGCACATCAGACTGGAAAGTTTTGAGCCCTTTGATTTTAAAAACAAACTTTGGGTTATGTGGTTCATAAAAACTGAGTGTTTTGTTTTGACATCAGCGGACCTGCCCCATGTCGACGTCAGAGGTGTGGACGTTCAGAAATCGGCTTTTGCCCTCAATAATTAGCGCTTCATCAAACAACAGCAGTGCAAATTGTGTAGACGGATGGATGGACAGATAATTAATTCATAAAGCAGTGTCCTGGCTACACCATCTGTATTAATAAGCAGGAGGCTTGTGATGTTTGTTCCATTAAGGCCCACGCAGCAGGACAGAAATAGATGGAGACTACATGACAGCATCATTAAACATTACAATATTACACAGACGAGTCATAGTAAACTTATCAGTGCGATAGATCAGCAGCTCAGCGGTGAACCATCAAGTCACAGCCAAAAAGTTCATTCCACGCCATTTGACTTAAAACTGTTTCACAAAATAGAAGAATCTTACTCAACTTTCAAACATGTGCCAGCTTAATTTAAGTTAAAAAGTGTTTAAGAGCCTTTTCTTGACTAAAAATGCTCCAACTCTGGCCTTTAGTATGGATTTTAAAACAGTTTGAACACAGATGGGTAAATATGTAAATGATGATGTGCATCTTTATCACCAGTTGTGACGCTTTTTTCTGCCCTTTTGACCGAACGCCCAATTTCCAGGCCTGTTGAAACAAGAACGCGCCGTATAATAGAGGTCAAGCACCCTACAAGTTTCAGCAACCAGGCGAGGGAATGATCCTGTTTCAGTGCGTTGTCTGCAGAATTACAAGCGCCCTTACGCTACTGTTACATTTGCATATTCTGCTGCTCAAGAGAGGGCCATTTTATAAACATTTCGTTTCAGACTGGAGCTTGATTCTGCAGCCTGACGATCTGTCTCAACACGGTGCAAAGTACACCAAGGATCTAATGGACTGCAGGTGCTAATCAGAATTCATCAACTCAGTCGAGGTGTTAAAATCACACTAAGAATAAATGGCAAAGCTCTAAGTATGTTGGGCAATTTGGCCTGGAATGTAAAAAAAACAAAACATCCAGGTGTTTTTAAGAAAACTTAGCTTGGTTGTGAAGCTCCTCATCAAGACATTCACAGATCTACTAGCAACTGTAAATTATAACGTATCCTGATGAGAACGAGCAACAAGCAACCTGCTTGGGTCTCTAAATGATTTTATTCTACGTGATGGGGAATCTGGGGAAACAAAAAACACGGAACAGTCTCATACTACAAAAATAAAGTCATCAGGTTCCTAATAAGCTAATAGTTCATTGTCACGCTCCAATGAAATCTCAATTTAAATGTAATGTTATCGAATGATCATTATTTATTACATACTATTTTTCTATTAATCATCTGAATGACAAAAACTCTTGGAAGGGCTGAAAGGCATGTTATTTTTTTTTTTTTATAAATTACCAAAGTAAAAAAAAGGTACATAATTTATCAGAACCTGAAACTGTAAAAATCACACGGTATTTGGACTACTCATCGGTGATATCTTGTTCTATCGGAAAACTGAACCAAATCTTAGCTTGAAAATGTGGTATTTCACCACATTGTTGTTATTCCATGTTTCATTTCAAAAGTTGCTACTAATGTGTAAAAAAACTAAAAATTGCTCCAAAAAGCTATTGGTGATAACCTTGCCAGCAAGTTGATTTCTCGCGATATTTGTGAGTTCACAAATCTCTCAAGAAACCATCTTGCTCCGCTCCCGCATTCACTGTTCATACAGAGCCAAGTTGGCACGGGCCAATCACGCAGCAGTATTCGTGTGTGGGGCGGGATATCCGGGTGTGAAGACGACACCAAGCGCCAGTAGATCAAAACAAACACGGCAACGGAGGACAACGATCGTGTAGATGCTGCTATTAAGTCAGTTTTAGCTGAATCTCCTATCGCTTCTTTGAAGGAAGAACAACGAGAGGCGCTTTGTGCATTTCTGGATGGTAAAGATGTTTGTGCTTTTTTTACCTACGGGTTTTGGTAAGAGTTTGATCTACCAATTGGCTCCTCTCGTTGTGAAGATCCCGTGATTGGCTAAAAACAAACCTGTCAGAGGCGGGACATACTGTTGCATTGTCCAATCCGTGCCTCTTTCCTCCGAACGGATTTACATGGAGCGGTCCCAGATTGATATTGTGGAGTACTATCAAGTGCTGCACAATTATTAATCTGGCTATTGCCAGGTTATATTGGTGACTCAGCTTGAATAACATGAATAACATGACAAACATTCAGGGATTTTTTGCCTACACTAGGCTGAACTGCAGGCTGTGTTTACACGAAGCAAATAGGCAACAAATAGTGAAATATCCATAGTATCTGGAGCCACCACACCTGTGCGGCACTTTGAAAAATGTCGTACATGTTAATCCCAGGTTTTTTAAAGTTTTGTAAAATACAGAAAGAAATTCAACTTCTTCTTTCTTCAGTTTATGTTAATATGACTTTGTCATACTGCATAAAAGATATTTTTCAATTCTCTATATTTCTAGCCATGGCTGTGCTGTTTCCATAGAGGTGCAGATCTTCAGTGAGTAAAAATAAACACCCAGAAACTGCTTGGGGTTCGGAGGTAATCTATGATGTCTTATGGATTTATGTTACGCAACACTGTGCCCAATGAAGCTTCTAATTCTTCTATACTTATTGCAAAAAGCACAAAATTTATTCTAAAGGATCTGACAGCTAAAAAACCACCACCAATAACAACAACAGCCCCAGCCTTTCTGAAGCACACCATCACAGCTGTTCAGATTTTAGGGTTATAATGTGGCTGGAATTTTTCAAAAATGTGACAGAGAGATGGTTTGAGAAAACGCTTCCAGATCAAATTCATGATGACTGTTTCAATAACTTCTATCAGCATGAAATTAAAGGACGTGTTGGTGCAACATAAGACTACATGATCTGCTGTACACACTTAACGGTTAAGGGTTTGTTTAAACTACTAACATCACCCTTACATAAAATAGATCTATGTTGATCACGGATCTTATTTGCCTGATTGTAGCTATATATGTAGATTACTTGTATTTGTGATAAATGATAAAGAGAGAATTAGAACATTGTTGCATCTCATTACAAACATGAAACTGTCGTTGTGTATGTGTGAAGAGAAGTGAGAGATTCATACCTGCACCTGCAGGGACAGCTGGTGCCAGGCATAGTCGTTGCTCTGATTCTGCCGGGTGAAATCATCACTGTAGCTGTGTGAGTGGACAATGCTGGGCTGCACCAGACTGCTCTGTGACCGCAGGGCAGACAAGTCCTCGCTGCGGGAGAAAGCGCTGTTGCCAAAGGCCGGCTGATAGTCGTGGTGGCCGTTCTCAGGCTCGGGGGCGAGGAGGAGGGGAGGGGGAGGCTGCTGGGACTGAGCTGGGGAGTTCTGGGCAGCCAGATGGAATAGCGGGTTCTGGAAAGACAGGGGGAAGTGCATGGCCGCTGCAGCCTGCTGCTGTTGCTGGGAGATGGATTCGGTGGGCCCCCCTACGTGGCCCATCTGGCTCAGTCTCAGCCCGGAGCCCGCTGAACCCGCCGGCAGGTGACGAAGAGGGCCGCCAAGGTTCCCGAAGCTGTGGCCAAGACCGGCGATGGAGGCCTGAGAGGAGGTGAGCATGTCTCCCACCGAGTTCAGGTTGGAGATACTGTTCATGCGAGAGTCCTGAAGGTCCATCATGGACACGCTTTTGTTGACACTGTGGACCTGAGAGACACAACGAAGGAAATGCAGTACTACAGTAGTTAAAACACTTTGGTCTTAGTTCTGCAAAGGATACGTTCTTAAAAAACCTCCTACACCTCTCCCATAACAACTATCTATTGAAGATTCCTAAAACGCTGTTGCCGTGGCAACACATCGTTGATATTACAAAGTAATTTTTGACAGGTTAAAAATGCTCAAAAGCTCGCCAAAATTAACAAACATATCTGGATCGGTAAACCATTGGAACCATTTCATATTTTAGGGGAATTTCACCTGATTGTGGCAAAATGGCTCTACAGCGCCATCTGGAACATTTCAAACATTTACTAAGGCCAGTGCATGTCATCCAGAGTTATGAAATTTGGTAGGCATATGTAACAGGTCAAGAGGCACAAAAATGTTGTTGACACACATGCCCAAAAACCAACAGGAAGTCGGCCATTTTGAAATATGTGTCATATTTTTGATGATTTTCAGTCATTTTTTTTTTTTACACATCTTCAAAAGCTATATACTCAAACAGGGTAACTCCAACAGAGCTGAAATTTGGCCAGGATGTACAGCAGGCATGGCTGATCAAAAGTTATCAAAATGCTCTGCAAAAGTCTGAGGGTGTAGAAATGGTGACCCCTGGAAATTTACAATTCGCCATGAACCAGGAAATGCTTTGTAACTGCCCTGAACATGATGTAATCTGTCTCAAACTTTACATGTATGATCAATGTCCTTCCCCGATCACATTCACATGCTGATATAACGCCATAGTCATAGCGCCGCCTGCTGGATGTAAGGAAATGTTCTAAAACTAGCTTGTACATGCTCCGATCTGCTTGAAACTTTACATGTGTGATCAGAGACCAATCCTGATCACATCCATACGCCAAAATACACTCTCGTTAGCAGCGCCACCTAGTGGATGGATAGGAAAGCTCTATGACTAGCCTGTACATGCTCCAATCTGCCTGAAATTTTACATGTGTGATCAGAGTCCAACCTTCATTACGTTCACAGTTCAACATGCACTCTTGGTCGAAACGCCACCTGGTGGACATTCATGGACTCGCCGACCAGCAAGGATGTGAGAGCCTGTCCAACGCTGCCTGCAGCTTTAATTGCTTTTACTTTTTCACTCCATTAAGAGGCTGCTATCTGTTTCAGGAGCCTGGCCAGATGGTTTATCGGCCGCGGCTCATGGCAGCAGTGTCGCTAATGGACTGGAGAGTAAAACAACAACGACAAACGTGAGAAAAAGCCCACAGCTGAGCGGCAAGTGTGGAGGTACAGAACACCTGGCACAGTGTGGAAAGAAGGAGTTCATAATGCAAACTGCAGTTTTTTTAATCACCTGTTGAAAATGGAGAAAAGGAATGACATAAAAATGAACCTCCAAACCTTTGGCCTCACGCAGATCAGGTGTGTTTGTTTACAGCATTTCTAAGCTTCTGTTGAAGAGCAGCGACGGGACTTCATTCTAAATATTGGTAGCCATCGACTACGGTATGTGCTGAAAATAAGGCTGCTGCATTGAGCAGTAAAGCCAAGAGCAGGGTCAAATGCTAAATAAGAGGAAGCTGGCACTGGAGACACCCAGGGGAAGCTTCCTCTTCTGCGTCCTCACCCCACCTTCATATCAAACCTCCGTGACCTAGGCCAAGATCAATAACGCAGTTTAAAGATGATAAACTGGACATAGAGATGATGGATCCTACCGAGGAGGAAGCTTTGACCACTGATGGCCTCCAACTGGAGCGACAGCATCTGATCAAGTCGAATGTCGATGGCTGTCAGTTCACTCACGACAGATTTTTAGATCATGTCGTTGGAATTGTCGTAGACATGGATGGATGGATGGATAGATAGATACTTCCCGAGGTAAATTCAACGAGGTTTAAACCTTAACTGGTTTCTTTCACTGGCAAGACTGCTGAAAAAAATGCATGTAAAAGAAAAACTGCTGAGCTGATACACTGATTGAATAGGTGAAGTCTCGGTATAATCCATCCCTGCAGCGTAAATCCGAGCAAGGTTTCTATGTTTTTTTGAATGAGGAAACCAACCAGTTTTACACTTTTGTATAAACCACATTAGCAGAAAGCATCTTGTCACCCGAGTGAATATTTCTTTGGTGAAAACAAAAGCATTACTCACCCACATTTACACAGCGTGCATATCAAACGCAGCACTTGGGGGAAATGCAGAATGTATTAGTCATAATTCTGCTTGTCTCACATGTGTGACAGATCACATTTTAGTATGTAAACCGGCCCATTACCACCTCTGTAAGTTATATGCAACATCAGAATGTGCTGAACCTGGAGCTGGCCAGCTAATCAGCATCTTGATATGGCACACCTGTGAGGTGGGGTGGATTATCTCAGCAAAGGAGAAGTGCTATCACAGATTTAGACAGATTTGTGAACAATATTTGAGAGATATTGTGTATGTGGAAAAAGTGTTAGATCTTTGAGTTCATCTAATAAAAAATGGGAGCAAAAACAAAAGTGTTGCATTTATATTTTTGTTGAGTGTATCTGTCATCTGTGTCTGTACTATGTCTGTTACACCAACAAACTCACACAACTGCAGCATTAGGTTTAAAGATGTTGCCGTACATGAAAACAGTCTACATCCTAGCAGATAAACTCTCTTTGTATTGTATATACGTTTATAGTTTTAAGTCTAATTACAATTCATTTAGCTGCCATGAATATATAAATCCAGTAAGACATCCAAAAATTATATATGACTGTGTATTTGTGATCATTTTTTCTATTGCATAACGCATTGTCATATGCAACTGCAGAATATCTTTAGAATATTAATTACAAGTAAATCAGGAACAAAGAGTGCAATCAAACCACAGAGAATAATAAACTGAATCACAGACAAACCGCATTAACACTCATGTATTATTCTGCTCATCATTCCCGAAATATGTAAATATTCTCACACTGTGATTGTGTATTATAAAAATGTATGCATGTACCCCTGAAGGCCTCAAACATGTTCACAGCAGTGCAGAGTCGACATGTCAAGCAGTGGAATGAAGCCGTGAAATACACTTTGGGACGTCGCTTTGACTCTCTACCTTTGGATCTGGCTCTGTGATGTCCGAGCTGCTGGTGCAGTACGCCGGGCTGGATCGGGCCAGAGGTGGGCGGGTCACATAGAACACCTCCCTGGACGAGCGTAGGTCTCGCTCCGCATGTCGCCTCATGTTCAGATTAGATGAGAGGGATTCTACAGCCGACACACCAGTGGTGGGGGACGGCAGGCGAGAGATGTCTATTGAACTGCGGATACACAAGACAAAGATGTGACAAACTGCTCCGCTCATGAATATTTTCTCAGTGTAATTAATAGACAGGTGCTCCCAAGTGGAAAATGCTGGCTCCTTTTTTATTTTTAATTAGAGAGTATACAAGGATTTGATGAAAAAGAAGGGGAAGGACAAGGTAGACTTATGGTTTACCACCTTTTCGGTTGAAATATGAGGCAATATCTCATTTTTTTTAACACTTTGTCACTGCTTGCACGGCTTTGAGTTGTGAACAGAGTGATTTTCTACTTTATTAGAATGAATTAGAGCCCTGAAAAGGTACAAATCATATACTTAAAGTAAAAGAAAGAAGCAAACATAGGAGAAATGTTCGGAAATAAAGCGTGGAGTGGACAACAACGTGTTATTTTAACCCCTTGATGACGATTGTCGCAAATTCGCATCATGCAACCTCGGAACCTTTTGCAAGCACTGGTTTGTCGTAGGACCGGTTAGAGTGGGACCTAAATTATTATATATCTGTTATTATTATTACACATCTATTCTATGTGTAATAGATATATTAACAATCTCCTTTTAATTTAGCATCAGCTGGAAACACAATCTTTTTATTTACATAACTGTCAGTAAATTCAGGTGTCAAGGGGTTAAAGGCCCACCAGGAGAACAATGTCCTATTTAGAGTTTTATGTCTAGATCATTTAATCAAATTATTATCTGATCAAAAAATGAAGAAAATTATACCAGCTTAGAATCGCCTAAAGTTCTGGAAGCCAAATTTATCTAAAGTGGCTCATTTGAATCAAGGATAAGAAGAGATAAAATATCTTTTTCTGCTGTCAAAGAATGAAAAGTGTGAAGAAACCAAATTATTTTCTGCACACTGTCAATCATTTGTACTTCGTTTATTTATTCTTCAGTATTCAGACTGAATATTGCCCCATGAAGGCCTGAAACACTCTCAGTATGAGTGAGACGACATGCAGCTTTCATCTAAGTGGGGATGTTTTTAATCCCACGCACCTGTCTACTAGATTTTATGGTATGTAAGAATTACACATGTTAAATGATATAACTGTTGCATAATGAAACACGTGGCATGACGCCATCCTGTCATTCACTCGTAGCACAACACCTCTGGGGTTTTAGCTGGCAGGTGTGTTGTTCCAGACGTTTGATCTCCTCAAAGCTGCCTGCTGCAGATTTAAGTCATTCACTGACATGTTTACTGCTTCAGATTTGGTGCTCAAAAGACTTTTTTTTTAGTGGGTGGGACCTGCAGTAGAAAACACAAATAAAGTTTCTGTGGGGTGGCCTGATATCACCTCTGTTATTTATCTTACTTAAAGAGTTCTTATTCAAAGAGGCTGTAATTGAGCAATTGTTTCTTGATGATGGCAGAAATGAATTAAAACATGCGGGGAAGAGGTTTGGGTGAGCGAGTCAGAAAACAGATGGTGCTGACAATTACTGATTAATAAGTCCGTGAATGGACAAAAAAACGTCATAGTTTAGTGTGTCGTCCGAAAATGGACAAAATACCTCATACTTTAGTATGTCGACAAAAAATGTCATAGTTTACTATGTCGTCTGAAAATGGACAAAAAACCTCATACTTTAGTATGTCAACAAAAAATGTCATAGTATACTATGTCGTTCGAAAATGGACAAAAAACGGCATAGTTTAGTATGTCGTCTGAAAATGGACAAAAAATGTCATAGTGAAGCATGTCGTCGGAAAATGGAAAACAATGTCATAGTTTAGTATGTCGTTTGAAAATGGACAAAAAACACCATAGTTCAGTATGCTGTCTGAAAATGAACAAAAAACGTCATAGTTTAGTATGTCATCTGAAAATCGAAAAAAAAATCATAAGTATATATGTCGTCCGAAAATGGACAAAAAACGTCATAGTTTAGTATGTCGACAAAAAATGTCACAGTTTACTATGTCGTCCGAAAATGGACAAAAAACGTCATAGTTTAGTATGTCGACAAAAAATGTCATAGTTTACTATGTCGTCCGAAAATGGACAAAAAACGTCATAGTTTAGTATGTCGACAAAAAATGTCATAGTTTACTATGTCGTCCGAAAATGGACAAAAAACGTCATAGTTTAGTATGTCGACAAAAAATGTCACAGTTTACTATGTCGTCCGAAAATGGACAAAAAACGTCATAGTTTAGTATGTCGACAAAAATGTCATAGTTTACTATGTCGTTCGAAAATGGACAAAAACGGCATAGTTTAGTAAGTCGTCTGAAAGTGGACAAAAAACGTCATAGTTTAGTATGTCGTCCGAAAACGGGAAAAAGATGTCGTAGTTTAGTATGTCATTCAAAAATGGACAAAAAACGCCATAGTTTAGTATGTCGTTCCAAAATGGAAAAAACGTCATGGATTAGTATGTCGTTCAAAAATGAACAAAAACGCCATCGTGAAGCATGTCGTCCGAAAATGGAAAACAATGTCAGTTTAGTATGTCGTTCGAAAATGGACAAAAAACACCATAGTTTAGTATGTTGTCTGAAAATTAACAAAAAACGTCATAGTTTAGTATGTCATCTGAAAATCAAAAAAAAATCATAAGTATATATGTCGTCCGAAAATGGACAAAAAACGTCATACTTTAGTATGTCGTCCGAAAATGGACAAAAAAACGTCATAGTTTAGTATGTTGTCGAACACGCACAAAGCAAGTTGCCCAGGTAGCGTAACTGGTTGAGACAGTGGTTCAAAAACTGAATTGGGTCAGAAACTCTGGTTCGAATCCTGCTTGGGGAACAAAAAACGTCATGGACAAGTATGTTGTTCAAAAATGAACAAAAACGTCATAGTGAAGCATGTCGTTCGAAAATGGAAAAAAATGTCAAAGTTTAGTATGTCATCCGAAAATGGACAAAAACATCATAGTTTAGTATGTCGTTCAAAAATGGACGAAAAAACGCTATAGTTTAGTATGTCGTCTGAAAATGAACAAAAAACGTCATAGTTTAGTATGTCATCTGAAAATCGAAAAAAAAACATAAGTATATATGTCGTCCGAAAATGGACAAAAAACGTCATAGTTTAGTATGTCGTCCAACAGCACAAGGCAAGTTGCCCAGGTAGCGTAACTGGTTGAGACGGTGGTTCATAAACTGAATTGGGTCAGAGACCCTGGTTCGACTCGTGCTTGAGGACTTCTATGAAACAGTCAGAATACAGTGTGGGAAGGAAATCGTGGTTTAGTACGTTGCTCAATGTGTGTGGGGGAGAAAGGGGTAGTTTAGCGTGTTGTCCGAAAATGGGCAAAAAATGCCTAAGTTGAGTATGTCATTCAAAAATGGACAGAAAACATCATAGTTTAGTATGTCGTCCGAAAACGGGAGAAAGATGTCGAAGTTTAGTATGTCATTCAAAAATGAACAAAAACACCATCGTGAAGCATGTCATCCAAAAATGGAAAAAAAATGTCATAGTTTAGCATGTCGTCCAAAAATCGGCAAAAAACGTCATAGTTTAGTAAGTCATCCGAAAATGGACAAAAAATGTCATAGTTTAGTAAGTCATTCGAAAATGGACAAAAAACGTCATAGTGAAGCATGTCGTCAGAAAATGGACAAAAAACATCATAGTTTAGTGTCGTTCCAAAATGGACAAAAAACGTCATGGATTAGTATGTCGTTCAAAAATGAACAAAAACGCCATCGTGAAGCATGTCGTCTGAAAATGAATATAAAACGTCATAGTTTAGTATGTCATCTGAAAATTGAAAAAAAATCATAAGCATATATGTCGTCCGAACATAGACAAAAAACGTCATACTTTAGTATGTCGTCCGAAAATGGACAAAAAACGTCATAGTTTAGTATGTCATCCGAAAATGGACAAAAAACGTCATAGTATAATATGTTGTCCAACAAGCATAAAGCAAGTTTCCCAGGTAGGGTGACTGGTTGAGACGGTGGTTCATAAACAGAATTGGGTCAGAAACTCTGGTTCGAATCCTGCTTTCCGCATAGTTTGTTATGTCGTCTGAAAATGGACAAAAAACGTCATAGATAAGTATGTTGTTCAAAAATGAACTAAAATGTTATAGTGAAGCATGTCGTCCGAAAATGGACAAAAAACGTCATAGTTTAGTATGTCGACAAAAAAATGTCATAGTTTGCTATGTCGTCCGAAAATGGACAAAAAACCTTATACTTTAGTATGTCGACAAAAAATGTCATAGTGTACAATGTCGTTCAAAAATGGACGAAAAAACGCCATAGTTTGTATGTCGTCTGAAAATGAACAAAAAAGTCATAGTTTAGTATGTCATCTGAAAATCGAAAAAAAACATAAGTATATATGTCGTCCGAAAATGGACAAAAAACGTCATAGTGAAGCATGTCGTTCGAAAATGGAAAAAAATGTCAAAGTTTAGTATGCCGTCCGAAAATGGACAAAAAACGTCATAGTTTAGTATGTCGACAAAAAATGTCATAGTTTACTATGTTGTCCGAAAATGGACAAAAATCCTCATACTTTAGTATGTCGACAAAAAATGTCATAATGTACAATGTCGTTCAAAAATGGACGAAAAAACGCTATAGTTTAGTATGTCGTCTGAAAATTAACAAAAAACGTCATAGTTTAGTATGTCATCTGAAAATAAAAATAAAACATAAGTATATATGTCGTCCGAAAATGGACAAAAAACGTCATAGTTTAGTATGTCGTCCAACAGCACAAGGCATGTTGCCAAGTTAGCGTAACTGGTTGAGACGGTGGTTCATAAACTGAATTGGGTCGGAGACCCTGGTTCGAATCCTGCTTGAGGACTTCTATGAAATAGTCAGAATACAGTGTGGGAAGGAAATCGTGTTTGAGTATGGTGTTCAATGTGTGTGTGGGGGGGGGAAAGGGGTAGTTTAGCATGTTGTCTGAAAATGGGCAAAAAATGCCTTAGTTGAGTATGTCATTCAAAAATGGACAAAAAACGTCATAGTGAAGCATGTCGTCGGAAAATGGACAAAAAGATGTCGTAGTTTAGTATGTCATACAAAAAAGGTCATGGATTAGTATGTCGTTCAAAAATGAACAAAAACGCCATGGTGAAGCATGTCGTCCGAAAATGGAAAAAAATGTCAGTTTAGTATGTCGTCCGAAAATCGGCAAAAAAACGTCATAGTTTAGTATTTCGTCCGAAAATGGACAAAAAATGTCATAGTTTAGTAAGTCGTTCGAAAATGGACAAAAAACGTCATAGTGAAGCATGTCGTTGGAAAATGGACAAAAAACGTCATAGTTTAGTATGCCATTCCAAAATGGACAAAAAACGTCATGGATTAGTATGTCGTTCAAAAATGAACAAAAACGCCATCGTGAAGCATGTTGTCCGAAAATGGAAAAAAATGTCATCGTTTAGTATGTCGTTCGAAAATGGACAAAAAACACCATAGTTTAGTATGTCGTCTGAAAATGAATAAAAAACGTCATAGTTTAGTATGTCGTCCGAAAATGGACAAAAAAACGTCATAGTTTAGTATGTTGTCCAACAAACACAAAGCAAGTTGCCCAGGTAGGGTAACTGGTTGAGACGATGGTCCATAAACTGAATTGGGTCATACACTCTGGTTCAAATCCTGCTTGGGGCATAGTTTTGTATGTCGTCTGAAAATGGACAAAAAACGTCATAGTAAAGCATGTCGCCCGAAAATGGACAAAAAACGTCGAAGTTTAGTATGTCGACAAAAAATGTCATAGTTTACTATGTCGTCCGAAAATGGACGAAAAAAGTCACAGTTTTTTATGTCGTCTGAAAATGAATAAAAAACGTCATAGCTTAGTATGTCGTCCAACAGCACAAGGCAAGTGGCCCAGGTAGCGTAACTGGTTGAGACAGTGGTTCATAAACTGAATCGGGTCAGAGACCCTGGTTCGAATCCTGCTTGAGGACTTCTATGAAACAGTCAGAATCCAGTGTGGGAAGGAAGTTGTGGTTTGGTATGTTGTTCAATGTGTGTTGGGGGTAAAGGGGAAGTTCAGCATGTTGTCCGAAAATGGGCAAAAAATGCCTTAGTTTAGTATGTCATTCAAAAATGGACAAAAAACGTCATAGTGAAGCATGTCGTCCAAAAATGGACAGAAAACATCATAGTATAGTGTGTCGCACAACGCAAGTTGCCCAGGTAGCGTAACTGGTTGAGACGGTGGTTCGTAAACTTAATTGTGTCAGAAATGCTGGTTTGAATGCTGCTTGGGGCTTTATATGAAACAGTCAGAATTCAGTGTGGGAAGGAAGTCGTGGTTTAGTATCTCATTCAACGTGTGGGGGGAAAAAAAGGAGTAGTTTTTTATGCCTCATAGTTTAGTATGTCATCCTAAAATGGACAAAAAACGTCATAGTTTAGTATGTCATCCGTAAATGGATAAAAAACGCCATAGTTTAGTATGTCGTCTGAAAATGAACAAAAAGCGTCATAGTTTAGTATGTCGTCAGAAAAAGGAAAAAATGTCATAGTTTAGTATGTCGTCCGTAAATGGATAAAAACGCCATAGTTTAAGCATATCATCCGAAAATGGACAAAAAACGCCACAGTTTAGCATGTCATCCTAAAATGGACAAAAAAACGCCATAGTTTAGTATGTTGTTCGAAAATGGACAAAAAATGTCATAGTTTAGTATGTCATACTAAAATAGACAAAAAACGTCATAGTATAGTCTGTCGTCCGAAAATGAACAAAAAACATCATAGTTTAGTATGTCGTCCAAAAACGGACAAAAAAATGTCATAGTTTAGTATGTTGTTCGAAAATGGGCAAAAAATGTCATAGTTTAGTATGTTGTTCGAAACTAGACAAAAAACGTCATAGTATAGTCTGTCGTCTGAAAATGACCAAAAAACACCATAGTTTAGTATGTCGTCCAAAAATGGGAAAAAAACGCCATAGTTTAGTATGTCATCCGTAAATGGATAAAAAACGCCATAGTTTAGTATGTCATCCGTAAATGGATAAAAAACGCCATAGTTTAGTATGTCGTTTGAAAATGGACAAAAAACGCCATAGTTTAGTATGTCGTTTGAAAATGGACAAAAACATCATAGTTTAGTATGTCATCCGTAAATAGATAAAAAACGCCATAGTTTAGCATATCGTCCAAAAATGGACAAAAAACGCCATAGTTTAGTATGTCGTCTGAAAATGAACAAAAAGCGTCATAGTTTAGTATGTCATCAGAAAAAGGAAAAAAATGTCATAGTTTAGTATGTCGTCCGTAAATGGATAAAAAACGCCATAGTTTAAGCATATCATCCGAAAATGGACAAAAAACGCCACAGTTTAGCATGTCATCCTAAAATGGACAAAAAAACGCCATAGTTTAGTATGTTGTTCGAAAATGGACAAAAAATGTCATAGTTTAGTATGTCATCCTAAAATAGACAAAAAACGTCATAGTATAGTCTGTCGTCCGAAAATGAACAAAAAACATCATAGTTTAGTATGTCGTCCAAAAATGGACAAAAAAATGTCATAGTTTAGTATGTTGTTCGAAAATGGGCAAAAAATGTCATAGTTTAGTATGTCATCCTAAACTAGACAAAAAACGTCATAGTATAGTCTGTCGTCTGAAAATGACCAAAAAACACCATAGTTTAGTATGTCGTCCAAAAATGGGAAAAAAACGCCATAGTTTAGTATGTCATCCGTAAATGGATAAAAAACGCCATAGTTTAGTATGTCGTTTGAAAATGGACAAAAAACGCCATAGTTTAGTATGTCGTTTGAAAATGGACAAAAACATCATAGTTTAGTATGTCATCCGTAAATAGATAAAAAACGCCATAGTTTAGCATATCGTCCAAAAATGGACAAAAAACGCCATAGTTTAGTATGTCGTCCGAAAATGGACAAAAAACGCCATAGTTTAGTATGTCATCCGAAAATGGACAAAAAACACCATAGTTTAGTATGTCGTCTGAAAATGAACAAAAAGCGTCATAGTTTAGTATGTTGACCGAAAATGGGCAAAAAACATCATAGTTTAGAATGTCGTCCATTAATGGAAAACAAACGTCATAGTTTAGTATGTCGTCAGAAAATGGAAAAAAATGTCATAGTTTAGTATGTCGTCCGAAAATGGACAAAAAATGTCATAGTTTAGTATGTCGTCCTTAAATGGATAAAAAACGCCATAGTTTAGCATATCATCCGAAAATGGACAAAAAACGCCACAGTTTAGCATGTCATCCTAAAATGGACAAAAAAACGCCATAGTTTAGTATGTTGTTCGAAAATGGACAAAAAATGTCATAGTTTAGTATGTCATACTAAAATAGACAAAAAACGTCATAGTATAGTCTGTCGTCCGAAAATGAACAAAAAACATCATAGTTTAGTATGTCGTCCAAAAATGGACAAAAAAACGTCATAGTTTAGTATGTCATCCTAAAATGGACAAAAGACGCTATAGTTTAGTATGTCGTCCGAAAATGGGAAAAAAACGCCATAGTTTAGTATGTCATCCGTAAATGGATAAAAAACGCCATAGTTTAGTATGTCGTTTGAAAATGGACAAAAAAACGCCATAGTTTAGTCTGTCGTTTGAAAATGGACAAAAACATCATAGTTTAGTATGCCATCCGTAAATAGATAAAAAACGCCATAGTTTAGCATATCGTCCGAAAATGGACAAAAAACGCCATAGTTTAGTATGTCGTCCGAAAATGGACAAAAAACGCCATAGTTTAGTATGTCGTCCGAAAATGGACAAAAAACGTCACAGTTTAGTATGTCATCCGAAAATGGACAAAAAACACCATAGTTTAGTATGTCGTCTGAAAATGAACAAAAAGCGTCATAGTTTAGTATGTTGACCGAAAATGGGCAAAAAACATCATAGTTTAGAATGTCGTCCATTAATGGAAAACAAACGTCATAGTTTAGTATGTCGTCAGAAAATGGAAAAAAATGTCATAGTTTAGTATGTCGTCCGAAAATGGACAAAAAATGTCATAGTTTAGTATGTCGTCCGTAAATGGATAAAAAACGCCATAGTTTAGCATATCATCCGAAAATGGACAAAAAACGCCACAGTTTAGCATGTCATCCTAAAATGGACAAAAAAACTCCATAGTTTAGTATGTTGTTCGAAAATGGACAAAAAATGTCATAGTTTAGTATGTCATCCTAAAATAGACAAAAAACGTCATAGTATAGTCTGTCGTCCGAAAATGAACAAAAAACATCATAGTTTAGTATGTCGTCCAAAAATGGACAAAAAAACGTCATAGTTTAGTATGTTGTTCGAAAATGGACAAAAAATGTCATAGTTTAGTATGTCATCCTAAACTAGACAAAAAACGTCATAGTATAGTCTGTCGTCTGAAAATGACCAAAAAACACCATAGTTTAGTATGTCGTTTGAAAATGGACAAAAACATCATAGTTTAGTATGTCATCCGTAAATAGATAAAAAACGCCATAGTTTAGCATATCGTCCGAAAATGGACAAAAAAACGCCATAGTTTAGTATGTCGTCCGAAAATGGACAAAAAACGCCATAGTTTAGTATGTCATCCGAAAATGGACAAAAAACGTCATAGTTTAGTATGTTGTTCGAAAATGGACAAAAAATGTCATAGTTTAGTATGTCATCCGCAAATGGATAAAAAATGCCATAGTTTAGTATGTCATCCTAAAATGGACAAAAAACATCATAGTTTAGTATGTCATCCGCAAATGGATAAAAAATGCCATCGTTTAGTATGTCGTTCGAAAATGGACAAAAAACATCATAGTTTAGTATGTCATCCTAAAATGGACAAAAAACGTCATAGTTTAGTATGTTGTCCAAAAATGGACAGAAAATGTCATAGTTTAGTATGTCGGTCGAAAATGGACAAAAAACATTATAGTTTAGTATGTCGTTCGAAAATGGACAAAAAACATCATAGTTTAGTATGTCGTCCAAAAATGGACAAAAGGTGCTATAGTTTAGTATGTCGTCCGAAAATGGACAAAAGACGCTATAGTTTAGTGTGTTGTCCGAAAATGGACAGAAAATGTCATAGTTTAGTATGTCGGTCGAAAATGGACAAAAGACGCTATAGTTTAGTTTGTCGTCCGAAAATGGAAAAAAAACATCATAGTTTAGTATGTCATCCAAAAATGGACAAAAACGTCATAGTTTAGTATGTCATCCGAAAATGGACAAAAAACGTCATTTTTTGTCTGAAAATGGACAAAAGTCATAGTTTAGCATGATGTCCGAAAATGGACAATAAACGTCACAGTTTATTATGTCGTCCGCAAATGGAAAAAAACTTCATTTTTTGTCCGTACAAAATGTGTAAAAAACGTAATAGTTTTGTATGTCATCCAAGAAATGATGAGAGAGAGAGGAAAAAATAACTAAAAATAGACACCAAACAACTGCAGTCAACTACAATGAGAGAGAAAATGACCGAAGCCGCGTGTCTGCCCGATGCGATTTTCCCACATGCAAACACGTCACATCTGACAATCGCACGGATGGCGACACGATTTTCCGATGCGGCGCATTGACATGCGGGAAAATCTCATCTATTGGACACGCACCTTCAGAACAGACACAAAACATCTACCAGAGGCTAAACAACTACAATAAGACACAAAAGAACAACTACAACAGGCAAAATGACCACAAACAGCAGCAAAAAATCCTACAATGAGACACAAAACTTTAAAGAGATACAAAATAATTACAAAGACAAAATTACTACAAGAGGCAACATGAGTGAAAGAAATACAAAACTACAATTAGACACAAAACAATGACAATGAGAGACTAAATTATGACACAGTTACAAAACAATTACAATCAGACAC
This sequence comes from Acanthochromis polyacanthus, assembly GCF_021347895.1. Lineage (NCBI taxonomy): Eukaryota > Metazoa > Chordata > Actinopteri > Pomacentridae > Acanthochromis > Acanthochromis polyacanthus. The sequence goes on along the minus strand of NC_067123.1, from coordinate 34,557,638 downwards.
AAAACAACAACTACAACAGGCAAATTGACCACGAAGAGCCACAAAAAAACTACAATGAGATACAAAGCAGCTATACAGAGTCATAAAACAACAACAAAAAGATTAATGGCAACTCCGAGGTGACAAAAGACTGCATCCACAAAGAGAAGCAAACAAAGCAACAATAACAACACTGCAAACAAAAAAAGTAAACAATCATTAACAAGGCCAGGGTTTACAAAGAACAGTCATAAAAGTACAGTAAAGGTACAATGACTACTACTACTAGAGACTACTATGAAATGACCACAGATGTAATATGACTACAGACTGATTCAAGACAACCACAAGTTGACAGAAAATTAATACAAGGACACAAAACATTTACAATGAGAGGTAAAATACTGAAGCAACATAATCAGATGTAAAATGAGCACAAAGAAACACAAAATTACAACAAATAGATGCACAAAGAGACACAAAACTTCCACAGATGCAAAATGACAACAAAGAAACATGAAACAGCTGATAGAGAGCAAAATGTCTCAAAACAAGTAACCTAAGTTGTTAAGAGACTTTATCATCACAGTCAGTCCTCATCTAAAAGGCAACTTAGACCAGAATGTCAAAACTTGAAACCTGCTGAAATTGTAAAAAACAGTGATGTAGTAGAAGGCAGAGGGTAATCTTTTAAAAATGAATTTGCATATTTATAGATTTGAGGATTTTTAAAAAAATCTAATTAAAACTGTATTTTTACACATCTTTGAACATTATTGGAAAGTATTTGTGCTGTTTGTTCAACCAGTGCTTTAAATTTGAGATGCATTTTTATGATTTTTTTACTCTGCCGATGAACGCGGCAGAGTTATGTGACGATCGGCATGCGTTTGTCCGTCTGTCTTTCTGTGCACAACATTACTCAAAAACAGATTAACAGATTTGGATGAAAATTTCAGGGAAGGTCAAAAATGACAAGGACCAAGTGAATAGATTTTGGCAGTGATATGGCTTACAGTCTGTATCCAGGGATTTGTTAAAGATTTATGTATCGTGGGCGAGATAGTGGCACGCCGTCATGACACAACTGAACACTACATCACATGATTACGATCCTCCTAAAAATTAACTGCTGGGGACTTTTCAGGACTTATCGGTTGTAAATGACACAAGGATCAATTGATTAAATTCTGGGGGTGTTTCTGAGTCTCATCAATTCTCTCTCCCCGCTACATATTTTAGGTCACACGATTCGGTATCCATACATAGCATACACATGAATAGCACATGCCTGTGCTCAGCGCAAGGTCATTTTGCTTGTGGGTACATCTATAGTAAATGGTCTCTGAGTGCTTTTCTAATTGTCTTTAGGACAATATCACAACTAGGTCTGATGACAGCAAAAACTTGACAGAAAATAACAGGAAACATTGGGCGGATACCTGTTTAGGTCACGCATCATAAGGCTTTGGAAGTCTGAGGACATAAGACGGTTGAAAGATGGACGGGAGAAGAGTCTGTCCTTTGGTCGATCTGGCTGGTGATTTGTAGGCATGTGAAGCTGCGGGTTCCTTAGGGCGACGCTTATGTCATTCAGCAACCGAGGCAGGGGTCCAAGTTTCAGAATGGCATCCTACAGAATGGGCAGGATTTCAAAATCAGGTAAATACCAAACTTTAAACCCTGCATGGCCAAAAAAAAAAAAGTTGCCACCTGGATTTAACTAAGCAAATAGGTAAGAGCCTTCCATTGGATAATTACTGCAGCAATGGATATGTTTCAGCTGCAACAACTTATTTAACCCTAGCTGATGCAGTGAGGAGCTTCTCATTTCTCAAACAACTATAACAGAAGATATATCCTCTGGTCATGGAAACGATGGTTCTGAAACTACTAAAATCAGATTAAGAACACTCGTCGAACAAATTATTAAAACGTCCAGACAAATATAAACAAATAATCACATAATTCATCTTGTAGGAGCAACACTTTCTACAGCTCAAGTGTATTCAGTCAGGAGAAATCTAAAAATGGCTAGCTTAGGCAGCAGCATCCTTAAATGTGGAGTTATGGGGTAAAATCAAAACTGCCAATGTGGCAGTTTGGTTCACATCATGCTCATGCCTTAAGCTCACAAATATTGTTATATTCATATTTCTAAAGCATGATAAATGGCAGATATGATCGAGACACGATAAAACACTTTCTGGAGGAGCAACAAAATACATAAGACTCATCAAATTAACCCCTTTGAAGCACAGCGTGGGTCAGGAGGTACCCATTTTCCATTGCATTAGGGTCACTTTTGACCCATGTTGTGCATCAAAAGGTAAAAAGCTTGGACATGAGACGGAGATGATATTTCAATGGCAGCATCATCAATTTTTCGAAACTCCAAAGCCACATTTAAAGTTTCCGTACAGCAAGGCTAAACAAAAAAACCTTCATGTTAATATTAATCATAATCTGCAGTCCTGCATTTAGCAAGAGATATACAAAAAGGTGGCAATACAAATTCTTTAAAGAATATCTTGAGTCGTATTAATTCTGGGGAGTGAGTTAGGTTGTCTTACTGCCCAGTCTCTTAGAAACACCGATGGCCTTAACGTCCACTATCCTGGAAGGAAGGAGCAAATGTGGTCGGTCATGTGGTCTGATGAGTCCAGATTTAGCCTGTTCCAAAGTGATGGGGGCATCAGGGTAAGAAGAGAGGTGGATGAAGTGATGACCTCATCATGCCTAGTGTCTACCAGCCTGTGGGGGTCAGGGTTATGATCTGGGGTTGTTCAGGTTCAGTAACGTTATGTTCGCAAAGAACGAGGTCAGCTGATACCTGAATACACTGAATGACCAGGTCTTTATATCAATGGAGTTGGACTATGTTCATTTTGTCATTTCTTACTTTAGAATAGTGTTACTTTTAAACCGACAATCCATTAATGGAGTTCTTCTTCCCTGATGGTACGGGCGTGTTTCAACATGACGATGCCAGGATTCAATCATCTTTCTGTGAAAGAGTGGTTCAGGAAGCATCATATTCATTTGTGGACTGTCCTCCACAGAATCCAGACCAAAGCCACATTAAGAATCTTTGGGATGTGCTAGAGAAGGCTTTACACACCGGCCCAACTCTCCCCTCATCAATATAAGATCTTGGTGAAAAACGTATGCATCTCTGGACAGAAATAAATGTTGTGACATTGCAGAATCTTACTAAAACGATGCCACAGCGAATGAGTGTCATCCTCAAAGCTAAAGGCAGTCCAAAAAATGTTAGAGGGTGCAACTTTTCTTTGTCTGGGCAGTGTGTTTTACTCATTTTTCCCCACCAGGAGACATCTCAAGATCTTTTTAATGACAGTGCTGTACGATTACAACCAATTGGGGCGCGTGGGCATGAACACAAAAAGGATCAGACAAAAGAAAAAACTGATTTCAGACCTCATGTCGTCATACTGGTGTTTTTTGACTTGGCAGGGAGTGATAAGAAAAAGATGAGACACAGACGGATTCTCCCAAGTTCAAAGAAATTAGCACGCAAGCATCTTATAGCAGTTATGTTAAATTATAATTTGATATATTATTAAGATAACAAAGACAGACTTAATAAAAATGGCTCATACTTAGCTTATTAAGCAGAACGGGTATTTGCTGATCTCTATAATTCATTCAACGTTACATAACAACGTTTTTCAGGATGACATTTTGAGCATTGGGCAGTTTTCCGACACATTTAACATGCAAACGCTGGGATAAAGTGAGCATGATAGCAGATCAGCACTCGGTATTAGTACCAGAGATTATATTATAGGCTGTGTTACTTTATCAGGTGAGATATATTTGATATATGGAAATATCTGAAGGGGAATTGACTTTTTGTCAAATCATATATGGTGCATTCCAGTATCCATACTGAATCAGTGTGTCCCCATATATAGTAGGTCTAATGTAATATGCCAAAACTGACGGTGTAGTACACAAGCCAGCATGTTTTATGCCCATTCTGACCCACAATCCTCTGCACAGTTGCATCAAATTTGTCACGGTGTCTCTTACGAATATATAATTGCTTAAGCCACACACAGATGACAGCTTATTTCATACTGCACACTGCAACGGTCAAAGTTTAAGGGATAATATTAATACAGACAGTGCTTCAGAAAGTTCTCTGCTTTACCCAAAAACAAGAGGAGTAACTCATTTTGTGGCATGACTCTACTATATAGACTTGTCTCACTGTTAACAAAAATTAAAATGTTCAAAGCAAGCAACAAAAAAAAAAGAGTAAATCTTTGGCGTGCCTTTGCTCCAGGACAATGCCACAACATTAATTATGCTGCAACAATTACACTTCAGTTTTTATATATTTTTCAAACAGTGTCTGTTAGATAGGCTGCTGCAGTTCATCATTTTCTCTCCACTCGCTACGTTTTTCAGACAGAGGGAGAAATCATATTAAATATTCAATTTAATCCACTGAACCAAAAACCTGCCTGCGGTTTTGAATGCATGCTATTTTTTTAATTTATTTTTTAAATCACCAAAATTACACCATTTGTCATAGCAGGAATCTGTGGAAAGGGCAGCAATTTTCAGATCTTTAACTTTCCTTGAATCAGTCATGTGTGACTTTTGGTTCATTGGAAAAACACAAACAAATGTGAGCTAAAAATCACAATATTTTTATCATCATCATTTCACTCTCCATGTTTTATTTAAAAGTTTGCAAGAATAAAGCATTTGTTGTAACCAGATCCAAACAACAAAGAAACTACATTTCAGGGACTTTTTGGCTGAACTGTGTTGACCTGCAGGTTGTGTTTATACAGAGCAAAGAGGAGACAAGTATGAAAGCTAATTAACCGCTTGGGTTTTCACAGAGTTTACTCGCTGTGTTCTTTACCCACCTTGCTAAGTTGGCCCATCACTTCCCACAGTAAGCTGTGGAGCATGGACAGCTCTCTGCCGAGGTCGATGTAGCCCTCGAACCCTCCAGCGTTTCCACCGGTGTCCATGTTGGAAATCTCATAGAGGAACTGCTGCATGGAGCCCCACTCCATCTCCAGGAACTCATTCATGAAGTACATGTATTCTTCCTTAGGTCCAAATCTGCAAACATTACAGACACACGAAGACAAAGAAAAGAGCGTTAGCGCAGTGCACAGCCTGCAGTTCAACCAAGTGCAATGTATATAGGTTTTATGGATAGGAGTTAGGAAGCAGGATAAGATCTTGTATGCTAGTTATCATAGAAAGAACTTCAACAGGTGTGTGGACAGTGATTTTTCTTTTCTTTTCCTTTTTTATTTGGATAGGACAGTGTAAATTAATGAACATACAATCTGAAAATACTTTACACAAGGTTGCAGTAAATTCGCTGGATTTAGCACAAGGCTAATTTCCATCTGTTGTCCCACACACCAAAGAAAAACATACATGGATACAGACATAGAAAAAACAATATAATAAACAAAGACAACAAAAATTGAATATTGGCTGGGTTAAATCTACCCTAAAGTGCTACTTTTTTTTTTTTTTTTTTTTTAGAAAAGTGCTCTCTTGGCACAGCCTGTCATAAAGTAGTTAAAAAGCCTGTTTTTAAAGTACCTGAATTTCTCAATGTTCACACGTTTGAGTGTTAATCAGCCATGCCTCAAACTGTCTCTTAAAGCTGACAAAGGTGGAGCATTCTCTGATAGCTAAAGGTAAAGTATTCCAGCTTGTACAACCTTTAAATGATCATCTGTGCAAAGGAGGACTTTCTAAATTTTACTTCATAGCCACCCATGATGGCTGACCTTGTACCACCAATGCCACTTTCTTGCTTTTGTTCTGATTTTTTTTTTTTAGTTATGAGTCCTATATGAGTTCATATTCTGGATATTATGTTGAGAACTCTTTTATTCAAACCCAAGTTTACATTCATCTTACATACATCTTATTTTCAGCATCCAGATTTCAGACCATCTGTGTTGGTGGCCTTTGACTTCTCCTCATCCAGCAAATCTGTTGTTTCTACTCTCACTCGGTTAGCTCAAGAATTAGAAAATGAGCTCAGTTTAGTTTCAAGCTGTCTGGACTTTGCTTCACTTACAAATTTACCCAATAGATTTAGCTTCTCCATCCAAATATTAGTAGTAAAGACAGAAACAGCAGTAAAAACAGTAATATTTATTACCACTGTCTGGCTTTCAGCTGTATCTCAGCGTGCAGACCCTCACTACGTGGCCATCACCAGCATATTTCTTTATTTATGTGACGCTGCAAACTTCTATGTAACTTGTACTATGTGTTGTTGCTCTAAATAATGTAGAGCTGGGAAACTAGAGTGCATGTAAACACATTTAATGTGTAATTCATGACTGCTGTTAACAGTATGTTGGTAATTTAATCTTAACTCAGGTTCCGTTTAGCAGCTTTCAAATGCACCTCATGGCCTTCATCAGCTTTGCATTTGCCCATTTCTTATGATGAAGCCTAAATACATAAGCAGGTGTTTATAAAGGGGAGACTATTACTGGGTCATTTTGATAAAATGGTGTTTTGCATCAAATGTGAAAGTCCTCTTTGGCATTTGACTCCTGAGTCAGAATAAAAGTAGTTAATGGACTATGGGCTGTGCTTTAAATCTGAAAACAATGAAAAACAACCTGCTCCAAAAGCCAAACATTTAACTTACAGTAATTTAAAACAGAAAAAAAACAGCAAATCCTCACGTTACGGAAGCCATTTTACATAAACTCTTGATTTGTTTGAAGTTACACTTGATTATTAGCATTTCAGGCAGTACATTTTCTGTTATTTAATTCACTGACCAGTTGTTTAAGCTTCATAGGGAATCATAGAGCTAAGGCAGCAAGCAGGAAGTTCATCTTGAAGGTCACATTGAGTTTTTTAGGTATCTGATGACACACAGTGAAATGTTTCAGGGAGCCAGAAGTATAAGAGGTGTGACCTTGTAAATATTTCAGCAATTAAGTTCTTTAACTGAGTCCTATAAATTAGTAGACAGCATTTCTGATGTCATAATCACAACTTCCTATTTAAGCCAGAGGAATTTGGTAAAATATTCAAAAATATGTCAGTGCAGGGTACACAGTGAAGTTAAGAACAAATGTGTTGCAGCAGAGTGTGGGTGACTAACAGCTTATACTGTCTCAGTCGGAACCGCGAGCTTCTATTTCCACGATGTTCCTCGGTGACATGCATCCCACAAGCATCAAATGCCTGCACAGCTAAAAATGAAATGAGTCAAATTAGTGTAACGTGAAGACAGACACTCACTTGCTGAAGCTGGCCAGGTTCTGCATCACCTTGGCGATGAGGGTGAGCGTTCGGGACGTGCGTTCGGCGGGATACTCCTGCATCAGGTTGAACAGGGAGGGCGACATGATGGCTGGGCACATGAAGCGCAGAAACAGGGAGGAGCTGATGAGGCTGTCAGCCAGATCCTCTCTTCCACGCTCAGCACATCTGGCTCTCCATGAGGCGAAAACTTCCTTCAGCTCCCGGGGAAATATGCTGAAACGAGAACACAGTTTTCATTACAACTGTCAAGGAGAACAGCAAGATAAAATGCTGCAGTTTTTCTGGAGGCCCCCAGGAATTCAAGGTCAGGACATTAAAGCGTATGGAAAACTACCAACTATGATACCCTACCCAGATGGAGAATGTGTTTATTCAATATTTTTTACACAGTTTAACATGAAATTGATGAATTTGCTAGTGTTTCCAGTCAAATGACTGGGAAAACATCTTAATCCTAAATGATTAATGGAGTAAATTATGTGTAGGTATGTGCAGAGTTTGTGGAAAAATAAACTTTTCATTTTCTAGTTACTATGAAGATTCATATGACATTCTAATGAATTGCAAATTAAATGCAACTGCATTGATTCAAACCAAATTATAAACAATTGCGCTTGAAGTTTTTGTAATTTCTTTGAATAAATGTGTTTGTATTAAATTACATAATATAATAATAATAATTATTATTATTATTAGTTTTATTATTAGTATTATTGTTATTATTATTATAAATGTGTGTATTCTGTAATTAATTAATTTATTCATAAACCACTGTTTTATTTATGTATTTTTTGTGTCTAGTTTTTTTATCCCTGTTAAATATAGTATTTTTCAGTTTCAGTTTCACATTTTTAACTGACCCCACATTCAACAGCCAAAATAGACAAAACTGAGTCCAGACAGAAAGTTACATTCCTGAGGCTGTTTAAGGATCCGCATGGCATCGGTCAGCACACATGCAGAACAGCTATACATATTAGCATATAACTTTCTGAGGGTGCAATGTGGGCAAAACTGACCAGAGAGAGTTGATAATCTTGCAGAGTAAGAGTTCGCAGCACATGCGGAGGTTGGCTTGATGGTCAGCGAGGACGGACGGTGGGACGCGCATGGGATCCACCTCACAGTTCTCCTCAGACTCATATAAGGCTCGAATAAAGTCACCTGAAAGTTGCAGATGGCACTGTCATTACGCTTTCTGGAAAAATGCAAAATATTCATCTGTAAGTAAATGTTCAGCGAGGACACATTTGCACATTCACCGATCATCCAGAACATTAAAACAACTGACAGGTAAAGTGAATAACATTAATCATGGCGCTACAAAGGGTCCTGTCAGTGGGTGGGATATATTAGCAAGAAAGTGAACAGGCAGTTCTTGAAGTTAATGTGTTGGAAAAACAGGCAGAGTTAAAGATCTAAATGACAGGTGCCAAATGTGTGCTCATGTGTGCTCGTACATAAACACGCCCAGTTCGATACACATTGCTGTGCATGATTTTGCATTTTTCCTTTTCATCAGCAGTTTGTAATAACAAAATAACAAATATTCCTGCGAAAGTGAAAAGGAGACAGCTGCAATCTAGGACATTGCAAATTTTAGATACTCAAGAACCATAATTTCTGTTTGTTTACCCTGAAACTCTGAAAGCACGCATTTTCAAAGTGAAAATCAGTTGGTATGTGTGCATCAAATGCATCTGATTCCGGCTGGTTTGCATGAAGAAAAACCTTTTTCACTGTCGGAAAAAAACTAGCAAATAAAAATTGGCATATAACATTGTGACACATAAATGCTATCAAAACACGATTCCTACTAGCTAATGTGACTTTTAGATTATTCTTCTTAGATGCCAGTTTCTTTCCTAAAATTCTGCCATCACCAATTAGAGCAATTTGAGAAAATGTCATCCCAAATGTAGATCAAACAAGCTCCAACATCCAACAAAGTCACAATCATTTTTTACTGAATAACAGATGCTGTTCATGATAGAATTCAGCCTCGTCTAGCTTTTGTGATGGAAACATGTGAGGCGGTGGGGGAATAACAGACACAGTGATGTGCATTAGCATGTCGTTATGACTACGATGAGCCTTACCTATAGCATCCTTGAGGTATCTATGACCTATCAGTTTGAGGTACTCTTCCACAGCCTTTGTAGCGAGCGTGTTCTCCCGAAAGATCAAGTGCTCACGGTCCATGAATCGATCTACCTCACACATGGCCATGTCTGACAGGAACTCCTGAGAAGAGATTAGGCTGCAGTTCAGTGGAGCGCACACAAAGGAAATGACATTTTTCTCTCTAAATTTACTGCACTTAAAAAAAAAAATCGAGCTCATCGAGCGTAGTGACAGAACAGCAGCTGGGTCAATATATAATTGTTGGACTTTTTGGAACATAGTTGACAGGTATCATAGCTGACATTTTTGCTGTTTTCAGGCCTAAAATCAACATGGCCTCCGAGAACCAAACACCACATGGCATTTTTACACAAAGATTCTTCTGAATATTATATATACAATTGAGTAAAACTGAAATAGAAAGTTATTTATAAAGATATTGTAGTAAACCTTTTGGGATGCCATAAATCCACGCTTGACTCACACACTACTTTATATTAAATAACTCAGAAAGCCTTGGAGTCTGGCCAGCCTTTTCTTCAGGAGGAAATGACATCATGTGGAGCAGGTCATGTGATCTGGAATTAACACACTTCCTTGAGAGGTGTTTTTGTAATGGGGAACTTAGTTGAAAGTGATTTCTTGGACACAGATACAAGTTGTTATTTTCCATATAAAACTTGATATATTGCCAAAAAAAGAAATATCTGTCATGATTATCTCAAATTAACAAAAATAATAATTTCTGAATAAGCTTATTTTGTTATTGTTTATCTAACTAGAAGGTGGTTGTTATTAAATTGTGATTATTATTTAGTTGACATTTTATTGATATCCAGTTATTTTTATTAATAAGTGATTGTTTCCATAATAAATAATGATGGAATTTGTAAAGACATGATCATAATGAACACAAAAAACATTTTTTTAAACTTTTAATAAAAATGTATGCAAGATATATCTCATGGACCTCAAAAGTCCCTCAATTATACATTGACCCAGCAGCTATTCAGGACAAAACGACACACCATCAGGCTACATTTGACCCTTTGTGTACCTTCGTCTTCCCCGTGCTTTGAAGGATGTGCACCAGAGCAAACGCCACCTCCTCTTTGCTTTTAACGCTCAACAGCGGCTCCAGGACTGCACACAGTGTTCGGTAGTTGTTGGTGATGTACTCTGCAAACTCCTTGTACAGCTCCATCGGGAGGATGTTCATCGTCTGGTAGCGAGATTTGACGCGTAGCGAGGCGTTGATCACTTTGGCGCTTCCGACGCCACCGCTTTTGGCCAGAACACTGGACTGTATCACCGGGTACCACTGCTCGACAAACTGCCGGCCTGTGATGCTTGATATGGGGATGCTGACAAGGCCAAGGTATGTGCTTTTTTCCTAGATTGCCAACAAAAACACACATTAAGACGGATAGACGTCTTCAATTTGTCTGCAACAGGGAACACAGGATTACATATGGGTGACATCACTGAGACACTTCCTTTACCTTGCGTCTTTTTTTGTCCGTTTCCTTGTAGAGGTGCAAACGAAGGCTACGAATGGTAGGCAAATTGTTAAACTCAAAATGCTCGCCCCAGAAGACGGTGTCGGTCCGGGGTTTGCTGGTGGTGCGTGCGTACAGCATGTCATCCAGACACAGTTCACAATAGTAGCGTTTCTTAGCTGGAAGGTCTCGAGCTTCGATGATCCACAGTTTGAGCACATTGTCAACCCGTCTGCTGTTATCCTTAAAGTGAAACGAGGAGTTCTGTTACTGCATTATAACTGTCCTTAATGTTACAGCCTTCATTAGTTGGCTGTGGAGTGACAAATCACCGGTGGTTCGGTTACACATTGTTGCTCAGCTTCAGAATCTGGAGCATTGAAATCTGTTGTGCTGAATTTACCTTGTTCGGTTTGATGGCTCGTTGCAGATTTTCAATCCACTTGTCTCTTTCTGAAGCTGAACGGCAGGCAAAACATTTTGTCCCTGAATTGGTGGTTACCTGCAGGTAAAACTTATCATTTTAGTCATTCGTGATGATGAAATATTCTTGATATGGCTACAACTAACAATTACTTTCATTACTCTGACCCCTAAAATGGACCAGCAGTTTTGAATAACATGGTGCTTTTGTAAAAATAAATTTAAAAAAATGCAAAATGACACCATTTATCAGAGGCAGAAAACACAAAAACAGAGAGAACTGTTGTTTTGTACATTTTGAGAGATGAAGCACTGCGGTGCCCACTCCTCATTTGCATAAAGTCGAGGTCTCAGCTTCTTTATGCAAATCAGGGGCATCAGGCCACCACTTGATATTTCTAGAAACCATCCAAAAACTTTTAAACTAACTTCTGTCAGTGTAAAATGAAGACAGAATTAGGAAATGGTAGGCCACTTTTCTTGCACCAAATGGTTTTAGAAACACATTTTGGTGAACTCTTTTTACAATATAAGGGAAAGTTTCCAATTGAGCTGCCATGATGGTCCAATTTTAAGTCCAGGGGCAAGCAGTCTACAAGTGAAGCCTCTGTCCAATCAGATGCAGGCTGTAGAAGGGTGGAGCCTGTGTTGGATTTCTATTTAAGAGCACCTGTCAATCACCTATTGTGAGGCATCTAATGCTGAGAAGCAGCCAGATGTCTTGCATCTATAAATGCCTTGTGGACATATACCATTGGCTTAAAATCTTCATATTTCATCAAGTCACTTTAATCTACATGTTTCATTCAGAATTTGCCAAAAAGAAACCATTTGCTCAAACCAGATTTTGTTTAAAAAAAAAAAAAAAAAGCACAAATTTTGCATTCCTTGACACAAAAAAGAAGTACTGGTAACATCTGTGAGTACTTGGAAAAATTATATACATGTCAGTTCAGTCAATTAATGTAAAATAAATCATCTGAAAAAAATCTACCTTTTATTTATATATATAATTTATGTAATTTGACATTTGTGCATGTTGATTCCATTTTTTTTTTTGTAAAATAAATAATGAAATTAAACTTTTCTTTTTCCCTGTTTAATGATCTATGGTGTTCTACCAGTGTTATATTGCACAAAAGACATTTCTAAGTTCTCTCTCCTTCTAGTTAAGGTTGTGCTGTGATTTTACATTACAGTGAAAAATGAGCCCACAGCAGCGCTCCATTTAGACGGTCGCCAGGTCGCCGCCAGCGCTGGGAATGATAGGAGGTTGATGACATCATACAAAGTGGCTGCCTCCATGAAGAAAACATGATACGCGGTTCAGCTCGATCGAGCGCTCGATTTGGACGGTCGCCGGGTCGCCATTTGCGACGTTTTTAGTCGCAAATGGCGACCCGGCGACCACAGATTTGGACGGTCGCCAGACCTGGCGACCGTCTAAATCGAGCACTGCCACAGTGAGTAACAATTTGTAAGAAGCATAAAAACCCAAGTTTACATGTTTCAATTGCTTGTTTTTGACCATCTAAAACCTGCAAAATTCCAAATGACTGATTTATAAACCACACAAAAAGAGGAACTCTGGAAATTCAATAAGCCAGAGCCACTAAAAGCTTCAACATATTTGCTAAATGAAAGACTTAAGCTGAATAATCAACTGAACTGTTTCAGCACTAACTCCCTAAACTATGAGTGAAGTGCTTTGTAGTACTTCACTGCTTCATAAATACAGTGAGAATGAAAAAAATAAGAAACTAAATCCAGTAGAAGGCAGTAGGTGTGTAACGGTACACGTATTCGTACCAAACTGTTCGGTACAGGCCCGTTCCGTTCGGTACAGAGGTGTACCGCGGTACAAACATTTTAAGACTATTAAGAATGTACAGAACTGTTTTAATGGCGAAACCTAAAACTTCATAGTGCCCACAGTTGCGGTGGACCTCCTCCGGCTCACACAGTCGCGCAGTATTGCGGAACTAAAAACAAGTAGTTTCCAGGGAACCACAGGATGTGACAGATCGTTATTCTCCTGCAGGTGTTGTGCAGAGTTATGCCTGCCCGCCGATATCTGCATGCAGGTCGGGGGAGCACAAGCTTTCATATAACATCTTTTCATTATCAAGAAGTACTGTACCAGAGAAAACAGTTTGGCGTTTCATAGTTTCCGTTTTAGCGGAGCGGGCGCAACCTGCATGCAGATATCGGCAGGCAGGCATAACTCGGCACAACAGGGGCTTCATGGCTAATGCTAGCAACAACGAGAAGAAGCTAGAGCTGGAAGACGCTCCATTTGGGATCACTTTGGTTTCCCAGTGAGGTACGAAAAAGGAGAAAAATAAGTGGTCAAGACGAAAGCCGTATGCCAACACTGTGAAGCAGTCCTCAACTATGCATCCAGCAACAGGTCAAACTTAGACACACATTTGAAAAAGCACCATCCAAGCATAACTATTCCCACTGCTAGGAAAAAACAGCGAACTGTGCAAACGATGCTCCCAACATCATTTCATTAAACCCTGCCTAGCAATTCATAACGGGCTAAAGCAATAACCAAGTCCATTGGTGTTTTCATAGCATCAGATCTACGGCCATACTCCGTTATTGAGAACTGAGGTTTTACAGTTATGATGAGGTCAGCTTACATTAACTTTACATTATTGCTGTGCTCTTTGCTATAGATAAATGATTATATTGTGTATTTTCTTAGCCTACAACTAACTAAATGCCATTGTTTGTTTGTTTTTTTAGCAGTTTCATTAAAATATATTTCCTCTTTTAGGTGATAGAGCCCCATTATGAAGTTCCTTCTCGTCCACACTACAGCCATAAAGTCATACCAGCTCTTATATCAGCAGGGTTTTTTTCCTTCTATTTTTCCCCTTAACTGAGAACCGAACCGTGACTTTCGTACCGAAATATGTACCGAACCGTGATTTTTGTGTACCGTTACACCCCTAGTAGGCAGGCGAAACCATGGAGAAGGTTAAACAACTTAACAAACCTCAAAGCAGTACTCTTGTCCTAAAATGCTAGAGTGGACAGGTTTGATTATGGCATCTTCATCCAAAACTAGGTCCAAAGCCTCTGCAGCACTGCTAGGAGAAAGAAGGGACTCGTGGGAGTGGGATTCTTTGAAGCTTTGCATCAAGCGAGTCCTAGCAAGAGAAGAACAAGAAGAAAAGATTTACTCACTTTCAGTATTCAGATATGATTATATTGGTGTTCTCATATCATACAACATGAGTCACTGCAGCTCCAAAATCCTTGTGTACCACTCCTGCACTTTCAGTGTGATTTTTGAGGTTTGATCCTTTTATAATGAGTTTTTTTTTAATGAAAAGAAAAACTTAAGACGACCAGATTTCCCTTCTTGTGTTTGCAGTTTGGTCTATTGACTCGGCTCATGTGACTCATAGTGCAAGTGAGGAAACGGTCCACAGTGGCTCAGATTGAGGTGTTGTCTGGAAATGCAATCCTTTAATTGCCTATAACCACTCTCGAATTTTTAATAAAGCTAATCTAATGTTGGGTATTGCCCACTGTGGGGCCAAAATGGAAGCTAAAAGGAGCAGCTCAGCACTTGCAGTCTGCAAAAACACCCGAATGCAGTCCTAAAAAGGGATGGAGAATTATAGAGTAACCTTTAGAAGAGGGCAGCGCCATGATGTATACAGAGAAGTGGTGGAATTGGAAGCAGAAAGGTGAACAAAGATCATCTTTAAGGCAAGCGAGGTCAGCGTGGCGACTGAAAACATGCAGTCGGAAAAATCATTTTGTTGCTGAGAGCAGTGGGGGAAAGAAAGCAGAGCTGCATTAAAGCTTAAATCAGTAGAACTTACAGTATGTGAGTGTTACCATCTCAGCCAGTGAGTGGGTGCCTGGCCTTTAGGTTCAGCTGGAGCTGTTCAGGGTGAGAGGCAGCAAATAGAAACTCAATGTGAACCAGTAAATTGATTTGCTGGTGGAGAGAGATATAAGATACAGAGGGCAAAGTTCCAGTTCAGCAGCCAAAAATAATTATTAAGCTGCTTTGGTTGAACATTTTGGGATATATAAGATTCTTCTCTTTCTCTTCTAAGTTAGACGAGAAGATTGCTGCCACCCTTACGCATTTACATGATTGTATTACCCAGTAAAAATCCTGTAAAACCAACAGAAAATCCTTAGAATCTACACATAGCAGCAAGATGCATTAGATATAAAAAAGAAAATCAACAAAAAGTGATGTTTAACAGCATAATCGTATCAGCGTCTGGTGTGTATAATGCAAAAGAAAGATTTAAATAGAAACTGCATCATAGGAATTAACATGACAGGGAGAAATAAGCAGAGTTGAAGCTATACTTTCTGCAGTTTTGCTGTCGTGGGTCACTGACATTGACTGAATATCTACCACTCACATGATCTCTCATCTACGATTTGAGGCATACATCCATAAGTACTTTAAATAGGAGAAATGTCAAATAATTTACATAAGTTGACAAGTAGGCTTGTGCTTAGACGTGAAGCAAAAGTAAGCTGATGATTAGCTTCACTTAACCCCAAATCCTGCTGGTGGGGTTTGAAAGAAATGTTAAATAACACCAAAATTACCCCAATTATCACAGCTAGAAATTCATCTTTAAGATCATCTGGGAACTGTATATGACTGACTTCAGGTTGCATCAGGAAAATGAAAAATCTATCCTTAAAATTGTTATATTTCATTAAAAATCACTTTACGTGTCTCATTTAAAAAGACAAACAGTTCTGCGCTCCTAAAACCAATCAAAAAGCAACTGTGACTAGCAGTTGTATGACAAAAATTCAGGAACTATTCAGCTGAACTGCAGGCTGTGTTTACACAGAATATATAGGAGACAAGAATGGAGTCAAATCAGAAATAGAGGAGGGAGGTTGCCACCCACCTCTCCTCCTACTCTCCACCCAGACTCTGCCTTGGCTCCACCCATGTAGTCACTTGGAAACTGCGATGTCAAAGGGACGACGAGTTTATTTTTTTAAATCTGATTTGTAGCTCAGTGAGTTAAGGGTTTGCCTATGGAGCTGCAGGTTGCTGGTTCAAAACCAGACCCTTCTTAAATTTTATGAAAAACTTAGACAAAGACACAAATGCCAGTGGTAGGTCTTGAACCTGCTGCCTTCCACTTGGTAGTCTCTTTCTTATCCCCCTGAACTACTCACTTAGATACTAATGCTTTTTTTTTTTTTTGCACATTTATCTTCTATTTTTTGCCGTTTGAGTTTTTTTTTTTAACTCGAGTCTCGACTCGACCGTTTTTCCCAGGAGGTTGAACTTCAGCCTCTGTGCTGGTGGGTGGAACCCTTAGTTCCAAGACTTTCCAAAGCCTCCAGACCTCCTGAGTCCTCAGAACCTGAGCTTTCAGACAGTCTGAGGGCTGAAATTTTGTAAGTCCCACAGTAGATCTCGGTTAGATTTAACTTTGAGACAGTCAAAAGACTGATATCGTCTAAGTTTGAGTGATTCACTGTTAGTTTGAACCTTTTGACAGTCTGAGGACTGAAATCTTGAAAGTTCTTGAGTACTCCTGTTACTTTGAACCTTTAGACAGTCTGAGGACTGAAAATCTAAAAGTTCTTGAGTAGATCTGTTAGTTTGAACTTCGTGGTTAACAGAAGCCTTAAAACTTGTGACCATGAGTCTTGATTTCACATTTAGACCATCCATCTGAGTTCTTCTCAGACCTTCACCTGTGGGGTTTTTAGAAATCCTGAACAAACTTTGATTCTCTTCACTGAACAGTTAAGTTTGTGGAGATCAGAAGGTACCATTAGTTTGATCAATGCCTTCAACTACTAGTAGACTTTATTTGGAAAGTTTTCTGAAATGAGCGCTCAGTAAATCTGTCCACAATCAAACCAAGGACATAGAAAGAGGAAATGTTTGAACAACTTGATGTTTTTACTAGAAAACACTAAGACCTTTACCCGTTTTTGCTCTTTTTGTCTCTTCTGTTTAATTTGATCTTCTAAAGTCTAACTGGTGTCTTTTCAAATGTTTTGTCTTTAGTTAGATTATTCTTAAATGTTTAGTTTCACTCTTTTCTCACCTTTTATTCTTTTCTAATGTCCGATTTGATTTCAAAATGTTTGTTTTAGTGTTTAATTGTTGTTTTTTTCAAATGTTTTATCGGCTTCTTGGAAAAATTTCCTTTTCTTTCCCAATGTTTAATTTTAAGATTAAATCTTTAAGGGGTTTCTTTTTAAATCTCATTTCTACTCTGAAGCTCACCTTCTCCTGCTCAAACTGCTGACAAATGTTTCTGCTGCTCTAAAGTCTGGTCTCCAGAACTTCCTAAAAACTCTCCAAGTCTCTTCTGCTGCAGGTTGCTTTGTAGGACTGTTACAGAAAACCTCACTAAACCACATGGAGGGGCCTCAAGATAGTCGTCCAAATGAAACCGTATAAAAACCAAACTAGCACAACCCATAAGCTAAAGTCTCCTGCAGCCTACCAGAGAAGCTCTTTAAACAGAGAATCAGGACAGGAACTCTTACCTTCTGGACAACCAAGAATACAGACAAACAAGAATACACAAACAAGAATACAGAATGTGTCTGACCATAAACTTCTAAAGACTCACTACAGCCAAGATAAAGACACAACTCAGCTGCACCAAATCCACTAATCACTGCACATATTAGCACCACGTGCTAACTGTGGCTAAAGAACCACATCTACCAAGACAACTATCCAGTATAAAGCCCTAAAACACACCAAGAAACACATTAAAGAGGATTTTACTGCTGGAAGCTGCAAGCCAACACCTAAAGAACAAACTAAAGCAACAGAGCCAAACCCAGTTCAGTGAAGAGAAGCAGAGGAAATGTTTGACTGCAACCTAATAAGACACTGAGCAGCTCAGGTGTTCCTGATAACACCAAGCAGCCACCTGGACAGCCAATAGGAACACAGCTTACTGGAAGTCCAGAGGGCTGGCTTAGTGAAGTAAATTTAGTTTAAAGTTGAAGCAGAAAATTAACAAAGAAAGTTTAAAACCACCTTCTGATACCTGAAATCTCTGAGTTTTCACACAAAGAACGCCTGAACATGTCAAACTGGTTTCATAGTAGAACCTTCACTGTAAAAACGTCATAGTATGGTGTGTTGCTCAAAAAACATTACGACCGGCTGTCTGGGGTCGCCGAGGAGCAAAAACAGGGCAAACACTGGTTTCCAGGGGGTTAGGAGGGTATTTATTTGAAAGAATTTACAACAACACATGTGAGCAGAAAAATCGCAAAGTCTATCTTTAGTTCAGCTGAAAATATTAGTTTTTGTCTTTTTTATGGACCAAACTTTTCAGGAAGTAGATGAAGAATAATTAAAGCTCTCATGTAGAAGTCCAACTTATTTTGGATCCTTGTGGAGAGTTTAATCTTAGAGTGTGTAAAGCTGTTGAGTTTTTAGAGTCACATGGATTGTTTTGACATTTAATAGAGAGTTTAGTGTCTGATTGTAATTCTGTTCAGTGAATGGATAATTTAAGTTATGAGGATATCTTTTGTTTTTGCTTCAGCACTTTTTATTGTTTAGTTGGCTGATGTGGTCAACTTGAAACTGCTGAGTGTGTGCATTAGAATCCTCCAAGACAAATCTTGCAAAGTGGTTGATGGAGCTATTTCAATTCTGCATAGATTTATGGAAAATACTGAAATGTGTTATGCACATCCAGCCACAGAACTTTCATCCATATTTCACATGAAGAACCATTTTCAATACTGCCTGCCCTTGCTCTGTTTTTTTTTTTCAGATTTTTCTTTAGCTCAATGTTTTTTATTATTATCCCTTAATGTTATCTCTATAGTAAGATTTTAACAGGCAAAATGCTCTTAAATTGCACCAGAATGCAGGAAATAGGATCAATAATTTTCAAAATTAGATACCCTGTAGTATCCCGCACAAACCAAATCTCACTCTAGGATCTGGTCACAAGTTGTCAGCCCTGGGAGTAGCATCAATCTTTTTCATCTCTTTGTCTAAAAGCAAACAAGTAAATTTGTGTAACAAATTTTAGAACAACTCCTTCATAATTATCTGACAATTTAAAAGAGTGTTGTTGTGAAAATGTGGGGTTTATCTGCATCAAAAAAAGCTTTGGCTAGCATGCTGCTTCATCATTATCATTGGTGAGAAAAATGGGGGAAGAGGACAGAGAGCAGGACAAATAAAAATAAACACCTTATAATTATGCAGGAAAGGGGGGGGGGGGGGGCACTACATTAGGGTCCAGATTTAATGTTGATCAGAGGTGCAGTGAATCATCCAGTCCGAGGAGCTGACAGTGCCATCGCCGAACACAGTACATGATAAAATGCTTTGCAACAGCGACTTGGCAGCAGAGGTACAGCAGCTGCGTTGGAAAGCTAGAGTGTGAAGTTGGATGCTGTGGGTTTATAGGAAAGTCAACTTAACACTACTGAGTGAATTAAGCGTGTGTGGGCAGAACTCAAAGCAGGCTGTGAAGGCAGCTGTCTGAGGCAGCGGTGATCGGCTGTGGTTAAAGGGGAAAGCAGGCTGGCTGAGGCAGAGAGCCGCTTTAACCCCAACACCATTAAGCTTCCCCACCGCCACAGCCTTCACTGCTGCCTCCACGGAACAACCCCTTGGTTTAATATATAATTTGTTTTAACATTTGAACTTGGCTCCTGCATTGAAGCTCACCCCGCATTTAAGAACGAAAGGTTTTTACAGCCTTTGCTAAACGCCACATTCCTCATCTCCGAGTATTGGGCGTCCACACCTGCCCTAAAAATGTCTGTTACGCATCTCCTGTGGTGAGAGGAAAGTGTGCTGTCAGCATTGCATGGCTTTACTTTCTCCCTGTCTACATCTTTGTATTTCCCATATGTGTGTCGTGACTGGATTGTGTGAGGACTGCATAAAATTTTGATCACAATGCGAGCAGGATTCCACTGGGATGTGACCCCACTCTAGAATACAGAACAAGAAATCGTCATGAGAGACTCTAGACCTGGAAGCGACTGCATACTGACATGATCGGATGATAGAAATCACACACACGTGACAAATGTGACCACAGTGTAGTTCTTTCGTTTCCACTGAAATGTCCAAGAGTATTTGGACGCAATTTAACAAAATCTTCACTCATTGAAGATTTGAGTTTTACATCTTCTCATCTTAGTTGGATCTTCTTCAAGTAAAAATATTTAAAACAATTTATCATACTAAAATACTGTATATACCAACAATCCAGTCTGCCGAGAGGGATAATCATCTTAAAACTATTCAAGAAATATAGAATGAAAACTCAATAAAAAAAATACATGAATCCAAGGAGTAGGAGTAGCTATTTAAATAAATGTGCATATAATCATGCTCCTATTGTTTAATCTACTGTGTAGACATTAAATGAACTGAACTAACCAACCTTTTCCATGTACTGAGAATACATCCTCTGGCTTCAACAAGCTTTTCTAAGTCCTCACTTCTTCGTTTATTTTCTGCTCATGTAAACGTCACAGCTCTGACAGCAGCTTGGCAATGATTGGATAAATTGTTTTGCAATGTTTCTATTAATATCACTCAAATGAATATCTGCAGTCGCTGCCTGAGAGCAGTCTGCAACCATCTGTGAAGGTATCACTAAAGGCAATGTCCTTCATTCAGTGGGACTCTGCTTCCGTCAGAGCGCTTGATGAGGAGCCACAGTCGGAGTGAAGGGTGTCATCTGAAATGCTCAAAGCACCGCTGGCAGTGTGAGATTCATCCGCTTTCTGCTTCGGCCACATAAATAAAGAAGTGGCTCTTAAAAGCAGAGAATGGATTTCAGTTCTGTCATGAAAGGATTAAAGCACATCTTTCCTCAGGATAACATAAATCCTAAAGGTAGCATGTTAAGCATGCTATGTGAGTAATGATTCTGAAGTGCAGATAAGGCTGATGGTTATTCATTGGTTTGTAGAAAGACCTTAAAAGGAGATTTTCTTATTATTATGCATTGAGTTCTATCAAATTGCACAATTCAGTGTCTATATAGTCCTTGATTCTTGACATTCTGGCCTTTTTTGGCCTAATCAAACTTTATTTTGAAGCTATTATTAAGAACATGGACCACTGACTGCACATAAAGATGGACAAACTTCCTAAAACTGCAACCATAATGGAGGCACTTGAGTGAAAGAGTGGCAGGCTATTGATTGTCCGGTAACCATATTCTTAATTATGATTATTTTCAGCCTTCTTACAGTTGTCATGAACAGGAAAATTACCTATAAAGACCAAAACCATTTTTTATACCAGTCTGTAAACAGGTTTATTTTTGCTGTAAAGTTGCACATTTTAACATGGCAGTCTACAGGGGCTGACTCAATTGTGGAGCAGCCTCAAGTGGCCATTTGAGGATCTACACTGGTTTGATTTTTCCTCCTTTGAGGTTGCTGCTTCGTGTGGACTCATTACCTTTTTCTTCCATTGATACGTTTTCCCACATGTGGCCTAATATGAAATCTTATCTGAAATTCTAAGAGAACACTTAAGGCAATATAAAAACTCTATTAAGACAGCTAAGACTCAGTAATATGGAGAAATAATCAATAAAAAAATCCCACAATCCTGAAATACTATTTCACTCCCATCAATTATATCATGAACACTTCTATTCCGCCAGCTAATTCCGCTCCCACTAGTGAAACTTGAGAGGTTTCTTTCATTTCTTTCTCAATAAAATTGACATTATGAGGTCTTACATCTCACCTTCAGACCACAATCCCTCAGAGACATATCATCCAGTCAGCCGCCTCCAGAAGCTTTAACCAGTGTCGTCTTTGCAGCTGGCTGAAATTGTCTCTCATTTGATTCTAGTGTGCTGCTCATCAGACATTTGACAGTCTTGCCTCTTTAAGGAGTTTTTTTCTACAATCTGCCCTTTGATATTGACTCTAATTAATAGTTCCCCTCAGCTTCCAACAGGGACTTGTGCAATCAATACCAAAGAAACCCAGCCTATTGACTAGCCAACCTAATGGCCTTAATAACTAGAGACCCATCTCAATGCTACCATTTATCTCGAAGGTCTTGGAAAAAGTTGTTTTTTTTATTCATCCTTTTTCAATAACTTGAGTGTCCATGAGAAATTCCAGTCTGGCTTCGGAGCTCTTTGTAGTGCAGCGTCTGTTCTGGTAAAGACCTATGATGACATCCTCTTGTCTTTTGATTCCACTTATCAAGCTATGACAATGCTATTTGTGCTTGATCTGCTGCTTCTGATCTGACCAATCAGCAATCTGTTCATGAGCTCTTGTTTGTTTGTCTCTGCAATCGCTTTTTCTCTCTCCTTTACCCTTGTCCCAACTGGTCGAGGCAGATGATCACCTTCCCTAAGCCTGGTTCTATTGAACATCTTCTCATGTTACAAGAGAGTTTGTCCTCTACACTGTTACCAACATCCTGCGCAAAGGATATCTCTGGATCCATTTTCCCAAAAATAATTCCATAAGGTCTTAACCTCAGTTTTTAAGTTAGTCTGGTATTTTGCTCAAATATGTAGGTTGTAGGTTGTAGGTCTGAACCTTAACATTTAAGGTAGTAAGGTTAATTTACAATATAATGTTGTCAGGTCTTAGCTTAAATATTTAAATTTGGCATGATTAATAATACTGTTGGGTCTTAACCCTAATATTTAACTCAGGAACATTTATTTTTTTATACATTCCAGGGTCTTATAAAAATTACTCAGACACCACTGGAGGGTCTCAACCTTAATATTTAAACCTGTTAATCTTAATTTCTATTCTGGAAAGCACTTTGGCCCAATGCCTGTCATTTAAAATGTGCTATATAAATAAGAGTGACTTGATTATATAGAGATTTCTTGGAAAAGTGGAAATTTGGAACTAATGGCACCGGATGACCAAAGTTACATCACTTCCAACGATTTCATTGATCTATAGTGAAAGCTTGTACCTCTTCTCTCAACGGGCAGCAACTGGATTTGCTCTTAAGTCAGCTGCTTTAAAGACACCATCATTAGCAGTCCCAACTGAGACACTCTTGATATTCTTGGTAAAGTGACTCAGTAACGTCAGCCGCACAGTAATATCCATCTTAAGTTTGCACAGCAGTTGGGACAGCAGGGGTTTGGCTGCTTGGATGCTCAGTCTGGCTAACACTCAGAGCTGACAGTGTAGCACGCAGTTGATGTTAGTCTGACTATTACTGCATATAACCACCTGCAGTGTTGGGCCTGCTGGCTTAGTCACTGTCCGGGAGATCTGCTCAAACTGAAGGTTTTGTGTATTTTACTGCACCAACTAAGGCCCAAGAACAAAGCCTGTACAGAGTAGAGGTCATCATGGCCAGAAGGAGGCAGATTAAACCTTATAGATATGAAATAATAGTCTTCTGATTATGAACTATGTCTTGCTTGCTCACGTTCTAAAGAGAAAACTTGGATAATACTTTCAATTACAGTTATTTTTTTGCAGGTTTAAATTGCTGAGGTCGTTTTGGCTCCAAACATAAAGGATGTCTGTTGATTTTGACATAACAGCTGAATTCCTTTTGACAAGAGAGGACGCAATTAAAGTGCTACTGTCACTTTCATCAGCATCGAACAGGGTTTTCCAGTTATGCAATGCCTAGTCTGACTTACCAGATGTAGGATGTATGATTGAGACTACATTCCACACAGCATTCTCCTCTTCTTCCACTACCTGCCTGTTACTGTACAACCTCCAGTACAGCAACCTACCACACTGAAAACTCCAAAAGTCCAGTAAGCCCGTCCTGCAGGGTTTTTTTCTGTAAATTATCCATTTCTGTGTGTGCAAATGTTCCCCTAAAACACTTCCATCTGTCACTATTTTGAAGGAACACCAAAGCAACATCCTTTGCTTGGCTCCTCCCACAAGGATTGTGATTGGTGAAAAGAAAAAACAGGTCACATTTCTTTCTCCTGTCACAGAATGATAATAATGTGCAGCCAGACCGCTGTATGAATTAGCTAAACAATGACAAAGCCGATTGCTTGCTATATAAATTCTACTTAAATATTGCAGAAAACATTTAACAGAAATGGCAGTTATTAGTCTTAGTGGATTAAGCTTATATTGACACATTTGCCTACACGCAAAGTTAATTTAAACTACCGTATAAAGATTTAAAGAGAATTAAAATATATTTCCAATGAATAAACTTTGGATTTTTGTTTAAATCGCAGTGCAAAGTACACTGACTTCCGCTGCTGAGGTCACATGACTTCCCGTCAACTGCATGTCCACCAACTTGTCTGCATTCAGCTTCTCTTCTTGAACATTTTGGTTACTATAACAAGTTAAGAAGTAAGGCTCAACCAGCTAAAACATGTGTGTTTGCTGAGTGTACAGAAATGGATCTACTTGTCAGTCAGCTCCTTCTATAGTAATATGTGTCCTTGATGATCGGTATTGATGTTTGAAATGCTCTACTAGCAGCACGAAGAGAAATGTGGCCTTCAGCAGTGAAGGTTAGAGGTTCCAGCTAATCCACTAAAATAACACACAGTACACAATGCAGGATCCAAACAAGAACAGATCTGGCTGAATAGTTGAGTAGTGTTCAAAGCTCAACGCTGCTCCAAGTCTAAGTGCATAAATAGGCTCATTGATGTACAGTATCCATCATCTTTGTGATGGCTGTGGGGCATTTCATAGAGGGACGAACTGTTGGTTCAGAAACGCTTCATGTATCTACAACATTTCTGTTTCAACTCCAGCTGGGGATGTTTGCTGAAGTTATCTTTCTCTCTCCCAATGTTTCCTGTGAGGTTCCAAAATTTCAGCTCACAAAAAAAGGCAAAACAACGATGTTAAAAATGTTTGTGGCAACCGTTATTTTTTCTCATGTGTATGTCGCTTTGGATAAAAACATCTGCTAAATGTAACTGTAAATTCTCTGTGCAGCTACTGTACTCTGGTTTCCTCCCACCTTCAAAGCCATGACGCAATCATTTTTACAGTTTGTTTGGATGTCATGGTTGAAAAATTATAGGATGATCTCAACACAAAACAAACTGTAACATAACAGGTAGTGGATTATAGATGATTAGCATATAAAAAACACACTATTAAGCTGCAACCATGTCCTCCTCAGCCTTTTTGCAGCATGTATATGAGATGAATTGCGAAGTTAATGTCGATTTCTTAGCTCTGTGACCAACTAGAAATCTGCAAAGGTGTTTATGATCAAGAGATGCTGGGAAAAAAATGATTGCTTCATGAAAGTTCCTTACCTCTCTTGGTCAGCACTACGAAACCGGGGCAAAATCATTTGTCTGAAGCTGCTGGTCCGGTCTAGTTTGGGCTGGCTTTTTGCCCTCTTGATGGAACCCTTCAACCTCCGATTGAGAAAACTCTGAAGATTCAACAAAACAGAAAGAAAAAAAAAACATTTATAGGCAAAGAGGTATCACACTGGGCCAGTAAATGTGCTTCTAATGCAAGTTCAAATGTCTCTTTCATGGTTTTACGATACTCACCGGCTGCCTGAAGGGCTGCGGAGTCGTATTCGGAGGGGTCTCCATGCTTGACTGTCTGGCAGAGGCAAAACTTGCCCTGCGAGATTGGTCTAAGAGTAAAGAGTGGCAAATATAAGCAACAGCAAAAAAGAAATGCAAAGATTGAAAGCACTATTTTCTAAATATGTTATTCTAAACTGTTCTAAGCACATTTAACAGTTGAAGTGGAGTTTTTAAGTCCTTCTTGGCATCATTATGATCACCATTAAGTTTTGTACAAGTATAAACTGTCCAAAACTGCCACAGAATCAGATCTATGGCTGCTGAGTTGAGACCTTTTTAAACTATTATATTGTTGCTACTATATTATGTGATATTGCTCCTGTCAGTTTGGTAGTAACTTCACAGTACAGTCAAGACTTCTGGGAAATTGGGTCAAATCATCTTCAGCTACAAGAATTTGGCAGCCAATTGTGAAATAAAGATATTGAATATCAAACAAATTCTGAATTTTTTTCAGGTCAAATCTGGCATCAAAACACATGACATTTCTAGAAGCTGAAAGACTTTTGAATATCAATTTACTGTGTGTTTTCCTACAGTACAAAGCAATCGGTGGCTCTGGAGAGTTTTTTAAACAGCTTGAAGCCATGAACATAATTACAGAAATGTCTCCGAGAGCTGGTCATAAACTTGATGTTGTAATAACAAAAAGAAACAAAATGTTATCTGAAACAGCTCAGTAAATGAATAAAGCACATTGGTACAATATTGCATGAACACTACATCAACAGTGTAACAGCAGACTAGAAATTTGGAATGTCAAATAGCAATCTAATGATTTGAAATGACAATATGATAGTACTTCTTACTCGCAGGTTGTGTCATTACCTGGCAGCTGCTGCTTGGGTCACATATAAAAAGGGAAACGGCATCAGAAAGCACAACACAACACACACTTTTCACAAGCGAGATACCAGCACAGTGAAGCTCAAGCTGAAGACCAACACCAACAAGAACAAACAACTACAGAGCCCAAAATTACCACAAAGAACAACATCGTGACAGTTGGAAAGACACCTGCGAAAACAGCTATTTGTTTTCAGCCATTGAAACTTTTGTGCATCCAAGGCCGGTGGAAAAATGACACAAAAACCTGATGTGAGAACTATATTGGAAGGAAGACTCACTGTCATGACTCATCCTGAAACCTATGGTCTGAGTCTGACTTCAGGCTAGAATAAGTCTGGAACATGGTGGTGGATCTATAAAAGTATGAGCAACTATCTTTAGGGAATCATATTTGATGTTTTCTCATCATGACTGTGTGTATTGACCAAGGAAGATGAGGCTGGTGCAGAGAAGCGTGAGGGCTGGAATACTGCTTCCATATGAGTCCAAGTCCTTTTCTCTTCTTAGAAGCAATGGAAATGAAAGAATAGTTTTGACAACAGAATGAAGACAATTGTGTTCCATGTCGTCAAGCTACCAAATTTAATGAAGCAGATCGACGTTCTGGGAAATACAGTTCTCTGTTTCTTTGCAGAGTCACGTATGGCAAAGTTCAATATAACAATGGCAGCAGCTAGTTAGCTTTAGCATAAATTCAAGACTGGGGAACATCTTGCCTGGGTTTGTCCAAAGGTAACAAAACTTAAAGTAGTCACTCCTCTTGGCAAAGAAATTGTTTTGCACATAAACCTCAGTAAAACATGTTAACATTTTATGGATCAAACAAACAAGATATATTGTGTTATTTCTGTTCACTTTATAAGTGCTGGAAGGCAGATTTTGTTATCTTTGGTCAGACCCAGACTGGAAATTTCCCCGTTTCCAGTCTTAGTGTCAAGTTAAAGCTAACCAGCTCTTGGCTGTTGCCTTATATCTGATTTACAGATATGAAAGTGGCATGATGTCTGCAAGGAAACAAATAACGCTATTTTTAATATGGCTCCTTGATCCCCAAAATCCAGAGGTGGGTTTGAAAGACCTGTTGTGTTTTAAACAAATGCCAAATCGAACCCATTTATCTGAACCAGAAAGTGTAAAAAAAAGGAGGAATGATACCATTTACATTTTTTTTTAAATCATTTTATTTTAGGCCATTCTCTTTTTTTTAAATCACCAAAAATATAACTGTTTGCTCTAACTAGATTCTGCAAATACAAAAAATCCTGCCTCCTCACTGTGACCAGAACAGTCATGTGACTAAAATACAGAGATTTGCACTTGAACTCCAGGCTGTGTTCAGCCTGACAAGCATGAAAACTAATTAAAAATGTACGTAGTAAAATATTTATTGTGTGAAGAGTCACCATTTTTCCCTATTACTCATAAAACCTGAGGACACTTGAAAAAAATATTGTACATTCTGATTTCCAGTTATTCATTTTTTGTTAAATAAATAGTCAAAGAACTTTAACTTTTTCTTTTTTATGATTTATGTCATTATAATTTGGTTATACTGCACAAAATACATTTTCAGTTCTTTTTGCTTCTCGTCTTTGTTGTGCTGTTTCCACAGAGGTGCAGGACTTTATAAAATACATTAAAAATAAGCCCACAGTGAGTTAAAATATCAATAGGCTGCATACTGTAGCTTCATATACAGCAAAGGGCTTATGGGGGTTCAAATATCCTTTTTTCTCTTCAAAAGCTATCCTACTTTTAGCAGAGCACAATTTAGCCTAGGCTTTGTAAAACAAAAAAAACAGTAATGAAAGGAGGAAAGAACCATTTGCATTTATGCATCTTTCAGCTGGTGGCATAAACCAAAACAACCACCAAATGTGTGATCTTTTCTAAGCGTACAGTATCTGTCTCAACATGCAATAAAACATCACTGATTCATCCATATGTAGGCTTTTTTTTTTGTACAGCTAGAAATGCGATCACGTTTCATGTTCACTCTGCTGTTCTATTTTTGTCTCTGATTGATCTGTTGGGGCATTTTTTTTTAGAAATTACCCATTACCCACAGGAGCTGTTTTTTCCCTTTGCAACAGAGAATCAAGACACTCTGTCATCCTATGATTTCCTCGCTCCCAAAGCCTGTAAATAGGCTACTCTCCAGGTTCTATTCTGAATCCCAGCTAATTGTTTGGTATCCATGGAAACAACTCCAAGGGCTTCTACTTGAAGTGTAGAAGATATTGGCACACAACTGCACAATAAAGATGATGAAAAACATGAAGCAACGTGCGGCACAACGCTGTGTTTCTGCTGTCAGACGGGAGTGAAGTGATCGGACCTATTAGCCGGCCCGCGAGGGGGAATCGTCCTCATCTGGAGCAAATATTTCAGTTTCTTTTGTGTCTCATGTGGGGTCGGATCCGAACACTCACTCCACGGAGGCAGAGCCGAATCGATTGAATGACCCTGCAGAGGAATATGTTTGCATATTTCCATCTGCCACTAAAACAGTCACTTGCAAAATGTGGTTATCTAAGCAAACGTGACATATTAGAACACATGGATGTGTTCACATGGGCTATTCTGAATGTAAATTGCTGTCAGGACGGAGTGTGTGGGTGTCAACAGCCTCTAGCTAACTGTGATACAGAGAGAGAGAAAGACAGAAAGAGGAAGACTGTGAGTGGGTGTTGGAGAAACATGCTCAACCTTTAGCATATATATCTCTATTAATACATATTTAGAAACTTTGCTGTTTTTAAATACATTAAATCAAATCATAACCTTTTTGAAAATATGTTTTTTTTCTATTAGACAAAAAAAATGCTGCGGTATTAGAATGAAATCTGCCATATTTCAAGCTAAGTGATCATAAAATCGAATTTTACAATCCCTATCTGGGGAAACTAAAGTTTTTTTTAACCTTGTTAACATTTCCATATGGTGTGTTTGTACTTTGGAAAACATACAATGAGTGAAATGAGCAGTCAACACCAGGGCTGAGTTCCAGTGATAGTCAAAAAAAACACTGATTCAGACAAGGATTTTTTTTCTTTCAGAATCAGTTTTCAGTTCAGTATTACAACTTGCCATTGTGTAGATTAGTTTTAGTGTTTGAGCTGGTGTGCTCCAGTGAGTGGCGATCAGTGAATGTAGAGAGGCAGGAACTTCAAAGATCAACACAAAGATGTAGAGTTACATCTAAGCCATGTAAAGGCAGCATAGCATTATTGTCATGAAAAAAACGCTAACAATCACTTTTTTTACACACAGATGAGTATTCAGAGGTTAAATCAACCACTGGAGAGGACTTGAAATCTTACTGCAGATAATTTCCAAAAGATGCACAAAGACCATCATCAACTCTCCATTAAACTCAGGGCACAAAGTCATCAAACAATCATTACCAACACTACAATTATCCAAACAGTTAATCCACTGGATCAGTCTCTGCAACAACAGTGAGATTATTAGCCGGATTGGGTGTCATGCATGGGGAGTCTGAGTCAAATTAAATGCATTTTCTTCATCAATCGTAATTATATTCAGTGTTTCTGTTATCAGTTAAGTTCATTAGATCACAGCAGGCGACCACAATAATCCCTGATTTCATGCTAGATTACATAATAGTATAACACTTGGTGAACATGACTGGAGGTCTACAACGATAATGGAGGCTCTTAGGCTGTATTTAGCCACACCAACAACAATGCAGTGACAATGCTAGCAGGTCAGCTAAAATTTTTATATGTTAGCATGCTAATATTAGCTAGTTAGCCCTCACTGACACCAAACATCCGCTTTTTTTCCAGAATTGAAATGATTTCCCTTCATCTGAGATAAATAACGGATGGGAATAGGATATACAGCTGTGAATAAAAGTTTACATACACTTGTAAAGATCATGTATATCATGGCAGTCTTGAGTTTTTAAGACTCCTGTTATTCTTCATTTTTATTTTGTGTCTTCTGAAAATATGGCAAATCTGCAGGGTCAAAAATATAAATAAAGCAACTAAAATTATTAGTGTTGGTTTGTAGAAAGCCGTGTTAATCAAATTTTCTTAGTGGCATGGCCTCCTAGCTTCGTGTGAGTGACAATGATTGACTACAGCTGGTGACTCTACTGAGTCATTTGATACGCTCATTAGAATCAGCCACAAACACTACAATGACAAAGTATAAATAGATGTGTGATAATCTGAAGAAGCAAATCAATGACTTGAACAAATCAGGAAAGCTACCTGGAGCCATTTCAAAGATGCTTCAGCTCCTAAAATGAACTGTGGATACAACAGTTGTGTCACAGTGTCATTTAACCCAAGGGCAGTATGGCTAATTACTTTTGCAGCTGTTTGACCAGAAACATCATTACAGGCCTGATGATGACACTGATGGTAAAACATTACCAAGCTTCATCCTGAGGGAAACCTCTGCAACAAGTATCACTTCAATGAATGTCTTACTCAGAACTACAAACGTTAACAACAAACACTCAAGGGATCACCAGAGTAGAGCAGAAGATTTATCATCTGGGGACCACAAATGTTCACAGCAATCCATGTAATAGTTGCTGAGATAGTACTTCAGGCTAACTGTCAATCATTCATAGACCGTATCAGAATAAAGACGTCAATCGTATCATATCCAGAGATACAGATATGAAAAGTACAATAACAACCAAAGTAGTGCCTGTTGGTTGGCTTGCAGAGGCACTTATCAGAATGCAAGTCCCAAGATTCAATGTGAACATTTTTTTCACACGTACTATAAAAGCTGTTAACAGTCCCTCACAGTTTCATTTGTTCAGAATGTTATTTTAGAGACCATGACTCAGTAAAGTAAAAAGTATGGCCCAAATTCCCACAGACAAAGCTACTGGAGCAACATATATAGGTTTCAGGGTGGTTAAGCTGATTATAAACACAATGCAGGAAATATACTGTGCCTGTGTTATGCAATGTAGTGAAGCAGATCAAATCAAGACACTATGTGCATAAAATGACTCATTTTTAGTCTTAAAAACAAAAGAATGCATGTGTTTACCAACAAAATCAAGAATGCCAACGCCACTCTACATCTCAAAGAACAGTTCATTTAAATGAGAATTAAAAGCAGATCTCATCATCTGGATTTTCCCTCAGGATGAAAATCAACATTATTTATGCCACTAAATGCAGTGTTGTGCTCTTTGACAGCTATCATAGTCAGGTTGCTTTGCATGAGGCCTCTAAAACGCTTCTTTGATTTGCTACATTGAGGGTGGATGTTGAGTTTGCTCAGGAAAACTAAGTGAGCCTAATTATACTGTGAATGTCCATAATGTAGACGTTTCAGTCCAGTTCGTCTCGAAGCGACAGCGCTTCCAGTAACAGATCACACACACAAAACCTCGTTATGTCTGGCCTGGAGCATCTGACAATGAGGAGCCTCCGGTGACTCACAGACAGGCCTGCTGGGGCAGATGTCGCATTCATGTCATATGGTAAGCCGCTGTAATTGCCATATTCCAACTAGTAAATACTGTCCATGTCAACAG
The DNA here is from genome assembly GCF_021347895.1 of Acanthochromis polyacanthus. Classification (NCBI taxonomy): domain Eukaryota; kingdom Metazoa; phylum Chordata; class Actinopteri; family Pomacentridae; genus Acanthochromis; species Acanthochromis polyacanthus. The sequence continues at coordinate 34,525,371 of NC_067123.1, read as the reverse complement.
CCCACCGGTAATTATGGCATGGGGCTTCGCTCTTCTCTGACAGCTCCAAATTTCCAAAATATGAGCAAATATGTCACAGTAGCCAGACTAAGTCCCAACGCAAAGCCATTTTGATCACACACACTACTTCCCCTAGCATTCATTTTGCCCTTTTGCCTGGGTCCAGACTTTTGCATCCGTTTGCTGATTCGTCCGACATCGTGACATGAAACAAGCAGGTTGTCGACCCAATAGCCAAAAGGTTAGGACACACACCACATGGGTGCTAATGCCCTGAGCAGCACATTTGCAATTGGACCATTTGCTGCATGTCAGTTTTCTACTTTCTTTCCACATATTTCTTGTCTCTTTCTGCCATTCCTGTCAATAAAGGCACAAAAAGCATAAAACAAAGCAATCGTTCCATTGAGCTCCACAGGACGACTAACAGTTAGACAGTCGGAGCCATGGGCAGGACGAACACCGTTGTCAAGCTGTTCTAAAATGTTGTCAAGTTATGTGCTGAACCCAAAGAGAATAAGCTGGTCTCCAGTGACTGGTTACATGAAACTGGCATTTCTATCCCCGAGGAAATCGCCGAGTGTGGAGAAAATGTCGTAGTTAAGAAGGAAACAGTGTGCAGACAATTTAAAATACTATCTAATAGCAGGCAAATTTGTAGTTTCTCATTATGTCTGGCAGTGTGAATAGCAATAAGCAGCTTATGGGTCAACATATAACTGTAGGACTTTTTGTAACATAGTTGACATTCTCGGACACAGATACAATTTGTTTTTTCCCCAAAAAAGTTATATATTGCCAAAAAAAGAAATATCTGTCATTATTATCTCAACTTAGTAAAAAGAAGACAATCAAAACTATTTCTGAATAAGCTCATTTTATTATCGTTCAGCTAATAAGAATGTGGTTAAATTCAGACGGTTAATTGGTTGACATTTCAGTGATATCCAGTCACTTTTACCAACAAGTGATCGTTTCCATAATAAATAATTATGGAATTTGTAAAGATATGATCATAAGGAACAAAAAAATACTCGGTTTGTTTTTACTTTTAATAAAAATGGATGCAAGACATATCCCATGGACTTCAAAAGTCCCTCAATTATATATTGACCCTTATATTTTTGCTTAACGTGCATCATTTTACGTGTTTATGATGTATGAAGTATTCTAGTTTTAAAGCTATTGTGCATCTCTTCTGGTAGTTCCTTTAGCTGCTGTGACAGTTCAGTTACCCAGAGAGAGATCAGTACAACAGAATAGAAGAGAATATAAACAGTGGATTAATCCCTGGGAGGAAATTCAGTTGCTTCAGCAGATCATAAATACAGATAAAGAAGCAGAAACATGCTGTGAGTAAACATAAACAATATAAAATTCAAAATGCACAATCAGTGTGATATGCGCTCTAAGTAAAAATGTTAGTGTTTCATCTGTAGTGTCACCAATGTGCAAGAGTAGAAGAAAAAGTGTGCAAAAGGCAAGTTCAAATGACAGAACCAGATAAATGTAAACAAAAAGAGTTTAACTTGTATTGTGATGTATCAGATTTCCTGAAGGAATCTACAAGTAAAAGATCTGTCATGACTCTAAGATGTTAATGTCCTTCCAAGTGAAATAATCAAGTATTTACTACCTACAAATTTTACATTTTATTTATTCACTTAAATGTTTCAAATGTATTTCCTGTAAAATCTCTCTTGCTACATTATGGTCAGGGGCAGTGTAAACCATTTTGGGAGGATATGTGAAATTCCTGCCATATTCAAATAATTTATCCAGTTTTTATTAATCAGAAAAGAGTCGAATTAAGTCCAGAAAAGGATTCAAGTCAGCATGTCCTTGTCACGACAAAAAGGTTTGAGAAACACAATTGTGCTCTCAGTACGGGTAAACATGTTCACACTGGCTCTGAATGCATTTTTGAATGAAACAAAGCGACTACATTGAAGCTAAAACAGGGTGTTAAGTCACTCTTATCAATCAAACAATGAAAATCTTCAAACTTTGCTGTGAACAATTTTCATAGGGACTGAAAGTTGAAGGTGCCACAGAAGATTTAGAAGAAAATATCACAACAAACTGGCACGAAAAATAAGGATTACATGGATAAACATCACAAAGGGGAAAGCAGAAAAAAAAGAATGTTTTTTTTTCCTCATTTGCAAGAATTGACTTTTTAAGCCGATGCTCAAATCTTGCGGCGCTTGTTAAAGAGACTGCCAAATAACTTTGAGTCAAATTTGATTCATCTGCCATCATGAATTCAACCGGCGTCACTTCCAACAGCTGCTGAAAAACCACAGACACTGCAAAATGTGTGTAGAAAGTTAAGGCCATTCATTAAGAGCGAGCTGTCGAAACAATCAGTGTGCATGACTGACGGGAGCAAAACCTCGCTGCGTCAACTTCATGGCTCTTTGACAGGCCGGCAGCGTCGCCCCGGGAGGTTTGACACAGTTTAAGTGTGAGCAGCGATTTACAAAACACAGAATGACATTGGAGATGCAGAGTGCACAGAGACGTACACTGCTGGCATTTAGAGAATCGGATGCTTGACGGAAGAAGGTGTGCAGCAATTGGTTTCTTTTAAATGCAAAGTGGAAAAACATTAGCTGCTAAATACGGTTGGAAACCATTTTGACTAAGTTAACGTTCAAACTAGCTCTGTAAAATGTGCACAGAGCACAAATATGGGAAAAATTGTGCAAAAAAAAAAGACACATCTGTCTGAGCCACTTTGGTGCTACGTTTAGGGACGGCGCTGTAATCAAGTAAATGCAAGCTGCGCAGAAGAGGCAAGAGCTGTGAGATTTGAAAAAGAGGTGGGTGGAGGGGTTGAGGAAGCAGGGGCAGTGTGGGCGCGAGGAAGCCACGGGAAAGAACCTGCGATCAGCTTGAAAACTGACTGGTATTTTTGGAGAAACAGGAGGCGAAACACACAAAAGAAAGTGACTTCCAACATTCTGCAATGTAACCACTATTTCTCTGGGCCAAGACAATATATATATATAAATGCCCTGAGAGCGGAGGAAGGCATGAGAACAGCAACCTCAATAAACAACCTCAAGTTGCTCTCCATCACGTGTGTTTTTCCAGTATTCCTGCCTCTCTGCTGCCTGTCCCTCTGCCTGTGTGTGTGAACTAGCCAAGGGGAGTGTGGCCTAGTTACCATAGGAACGTGTTCGCAGCTTGTGCACTGCTCTCTATCAAACTACCTTAATTTTTTACTAATGTATTTAGAAGGATTATTGCCTCGCTTGTAAATGAGCGAACCCAAATTAAAGAGCTGAGAATGAAATCCGAGCGATCGAGAAGCTCGTAACGGTGACCGTGCTGACAAGGTTCTGCATTATCTCAACACATCACAGAGCAAAAATGAGGTGATCGTCAGCTAAGAGCTCGCCCACAGCATAAATCGCCTCTGGTTTCTTTCTCCCTAACACTTCCAAACGCCACTGTGCTTCTTAATGTCTGAAATGAAACAACAGCTTCACATGTGGCGCTAACTAATAGAAAATGATTTCTCTCGCTGTCCTTAGAGGGAGAAGAAATGGCCTCTTTCATCTGGTGGAAGTAAAGTGAGCATGGTGACTAGGGGAAAGACTCGGAGTGCATCAAAGCCGGAGTAAACGACAAATGGTGCTATCAAACCTGGAGGATGTCAAAATAAAACTCTGGGACTGTGACAAAGCAGGGCTCAGAGGGTGAGTGATGCTCCAGCAGAGGATTGAGTGGTAAAAATCCTCAATATACCAAGGTACTTTTGTAAAGCCTTGTAGTGCTGGAAAGGACTAGAAAGCATGGCAGACGGGTAAAAAAAAAGAAAAAGCAGAGGAGCACAGCTGAGCCAAGAGTGCATGTTAAACCTTTCATTAACCACTGGCGGGAGAGAACAGCACACATGTAAAAACATATATATCACAGAGAGAAATCTTACTGGACCACAACAGACTGCAGGAAAGGCTGAGAAATGACAAAGCTGACAGTGGAGAAAAGTTGACTTGTTCTTGTCTAAAACTGACTCACTTGGGGTTAAAACTCCAGGTCCACCACAGCAAACCTCCGCTTGACCAACCAACCCAAACTGACTCTGATGCGGGAGCCACGTCTTTGAAGATGTGTCCATGCAGCTATATGGCACAGACACAAGTTGTTGTTGTTTTATGTTTAAGTTTTTGACACTAGTGGACCAACAATTACAACACAACAGAGGCAAAAAAGACGTTATCGAGTATGAAAATATGAAATAAAGGAACGTGACATTGAAATATGACCAAAAAATACAAACAAAACTGCATAATTTTGGTTTATATTGTACAAATACAACACAGAAAAATGTAATTTCCAGCTACAAGATGCTGCAGATGGAGTATTTTTTCATCTACATGATTATTCGGCTTCTTCAAGGGATTTGGGAGACGCATTTAAAACAGCAGTAAGACATCATTAGGGACTTATCTCTCAGAAAAGCTAATATTTAGCCGTGTGATTTGAATGCAAAGATAATACAGGGGAGGTTTAATCTGGGGCTACTTCGGGGCACGTAAACACACTTATAAACTTGTCAAAGTCATGAAAAATACCAGTTTTAGCGCTGGAGGTTCTCCTACATCGAGTCTATCACAGCTGCCCTTTATAGAGTTGCAGGCTAAATGTCACAACGCTGCTCAACCACAAGCTGCTACTATGATTAATTGATAAGGAGACACCGGCGTTTAAAGATCCCCTCCAGGCATGTGCGGAGCTGTAATAAAAATACTCTGCTTTGAATATTAATATGTATCCGAAATGGTTTCTACATAAAAAGGTTTAATTACCTGATTATAAACCTTTAAAATAACATCTTTGCCTCCTGACTCGCTGAAAAAAAATGAATCGAGGAATACGCTAATATTTCTGTCAAAGATTTAGCTACTAAAAGGTACAATTACCTGATTATAAACCCTTAAGATTCCAACTCCTGTCTTGCTGAAAAAGGCAAAATCAATGAACATTTATGTCAAAAATCCATCTACTGGATACAAGACGTCTCCTTTAATAATGACTCTGCACAGTGAACATCTCCTACAAGAAAAACTAAGTTGAAGGGCCTTTAATTTCCTCATGCTTTCTGGGTCAATATATAATTGTGGGACTTTTGTATCATAGTTGACATTTTTGCTGTTTTCAGGCCTAAAATCAACATGGCCGCCTAGATCCAAACACATGGTATTTTTACACAAAGAGTCTTCTGAATATTATAAATACAATTGAGTAAAATTGAAATTGAAAGTTATTTGTAAAGATATTGTAGTAAACCTGTTGACATGCCATAAATCCACGCTTGACTCACACACTATTGTATATTAAATAATTCAGAAAGCCTTGGAGTCTTCCAGTCTTTTCTTCAGGAGGAAATGACATCATGTGGAGCGGGTCATGTGATCTGGAATTAACACACTTCCTTGAGAGGTGATTTTGTAATGGGGAACTTAGTTGAAGGTGATAGTTTGTTATTTTCCATATAAAATTTGAGATATTGTGAAAAAAAGAAATATCTGTCATGATTATCTGAACTTAATATAAAGACGTTTTTGAATGAGCTCATTTTATTATTGTTTATCTAATTAGAAGGTGGTTGTTGTTAAAGTCGGACGGCTATTTAGTTGACATTTTAGTGTTATCCAGTCATTTTTATTAATAAGTGATTGTTTCCATAATAAATAATTATGGAATTTGTAAAGACATGATCACAATGAACATAAAAACTTTATTTATAATAAAAATGTATGCCAAATAAATCCCATGGGCTTCAAAAGTCCCTCAATTATATATTGACCCTTCTATTCCTTGTTCTGTGATTAAAATTGGATTAATACAGCTAATATTTTTTAAGGTTATCCAAAACAGGGCTTATTTGTGCACATATGAACAGAACATTTAAGATATTCGTGTCTTTATGACATGGGGAGAAGCCAGCACATAATTTTGGAATAATTTTGGAATATCTCCAGCATGTCACATCTGATTATTTCCTAATTAAATGTTAGTCACTGCTGTATTAGATGCTATCTAGTTAGCACAGAAATCTGAGATGGCAAACTCCATGTATGAACATATTAAGATGAGGAGAATAAGAGGAGAGGTCTGTTGGGCAGTTCTGCAAGAAAAAACAGATGGGTGATATGAGGTGGTACGTCGTCAGACTGTGTTAACTGAGGAGAGAGGCTCAGGATGGAGGAAAATTACCAGAGGGGTAAAAATATCTTGCGTTTTCTGTGCACAAAAAAAAAGAGGATGGGAAAGAAATTCATGAACGGAGGTACAGAGAAAACAATTTGGGGAAACTGCAGGACATGAGCTGGTTGACAGGAGCCCCTACGTTTTTTATATTTTAGAGAACATTCAACCAGACTGACAAAGCCTTTGTGTCCTTGGCAGCGAGAAAAAGCCCGCTCCATGTGTTGCATTGAAGATGGCTGAAGAACAGCAGAATTATGATGGAAACTCGGTGCTGGAGTAGAATCAGCTCCTTGCCGGCTGTCGGGCTCCCGGCTGACAACTGTGACAGAGTGGCAAGAAGTCCAGATTCTCAACAGTTCAGGAGGAATTTAGAGAGATTAATGGACGTCCAGGATTCACGTCTTTCTATTTCGGCTAAGCTAACGGGATAATTCCATGAAGAGACGTGTGAAATATCTCATATCTTATATGGATAGCCGTTTCATGTGGAGGAGGATGAGGAAATCCTGCGAGGGCCAATGAGTCAGAGGGAGCCGGACTTATCTTGTTCCATCGAGTGTGCAGCCTCAGACATTTCATTAACTCAAGTGCCTCTCTCTGCACTGCATTATGTTTTTGGTTAGGATGGGGAACAGTACGCAAGAGCCCACACTGTGCCAGAACTGTGCGATATAATGGGCCATGAAGACAGCGTCCCATCATCGACTACATCTGCTGCCAGCTGAGATGAAGGAATAATGTCACAACAGTAAATAAGTAAAAGCACACATTTTGTCTGCTCAGAATACACAAACACAGCCCAGTGCAAAGTCCAGTCAAAGTGGGACGCTTCTTGGCAAATGCTACTTTAGCCTAGTAAGAGATATTCATCAGTGCAACGTCTATTTTTGTGAACTGAAACAAGCCGACGTGCTCAAAATCGCAGTAAGCTGATTACATGACAGCACAAAGGCAAACCGAAATAATCCTATCTTGTCGTTTACTGTATTTTGACTTTAGTGAGTTAAAGAATCAGCTCCCAGAGGCCCCCTACAGTCTGTGCAGGTGCAGCCAGAGAAAGCTAATGATAAAACTACAGGTATCACTGAAATCAGTGCAAAAAGGCAAAGAAAGTCTGGCTGACTCTAGAGAAGCTGACTGTCAATCAACCATGTCTTTGCACCGACTTCACTTGGAGACAGCAGTGGGTTTGTGCAGGCACTTGCAAGCTCCTGAATATAAATTATATGAATAAATAATACTCTTCTCAGTGAGGGGAAGCAGCAGTGTGGTGCTGTAGGATATTAAATTGCAGACATAATGGCACAAAAGTAAATGTTATGTCATGATGAGCGTAATTTGATGTCCTTTAGGTGTACACTATGTACCTTCAGGATGAGATGAGCTGTGACACTTTGAAGCAATCTGGACGTCAATTACACTTTATGAAAGAGGCTTTGCACAAACCTGTTCTTTCATGCAAATGTGCACCCATAATGCATCTGAAGACACTGAAGACTTAAGGACACGGTGCATGCTAAGAACTTCATACGTGGAAACTCTAATCTAACAGCCATCATTCCAGAGCTGAAGGAGGGGGCGGCCTCTGGTTGCAGATTCTTCCACCGGTTCATTTTGGTTGTGGGCCAAATCACCTAAGCAACGGTGAAGGTCTCCATGACAAAAAGGTTTAACGGTGTCAAAAAATAACATTTTACCAAGAAAATGCAAAAACATTTGAGCACCTGGCATTTGCATGACATTGATTAGCAAAAGTTTTTTTAATAAAATCTGTACGCTGATGTCCCAGTTTGCCTGAACTCATCACCGTGTCATTAGAGTTCATGCATCCTCCAATCCATCACCTTAAAGGACACAGAAGCCGGACACTCTCACAGCTGATACACACTCTACTGTCTGATCTGTCAGGCTGTAAGGTGGAACATCTTTAAACACCTCAGTCACTTCACTGCAACATCAATCTAAACAGATATGGATATTTAGATTGTAAGTTTTGATGTGTGTCGCTTCCCCCTCTGCCCACTCTTGTGCCCAACACTTACCCAAAATCACAGGACTTCCTGGTGAAGAAATTATAACAGCTTAGTTACATCTGTGGATCCAAACTGAATCCGGTGGTGGGCTTCCAGGGCACTTGGGAAGGGGCTGAGGTTCCAGGTTTACTTGTTTTTTGGGACAAAGGTAGAAGCAGTTTGTGCAGACCTGAGAGATGGTTTCCGAATGAAAGGCCAGTGCTGTCCTCCTTGAGGGATATCTCACTCATTAGGCCAAGTCGTTGCGGTGTGTTCAAAGTGGGCAGCCCGCTCCTGGTTTCTCACCTCTATGCTGCAGTGTGTCCGTGCATGCCTTTGTCAAGTGTGAAGGCTTCTGAGGAAAGCGTGAAGCTCACTGTCAAGCGGATCCCTTCAGCTCAGTCCATCACTGAAGCCAAAGCTTCCCTGTCAGCAGCAGCAGCAGCAGGTCTGTTGTGGCGCTCAGCAGCTCTCCTCTGCTTCTCCTCCCTCTCTGCTTCCTCTGCTGCCCGTCCTCCAACTCTATCCAGGAACTGTGATGTGATCCCAATGCAGCTTCCTCGGTAATAAAGACAATCTCTTCTGGGGACGGGTTTTGTCATCTTAATTGTTTGTTCTGGGCGCATGTGACTTCAAACAGCCCCCTGTGTCGCGGGATAATGTGGGGAATCTTAACTCCTTTTAGCGCATTTGGTCAAACCATCCAACGGAGCCGGTTCAGTTCATCACCTGCCACTCAAATGTACGTTCAGAAGCACTGTGCAGAGATTAACGCGGATCCTGTATCATAGCGACGTTAGGAACCATCAGTAAGGTGATGCCTTTGGGCTGTGCCAACTCTCAGCAGCAACAAACCCGCTGCACATTGCGCGCACTAAAACCACACAAGCGTCGAAAAATTCCTCAATTATCTACAGGCGAAATCCCAAAGATGTGCAGCAGCATTTCAACCAAATCTAATTCATGCACAATTAGGTGTTTTTTTTTTTATCTTGGAAAGCGTCTGTAGTTCACCCTGCGCGGCATAACGACGTCCTCATAATCCAGAAATTCATGACGAGAAGGGGGATGAATCCGGTGCCAAATTGACGCGGCGTCCTTTGCGCTTTTTTTCTCTCTCTCACGGTCCGTCACACCTCAAATTTTGGGGGGGATTTAACGGCAGTGCACGGGGAAGGGAGAAAAAAGGGGGGTGCTCGGTAAACGGAGAAGTCTCTCCCTTGAGGGCGGAGATAGCGCGTAAGATAGACACCAGCAGAAACCAACGCCTCCAAAGGCAGCCAGAGTCCGCCCTGCGCTGGAGCAGCTCTGGAGTTTGTAACACCCGAAAATAACACGGAGAGATGACGGCCGGTCGCCCACGGAAGCTGCGATTGGAAATGAAGCTGGGGAGCCACAAAGTTCATTTAAGTTGCTCCTCAGATCCGCTGTGTCAAAGGAGAGATGCTGCAATTAAAGCTGTGCATCTGAAAAAATAAAACATCTCCATAAACTTATTTTTAGCCAGCAGTGATGCTTTTTATAGCGCAGGGAACCACACTATGCGCAATATTTGGACATCATTTTAATAAGCCGGTGCCCTTGAGCACAAAGGCGGATCACAGTGGAAAATGGATGAACTAAAACAGTTCAGCCCTTTCAACTGGTAAAACTAACCCCCCCCCCCCCCCCCCCCCAGAGATCTTCAAAAGCTGCAGATTCACTGAATGTCTTTGTGGTAACATAATGGAATATGCACCAGGCACAGCTGACAACAAACTTTGAATAAGGATCTTTTAGTGCAGAGGTGTCAAACTCATCTTAGTTTAGGGGCCACATTCAGCCCAATTTGATCTCAAGTGACCAGTAAAATCACAGCATAATAGCCTAGAAATAATCAAAACTCCAAATTTGTTCTTTGTTTCACTGCAAAAATGTTCACATTTAAAGAATGATCTTTTTACAAAACATTATGAACAACCTGAAATTTCTGGAGAAAAATAAACTCAGTTTCAACAACATTATGCATCAGTTTATCATTTACACATTACAACTTCCAGATCAGGGCTGTACAGTGGAGTAGTGGTTAGCACTTTCGCCTTGCAGCAAGAAGATCCCTGGTTTCCTGGGATCTTTTTGCATGGAGTTTGCATGTTCTCCCTGTACATGCGTGGGTTTTCTCTGGGTACTCCGGCTTCCTCCCACAGTCCAAAAATATGCTGAGGTTAATTGGTTACTCTAAATTGCCCGTAGATGTGAATGTGAGTGTGATTGTTTGTTTGTATATGTAGCCCTGTGACAGACTGGCGACCTGTCCAGGGTGTCCCCTGCCTTCGCCCGAATCAGCTGGGATAGACTCCAGCACCCCCACAACCCTAGTGAGGATAAAGCGGTGTATAGAGAATGGATGGATGGAACTTCCAGATCACAGAGTGTCTACAAAGACACACAACATTCAGTCACTTGTACCTGGAACTAAACGATATAGTGTTTTACTTTATGATCAAAATAACAAAGGTCAGACAAAAAAACAAGAAAACAAGACAAAATATTACAAAAATGAGACACAAAATGACTAAAATGAGAAACAAAATGACAAAAAAGAGATAAATGACACAAAACTAAACAAAAAAGGAGACAAAATTTTTTTTTAAAAAGCTACAAAGCGACAAAAAAAGACAAGACACAAATGAGACCAAAAAAAGACAGAAGTGAGAAACAAAAGGACAAAAAATAGACAAACAATACAAGTGAGACAAAAATGAAACACAAAACGACAAAAACGAGAAACTAAACAACAAAAATCAGACGTAAAAACACATTAACAAGACAAAATATTACAAAAATGAGACACAAAGTGACAAAAGAACAAAGAGCAATCTCGTATTTTACTTTATGATCAAAACAACTTGTCTGGAAATGATTTTCAATGTATAGTTTTACAAATTTACATTTTGCAGTTGATGTCTTCTCTGTCATTTTTACTCTTTACAAAGTCCTCCCACAGGCCTGACTGGACCCTCTGGAGGGCTGGTTTTGGCCCGTGGGCCGCATGTTTGACACCCCTGAAATAGATCAATGCATACCAGAAACTAAACGATCTAATTTTATACTTACCAGTAGGATTTCAGTCTTGATAATTTGCAAATGTGTGTGTAGCTGCAGTCACAACTATCCTGGATTAATCATAAGAAATACAGTATATAGATTAAAAATCATCCACCAGGAAGGCACATTTGCATGCACTTGCTTGCTAAATGATGCGGCACTGTGGCAAAACCTGCAAAACCTGGTCTCAGTGCATCTCAGTGGCATCTTTACCTCCTCTGAACAATACATGTCTTTTCAACTCCATGTGAGTTTACAGCCCAACTTTCTGCTACACAATATGAGGCTACAAGCCCAAATTGAAGCAACCCAGATTATATCATCAGCGTAATTTTCCCAAAATTTGGAAAGCTCCACAAAGAGCCACAGAAAAAATAAATAAATTATGCAACTCGCTCCACAGGCTGAGTAGTAAAATGATCCTCAAGTGTAAAATCAGTGGAGTGCCCTTTTAAGCGCAGCCAAAGCTAATATGAGGATTCAGCAGTCTGAGTTAGCCAAATGAAGTGGGTATTTTCCAAAGTTTAGTCTTTTCAAGATGAAATTCCGTCTCAGTGTTCAGATACAGCACAGATCCAACAACACAAGTCAGGAATATATTATGAAAAAGCTTATAAAGTTGCAAAATACTCTCTTAATCTGACTAACTGCTAAACCTTAATCATCTTCCTGCTGAATGACAGAAGGTCTTTTTGCACTAAATGAAGGTTGAGGCTCAAAGGAAAGCTTTGTTTCACTGACATCAGCTCCTCACTTACAGATCTGTGAGTGTTATTTAAGACACACTTAAGAATTGGGAGCCATTCTTCAAGGTCACAGCGATGTTTTTTGTGTTCAAAGGAAGCCAATAACTCGAGCGCTGGAGAATTCAACATCAGTGGGTGTCTCATTTGGATTGGAATCGACTGTAGTAGATCTTCTATTCTGGTCACAGTCTGACAATACCGTCCATATAGGTCCAGTTGTGTGGAGGCAACAGCGATTGTTCTACCTCAAAAGGATTGTTATTTGAATATCCGCCATGTAAACATGTTATATAAATGTCTATTGCTAATTGTTAAATCCTGAATGTGTCATAGATCATTTCGTGGGCATACATAAAGATGGCGTTACATAAATGCCTGAAAAAGAATTTAGAACCCGGTTAGAGGTTGGTTTTTATTTCTCTCTACGTCACAAACATGAGGATGTAAATGGAGCATAATAATTGTAGCCTTTGATCCTTAATGCAAATGATCCTCTGATACACTGACAAAGCAAACACAATAGTGGTTAAAATAAATCAGTAACCCTCTGTGTATAAAGTCGTGTTGATGGTAAGACTATGTGGCATTTTGGTACGTATTTCGGTTGCAGCAGAGCTCTTTTATCTTCCAGGTTTAAACTTGGTTTTATTGTGATAATTTTACTGGGACCTAAAGTGTAATCCACATGCACCGAATGCAAGAAAAGTCAGGAGAAGATTTGCTAAAACTGGATCAGGACACGCCGAACATCACGGTCTGCATCGGGACGGTTGACGGCATCACGGAGCCTTCAAAGACACAAACTGGAAATGACACATCCGCACTCTTTCACTCTCAACCCTCACTAAATCACTCACATGCACACATCTCCATGGAAACTGATAAAAGAATAGCTGGTCTGCAAAAAGAAGAGACTGACAAAGCAGAACAGATACAAGAACTTGGGCGGTCAGCAGGAAACAAATTTGTAAAAAAAATGCTGAAGGATTCAAGTGATCCAAGCAGAACCAGAGAGTGAAGAAAATGCAACATTAGAACATTTACAATCCTGAAAGTAATGTAGAAATGACACTTATATAAACATTTTCTGTCCACAAATGACACTAATTAATGATCGCAACCAAGGTTGACTCATTTCAAGCTGTTCCTTTCATTTGAACGTGATTTCAAACTGCTCGAAGCAGCGACGCAAATCCAGCAGAATGGAAAAAAAAATAACAGCAGAAATATTTGAGTAAATACGAAGGAATGAAAGTTACACGGATGTTGCAGATAGCAGAACAGAGAGGGTGGGCAACAGAAGAGGGGAGAGGACAAGGGAAGGAGTACAGCACAGAGTACAGCACAGTACACCACCTACACTCGTCTCCATGGCAACTACCACACTAGAACGAGCGATAATGCAGTTCCCTTCTCTTCCTATTCTGAAAACTGTTCAATTGGTACCATATGCACTGTGCAGCATGTGGGAGACAAAGCTTTCACTATTCTGTTGTTGCAGAGGATATGAGAAGCGTTCGGACGAATTAAAACTGCAATGGCACAGAAACACTGCTGGCTAAATATTTCAGCTGCATATATTATATCCGTCTATCCGCCCGAGACGTTGGCTTAGCCTGACACTGAATTCATCATCATCGCTTTAAGGGATAACTTGTTATTTTTGAATTAATGTGTTATTTTTTTTTCTTCTTCTTCACCAAAGCAAGTGGCACAGTGTGTGGGCAGCAGTTGCTTTCAAAGAACAAGTATTGAGGTTGATAGAATTGAAAAGGCATAATGAAATTTTCCTTTTTTGCCAATGTCGATATGAATGCAAAGTGACACCACAGCCAGATCGTTTTGTGCAACGTGCTCTTTGAAATCTATATCCTTAAAAAGTGAAGATACCAGCAGGCTGAACACAGTTTGGCTCGGAGCACTGCTGTGAAGGATTGTGTCAACAATGTGTAGATGGCAACGCACACAATAAGCGGACACTGTGAGCTAAATTATGATTTGGGTTTAGTCATGAAACAACAAGGGAAATTACTTGAGACAATGATTCTTCGCTACACCCACTAAGACTTTTTTTAGACGTCTTTTCAGGGGCCTTTCATCCTGTTCTGGACTCATTTTGTTTCCTCAGAAACGGCTTGTATGCAGCATTGTTTGCATCATGACAGAAACCATCTGACTAAATGAACAGTGAAGGCGATTTGATCTTCGGTCTTGCAGTTATTTAATACGTTAAGGTGACTACATCACACCCCCATCTCTTTTATCTTCCCTAAAAATGTGACATCTTGAGCTATCTTTTGGAGCCATTGGTCAAAGAATTGTACACTGAGCTTTCAGGTTTTAGAAAATCTAATTTGAGACTGGAGACTTGAGCAAGGCTTTTCATACAGAGAGCATTGCTCCTATGGACTGTTCTAAAAATGCACCTCCATGTTCCTTCAAATGATGGAAAGTCTGATTCAGTGGCACAAAATCCTGCAGGTAAAGTTGCTAATCTAGCTTTGGCAACAGCTAACAATGCTGCAAAGAAAGCCAAATTGAGGAAAATGAACTAATCACAAAGAGAATGAAAGACAGTCCAACAATAAACGCATTAAAACATGTTAATAATAGTAAAGAATATTAATACAAGTGGAATTATATCCAGTAACTACTAACTTGTGTGCTCTTCTTTTGGACAGACAAGCTGCTAACTTCCACATATCTAAATGTGCTGTTGAGGTCCATTTGAGTAGATTGCGATGAGCTGACTATTGCACGGTCAATACCTAATTGCGCCACTTTTTGTATCATAGTTTACAGGTATCATAAGTGACATTTTTGCTGTTTTCAGGCCTAAAATCAACATGGCTGCCTATAACCAAACACCACGACATTTTTACACAAAGATTCTTCTACAATATTCTAAATATAATTGAGTAAAATTGAAATTGAAAGTTATTTATAAAGATATTGTAGTAAACCTGTTGGCATGCCAAAAATCCACATTTGACTCACACACTATTTTATATTAAATAAGTCAGAAAGCCTTGGAGTCTTGCCAGGCTTTTCTTTAGGAGGAAATGACATCATGTGGAGCAGGTCATGTGATCTGGAATTAACACACTTCCTTGAGAGGTGTTTTGTAATGAGTAAATTAGTTGAAAGTGATTTCTCGGACACAGATACAATTTGTTAGCCTAGCCGCTCTAGACAACTCACGGCAATGAATTTAATTCTCTGCCAGGGTGGGTCTAGTTACCCTCCATAAGGCTCGAGGCTGGATTCTCCTAAAACTGGCAGGACCAATCACCATGAAGTGTAGAGTCAGAAAGCGGGCGTAACTAAGTGACGACAGAGGCGCGACGATTCTGACAGAAACAACCGGAAACAACTAGCCTAGCCGTGCTAGACAACCCACGGCAATGAATTTAATTCTCTGCCAGGGTCGACAACAAAAATGACAACAGTCGTTGAGCTCCATTAGCACTGACTCTGAATAATCTTTCTGTTAACATGTCTGTCATCTACTTGAGCTTCACCCATTGACTGTATAAATAAGGCTTCACTGAACTACCGCATCCTCTGATTTCCGGTGCTCTAGGAGCCTATTCATTGCGCTGATTGGTTGTATACCTACCCAATTGCTGCAGAGTGATTTGATAGACAACCTTTTAGCCCGCCTCCCTCCCTGTCAAGCGTGCCTAGACCCTTGTGCCTTCAGAACATGGGTCTAGCGCGGCTAGGCTAACAATTTGTTACTTTCCACGTAAAATTCGATATATTGCCAAAAAAGAAACATCTGTCATGGTTATCTCAACTTAATAAAAAGAACACAATCAAAACTATTTTTGAAAAAGCTCATTTTATTATTGTTTATCTAATTAGAAGGTGGTTGTTATTAAATTGGGACAGTTGTTTAGTTGACATTTTAGTGATATCCAGTCATTTTTTATTAATAAGGGACTGTTTCCATAATAAATAATTATGGAATTTGTAAAGACGTGATCAGAATGAACATAAAAACTTTTTTTTTAACTTGTAATAAAAATGTATGTAAGATATATCACATGGACGTCAAAAGTCCCTAATCATGACAGATACTTCTTTTTTGTATATGTAATATTTTAGAAGAATCTTTCTGTAAAAATGCCATGTGGTGTTTGGTTCCATGTTGATTTTAGGCCTGAAAACAGCAAAACTGTCAACTATGATACCTGTCAGCTATGTTACAAAACGTCCTGTAATTATATATTGACTCATCTACACGTGCTAGCTAAATATCAACAATCTTTTTCCAGAACTGTACCTTGAACAACAAATAATTGAACTGCAACTTCAGAATGTTACTGCCAATTAAACTTTAGGAGACAGAAAAACAACTGTTCATCCAAAAATTAATTAGTTTATATCGTCTTCGGTTTCTTTGGAGCTGTTTCAAAACCCTCCTCTTTAAGTGTAATTTTCCAGCTGTAAGCAGTTCAATTTTCTTTTGAGCACTGCATTGTGGGAGAATCAAAGTAGGAGTATGCTTTAGCAATATGAAAACACTACCTACTTAAACCCTGATCTGATTTAGCGAGGCTTTGGGAAGCAGATAATGTTTGTCGGTTCATCTTGGCAACCACAGTTCAACTTTTAAGTTCTAAAGGAAAAAACATTTTCTATCAGGTTAGATCAATACACAAAACAGACGGGGTTTTCACAGCGTATGAGGTGAGTGCAGAAGCAGGGCTTAAAGATCACAGATCTCAGCAGACAGGTAAAAAGAAACGGCAAAAAAGGCGCAGACATCAAAAGCCTGGTTACACTCCCATCACAGAAGGCAGACTGTGTAACAAGATGCTCCGCTTAACATCATCAGGATGTTACAGTAAACACAGGAGAAAATGTGGTTGAAAGAAACGATGCTGGAAGCAGCAACAGCTCAGAATTTTCAGAGCTTTCCTGCAAATGTGAAAATTTCTGCCTGAACATCAAGCTAAAGTGATTTGAAGGCAGAGCCTGCAGGATTTGTGCCTGAAACTGGCTTCACCTGTCATCCTCATCGATCATGTTCCCGGCTCAAGTATGAATGGCAAAGCTTCCATGAAAACAACTCTAATATAAGACATACACTCATGGAGAAACTATTCGACCACCCTTGTTTTCTTCAATTTCTTGTTCGTTTTAAAGGCCTGGTACAACTAAAGGTACACTTGATTGGACAAATATGAGAACAACAAAAATAGCTCATAAGAGTTCATTTACACACGTGGACAAAATTGTTGGTACCCCTCAGTTAAAGAAGGAAAAACCCACAATTCTCACTGAAATCACTTGTAACTCACAAAAGTAACAATAAATAAAAATTTATTGAAAATTAAATAATCAAAATCAGCCATCACTTTTGAATTGTTGATTAACATAATTATTTAAAAAAACAAACTAATGAAATAGGGCTGGACAAAAATGATGGTACCCATAACTTAATATTTTGTTGCACAACCTTTTGAGGCAATCACTGCAATTAAACGATTTCTGTATTTGTCAATGAGCGTTCTGCAGCTGTCAACAGGTATTTTGGCCCACTCCTCATGAGCAAACAGCTCCAGTTGTCTCAGGTTTGATGGGTGTCTTCTCCAAATGGCATGTTTCAGCTCCTTCCACATATGTTCAATGGGATTCAGATCTGGGCTCATAGAAGGCCACTTTAGAATAGTCCAACGCTTTTCTCTCAGCCATTCTTGGGTGTTTTTGGCTGTGTGTTTTGGATCGTTGTCCTGTTGGAAGACCCATGACCGGCGACTGAGACCAAGCTTTCTGACACTAGGCAGCACATTTCTCTCCAGAATGCCTTGATAGTCTTCAGATTTCATCGTACCTTGCACACTTTCAAGACACCCTGTGCCAGATGCAGCAAAGCAGCCCCAAAACATTACTGAGCCTCCTCCATGTTTCACCGTAGGGACAGTGTTCTTTTCTTCGTATGCTTGGTTTTTGAGTCTATGAACATAGAGTTGATGTGCCTTACCAAAAAGCTCCAGTTTGGTCTCATCTGTCCAAAGGACATTCTCCCAGAAGCTTTGTGGCTTGTCAACATGCATTTTTGCAAATTCCAGTCTCGCTTTTTTATGAGTTTTTTTCAGCAGTGGTGTCCTCCTTGGTCGTCTCCCATGAAGTCCACTTTGGCTCAAACAACGACGAATGGTGCGATCTGACACTGATGTACCTTGGCCTTGGAGTTCACCTTTAATTTCTTTGGAGGTCGCTCTGGGCTCTTTGGATACAATTCGAATGATCCGTCTCTTCAATTTGTCATCAATTTTCCTCTTGCGGCCACGTCCAGGGAGGTTGGCTACTGTCCCGTGGGTCTTGAACTTCTGAATAATATGAGCCACTGTTGTCACAGGAACTTCAAGCTGTTTAGAGATGGCCTTATAGCCTTTACCTTTAAGATGTTTGTCTATCATTTTTTTCGGATGTCCTGGGACAATTCTCTCCTTCGCTTTCTGTTGTCCATGTTCAGTGTGGTACACACCTTTTCACCAAACAGCAGGGTGACTACTTGTCTCCCTTTAAATAGGCAGACTGACTGATTATGAGTTTGGAAACACCTGTGATGTCAATTAAATGACACACCTGAGTTAATCATGTCACTCTGGTCAAATAGTTTTCAATCTTTTATAGAGGTACCATCATTTTTGTCCAGGCCTGTTTCATTAGTTTGTTTTTTTAAATAATTATGTTAATCAACAATTCAAAAGTAATGGCTGTTTTTGATTATTTAATTTTCAATAAATTTGTATTGTTACTTTTGTGAGTTTCAAGTGATTTCAGTGAGAATTGTGGGTTTTTCCTTCTTTAACTGAGGGGTACCAACAATTTTGTCCACGTGTGTAAGAGCTGATATCAGACATTTTCCATGGTTTTCTTAATAACCAAAATGACTTCAGTTCTTACATCTATAGCTATGGTATTGTACTGACAAAAACAGCTTTTAGACATTCCATGTTTTCTTTTCTCTCTGTTTTAGTCACATGATCCACACAGGAGTTAGTACTTAATTGCAAAACCATTGTTTCTGATGACTGCAGACATGCGTCTCTTCATGCTCTCCACCAGCTTCTGACATTGTTCTGCTGTCACAGCAGCCCATTCCTGTTGCACTAATTCAAAGTAATTTGTTTTGTTTTTGGTCTTGTGGTTCTCCATTTTGCGTTTCATGATTTTCCACAGGTTTTCAATTGGATTTAGATCTGGTGATGGAACAGACCAAGACATGGTTCTAATGTATTGGTTCTCCATCCAGACTTTAACCGACCTTGCTGTGTGGCAAGGGGCATTGTCTTGTTGGAAAATCCAGTCATTGGAGGCAGGAAAGAGTTTCCAGCTGATGGAAGAAGACTGTTTTCAAGAGTAATCCCAAACATGACCTTGTTCATTCGCCCTTCATTTGCCCTGTTCCAGCCAGACTGAATCAACCCCAGAGGCTTCCATCCATCCATCCATCCTCTATACACCGCTTTATCCTCACTAGGGTCGCGGGGGTGGGGGTGGGGGGAGATTTAGAGTAATCAATTAACCTCAGCATATTTTTGGACTGTGGGAGGAAGCCGGAGTGCCCGGAGAAAACCCACACATGCACAGGGAGAACATGCAAACTCCATGCAGAAAGATCCCAGGCCAACCCCAGGATTTGAACTGGGGATCTTCTTGCTGTAAGGCAAAAGTGCTAACCACTACCTCACTGTGCAGCCCCCCCCCCAGGCTTCCTCCTAACCTAATCAGCTGCATTTTTTTTGTCAGGTTCATTGTTTTCTTCAGGTAATACACCTTTAGTGGTACCAGGAATTAAAAAGAACAAGAAATTGAAGAAACATAATGGTCTAATGATTTTTTCCATGGCTGTAATGTGTAAGGTAGTTACTGCTGTACTGTGACTTTCAACCTTGACTACTTTAGACACTGAAACCTCAGGGACTAAATGTTAACATTTAAAGACCTGCTGAGCTTCAATGAGACTGAAACTACAGGACACTGAGCGAGCGAGTGATTTTTGTTCAGTGTGTGATGGGTTAAAGATGCCACACTAGTCAAGCACTCAGTGGTGTTCAGGGGTGACTCTGCTGCTCTGTGACTGCACTGAGAGAATAAATATAGAAAACCTAATTTAAGGTCCTAGAGGGATCAGCCAAGCGGCATTGTTCGGGACTGAGGCTCAAACAATTTTCTGCTATTAACCATGAACAGAAAAACACCCTTTTGTAACAGCTTCTCGACCCACTCAAAGAAGCTGCAAATGCTTTATAAACAGTCTGGTTTTTTAGATTGGGCTGTCTGCAGAGCGAAGCAGCAAGCAGACACTGGAAATGTTAACTACCAGACCAAACAATGAGGAAGAAAAAAAGAACAAGAACTCAAAACTAGAAGAAAAAGCAATGGCTGTCACTTAATACAAAGATATGCTGTGCTCGTGTTAATCCTCATCAACATGCAACAGGAGGGAGGAATTGTGTATGAATTACAGCTTTTAATGCTTTGATCAATTAAAACTGTTGCAATGGTTTGTCAGACAGACAACAAATTAAACTACAGGGCCCAGCTTTGAGAATATGATCTCATGTGGTTTCAGTAATGGTTTTAGACCGAATACGAAATTAATATTTTTAAAAACAAACACAACATTTTGTGTTTTTGTCGTCTCACCCACACACAAAAAAGTCTCTGTGGAAGGATATTGTCATAATTAATTAAGAGAAGAAGGGCATTACAATATATCACAATTATTCTGG
This sequence comes from Acanthochromis polyacanthus, assembly GCF_021347895.1. Lineage (NCBI taxonomy): Eukaryota > Metazoa > Chordata > Actinopteri > Pomacentridae > Acanthochromis > Acanthochromis polyacanthus. The sequence goes on along the minus strand of NC_067123.1, from coordinate 34,504,548 downwards.
TGGGGACAAGATGAAACGGGCTGCAGGGAATGTTAAACGAATGCAACTCTGGAGACTCGTGATTTGGTTCCTACAAGCTGTTGTTCCGCTGTTTGTTTGTTTGTGAAATGTCTTTGAAATCCAACCTTAATGAAAAAGTACATCTTAATTACTCCAAGTTTCAAATATTTATTATTGTATTGAGAAGTATGTACATTGTGGGTAAGGAAAAAAACACTGGTAAAAAAAAAAGAAACGCAAAAGAAGCAAGAAAAAAGAAAAACTAACAAAAAAAACGAAGCTGCCAATTTGGAGCAGAGACGTACAAAACGCACAAATTTAACTTCCATACATAAAGGCTTCACAAATAAGATTTCTTGCAGTTCAAGGGTATGCAGAAAGTGATTTAGTTGTGGTAATGTTAACACAGTTGTTGTACTACAAGCAATTCAATTTTGTGCCTTCAAAATTGGCCAAATGTTTAATTGCTTCAACTGTAGCACAGCGACTGTTCAATCCCAAAATGTCAGATTTTTTTCTGTAAATTCCTGGTGACAGAGAAATGGTACCAATCGGAATAAAAATAACGTGAAGAGAGAACTGTAGTTGGTTGTGTTTTTTTCTCAGTCAAGTCAGAAACACCCACCAATTTGTGACTATCCCTTTGAAACAACCCTATGTGGAAACCGCACTCTGCTTGACGACCATTTTCTGCCGGGCGCCCTTCGTAGCCGAGGAGTCGAGTCCCGTCACCCCACTCGAAGTGTTCGGAAATCCATGAGCCGCCACGTATTTACGGTACGCCTCTCGGATGATGCGGAAGGCTCGTGTGTTAGCGTAAGGTATGTCTGTGACCGGGTCTCGGTACAGTGCGGCCTTGTGGGTGACGGGACAAACCTCCTGGACGGGCAGCTGAGGGCTGGACTGGGCGCCGTGTGGAAAAGCCGCCTCGAAAGCTTCGTCATCGCTGAACGTTATATAAGTACGGGAGCACAGGCCTCCTGCAGGCTGCTGGGCAGGTGTGGTGGGATTCTGTGGTGCAGTCTGAGGAAGGTCCTGATCCAGCCTTTGGAAAATGGAAATAATACAATTAGTATGCTGTTCACAAGATTTGCACTGTTGCTGTATTTTTTTAATGATTGGTTTGACCAAATTTAGGAACAAAAATTAAAATTGAGGTGCAGATATCACAGTAGCCAATTTAAAAATGCTAAATTACATAACAGATAATCATCAAGATAAGTCCTGACATATGGTAATCTAAAAAGGATTAAATACTCATGGCCAATGCATAGGAAGCATATTACGTGAAGCAGAAAGGTCAGCATTATATTTGTCAAATCACTCCTAAATCCTACAAAATGCCACTGGTGAACATACGCACCCCTCAACATCCACGTTTTCTTCTTTCAGGACCGAGTGGGAGACGAGGGGCATGAGGACTGAATGGTAACGGATGGTTGGTCCCTCGAAACGTCGCTTTTTATGGACCTGTTTCTTCTTATCAGCTTCCAGACGTTCATAGTTTTCTACAGAAACAAAACCAAATAGGTCCAACAATTTCAGACTACTTACTAGTAAATTGATATTTACTAATTAATAATTAGAATTTGGAGCAAATGTAACTGTGATTGTGATACCCCATACTTACTTATTCTGACGCCACAAACCTCTGCAGCTACAGCAATGTTACTCAAACTATGACCATTTTTTTGAAAAATTGGAATCATCAAAATAAAAATAATAAACAATAAATTATAATTACTATATTTGTTGTAATTTATTCTCTATTTGGGCAATGAGATTTTTTTTATTTTTCTGCTGAAAACAATAATAATCTTGGTTCAACTTCTATAGTCTGTATAGACTTTTTTTTCTTGAGTTTGAAACAAAACGAGAGAGCGTCACTGATACGGAAGCCTGTTATGGCAGCTTTTTAGTAGTCCTATGTTGTTGTTTTTTTGGTGCCAAACATTTTTACTGCTGTTTTGCTGCTGTTACAAATAGTTTCCTTTCAGGGATCAATAAATTATATATTTTTTAATCTTATTTAATTCTTTAATGGTGGCAACCTGACTCGTCAGAATGTTCTCACCTAATGATCGAATATTAATCTCAGCTGTTATTTTGGCCTCGGCCAGCAGCTCCTCCTGGGTGAGGGGTCGGTCACGGTGGGCACCTCTTCTCCTCCGAGGGGCATCCTGACGTTCCTGTAAGCGCAGATTGGTCTTCCGTGTGTGTTCACTGGTGGACTGACGTACAGACTTCCGAGCTAGTGAAGAGTTAAGGAGCACAGCTCAAAAAAAGCTCAAGTAAAGACGGTGAATCAGTGTTCAAGAACGTTTCACAAGAACTAACCCACCATGAACCGTGTGTTCAGGAACAGTGTGTGTAGGTTATTTTCTGATGCAGTTGTGATGTAATTATCATGTGCTCCTACTATTCAATATCATTTATGGGAATGAAAACAGTGTGTAGGCATTTGTGGGAGGCTTGTATCTTACTCTCGCCAAAATCTTGGAATTCTTGTGGAATCCTCCTTTTGAGCTCGACTTTGGCTTTTTCAGTCTTCTTCTGCTCCTCAGAGGGTCTTTTAGGTTTGGGTTTTGCCACCTTTATAGGTTCCTTGGATTAAACAAGATAAAAAGCCTATTAACTGCAAATTCATTTCATCCATGTACAGTTTTGTACCGAGTCAGGACATTTTCTTAAAGATACCACAACAAACACACATTAAAAATATCCTTTATTCAAATTATTATGCCTCCTCTCTTATTTTTTTGACATCTGTTCATGGAACTGTAAAATGAAAAAGCAAAATAAGTTACATTTCTTCTGAAAGAAAGTTAGAAATGTGATCTAAATACCGTGCTGCCAAATCAATTATGCTGTGTTCCCTGAGCTGCTGTTCAGAGGATGTCATTTGGCAACCAATGGCTCCAGTGGAGCTGCAGAACAGCAATAGTAAAAAGCAGCTTCAGGGCTCCAGACTGCACCAATTTAGTTGCATCGTGTGAACATTTCCTTGAGAGAGCTACACAAAATTGAGAGGGGCATCAGTGTGACTTGCAAATCTGCCACAGCTTTTTTTAAGATAATCACATAACATGTCAAACACCATGTGAGTGAGAAATGAGGGTTGTATATGTTTAAGGGAGAGAGCAATTCGTGCTCTCAATGCAGTCAAATATTTGTGGGAAAAGTTTGCAGATCCTTTAAGATAAAACAGCAAATTGTCATTTCTGTAAATTGGCACTTTATTACCAAAGCAGCTATCAGTAATGCAGATATGATGAAACAAAATGAAAGTGCTCTGTTGAATGTTGATTTAAATTATGCTCCTAAACTTTGTGCTGGTGCATCACTGCTGCGTGCTGTGTGGGCTTTTTTAAGGAAAAACAAATAGTGTCTGGATTTATGTTGGGAATCATTCCTAAAAATGCATATCTGCCACAAGAACAGTGTGCTTGCCATTTAAAAACACATGAACATAGAATTAAATTCATTGATGAACGCAAAAGCTTTCAGTCAAACTCTGATTGAATACCTTATAAGCTTTAGTGACAACCCGACTTTTCCTTTTAGGTGCATCCTCCTCCTGGTCACTGTCTGGCTCATCGCCTTCGTCTATGTCAAAGTCACTGTCCACCTCATCCTCTGTGTCTGAATGCTCTCCGTGATACTCATCATCTCCTGATTCCTGAAAGTAAAAAGAAAACGGGCATTATTTAGCCAACAGGTTATGAAATAGGATTAGACAGGCAAATGCAAGGTATTGAAGAATCAAAACATCAAAATTTCCCCAAAGCTTTTGTATTCAGATTTTTAATGAAATTAATACAGAATAATGTCACCATTTCTTAGCTAATGAGGCTGGTGTATAATATACACACATGCTGAGCAACATCCCATTAAGCTACAGCAGTCAGATGCATGGACTAGGTTTATATGGGACAGGCAAAATAAAACACTGTGGACAGAAATATTATGGAACTTCAAATCAGCAAATGCACATGTGACTTATTTTGGGATAAATGTTAATTGAGAGAGTTTTTGAAAGCAGAAAGACACCAATTATGTCTCTAACCATTAATTATACAGATGAGAGAGAAAATCTACAAAATTGGTTAATTGTGACAAGGGAATGAGGACAGCATATACAAACACTAACATACTAACAAAAAAACACCCTCAGTCCTTGGTTGAAAATGCTACAAAATGTTCTAGCATTCAGGTTCAAGCGTGTGCACAGACACTGTCACTGTTTTATCAAAGTTCCCACTGAGACCACTGAGGCGTCTCAGGTTTTGATGGTGATTTGTTGTGTAGCTTCTCTTGTCAGAACTGCCAGAGCAGTCGCTGCCAAGTCCCCCTACACAAGCTGACCTCTGAACCAGCAGCTGTTTGAAGAAAATTAGCCAGATTTAAATTAAGGACACAAATTAGCATCTTGAAGTGTAAGCTGTAAATTAATTTTGCGATAATAACAAATAATGGCGTGTAATTTTATGACACATACAGTGTAGGACTTTCTTCCCTATTTGGCTGTGAAAAAGAAAAGTCTGGCATTAAATCTCATCTCCTCCATCCTTACAGCTCGCTAACATATTTGTTAGACTCAGAAAGAACATTCTGCAGTCACAGTCACTATTTTAGATGACTGACCTGAACTGCTGCAAACCTTAATGGGAGGTACATTTTGGTAGACTCATTTTAGATGTTTCCTCTCAATGTTGGAGGTTCTATTGGATTTCTCACAAAGTACTGTTGCTCAAAGCATGTCTGACGAGACAATTTTCACAGCTCTGAAATATCCAGGTTGATGCAAAGTTTCCTTATTCTCTAAAAACGCATATTTGAGGAGCAATTTTTGAAAACCCCATACTGAACTGTAGCATTAAGTGCAGGTGGAATGATATGACAGTAGTTAAACTGGGGGAAAAAATCATATATTGTGAGTCTTTTAAGTTGAACACACACTCAGAACTGACAGATTATTCTGTACAACTACAAAAACATTACTGCAGTCCAATGCAGTAGCCCTGCCAGTTCTTATAGTATAACAGTGTATGAGACTCACTGATTCATCATTACAATAATTGTGGAAGATTTATGCCGCTGTCAAACTCTGTTGCATTACATTGATGTAACTGTAGTATTCTTCCGATTCAGTTATATCATTAAGGGAAGAATAAATATGAGAAATGTCTCATTTTAGCTACTTTATAATGTCCAATTTTCTTCCAAATAAAGTTTGAGTATTGATCGTCTTGTGACTGGTGCAGTACACGCAATTAATTAGCACCGATTCATATCAACCATCATTTATTTGTTCCAGCACTGAACCGTATAAGAGTTCTAGTTCCTGAGTATTTACCCAAAATAGTTTGGGGGTTTTGGTATTGGATTATGTTTGTTTGGGCTAATTAAACAACAAAGGAATAAATGTAAAAAAGTCTCTTAGAAGTATAAAAAAAGTCCCGAAGGAATATTTTTAAACTTTAAAGGGGTTCTGTTGGTATTGTGCAGGTTTTGGGCAGGATAATGACTAGCACTGCAGGACTCTGCTGTGATTGACTATTATAGTAACCTGCAGTTCTATGAATGAATGAAATATACAAACAAAAGAATCGGATTGCTACTCGTTTGAAACTTATTACAGCGTAATGTGATAATGTGTCAATTTCAGTCGACAACTATGGGTATATATGCCAGTAATTCCAGTCTAGCTGATTGAAACTCAGCTGTCCAAGTGTTAACCAACTGAAGCTAGCGGGCGGCTAGCTGATGCTACCTCGTTAGCGCACCCCGTGTTTATCAGTTTTGCTACTCACATCGTTAAATCCTCCATAAGTGGTCTTGTAGAACTCGTCCTCTTCTTCAGCATCCAGTAGTTTTGACATGCGGTTTCCCGCAGTTTTTCTGGGCTCACGATCGACCGCTAGAGTCATGGCTGTAGTTTCTAAACAATGCTATCCTACGTTTGGCTAAATAGCTAGCCTTGTTACACTGTTTTGGCTGTTTCAGGGTACCTTTCTTTCGTCCAGTCGTCAATCAGTGCGCCTTTTCAAAATTTTACGCCATAAATGTCATTAAATTTTGCGCCAATATGTCAGAAATACTGCTTTGCTACACAGAAATACAAGTTAAATATGCAGCTAACCGCTAACGCAAGACTCTGCTTTCTTAAAGCTAAACATCACTTCCGGGTCAGTTCATGTACTACCGGTGGAAATTTATGTTCTAAATAAAATTGCTTTTGATTTTAATTTTCATAACGTTTTACTAGACATAGCATGATTATTTAATTGTTAATAAAACTATTTAGAATTAGTTTAGTTGTTGAATTTATATTGATAATGTCCTTATGGAGACCAGTTCGGTCTTTTCAGTTACTGCTTGATGCTATCGTCATGGCAACAGCATGATTTCATTATATCACACTGATGTGATTGTGGTAGGAAATGACAATCATTAATCTACAGGTAAAATCAATCATTTATTTCATAAACCACAAAAACTACCATTTGTGTCAGAAAAATATAATCAAGTGTATAACCAAGTAAGCCATTAAACCATGTGATAACATAATATGCGTGTACAGCTATATAATCACATTAGATAAATGTAATGATGATAAAGAATCAGTAGGTTAAAAAGCATTGCATATTAGGAATGTTCACGTGTTAATTGTCCTACACAGATCTAACTAGATTATTCTGTTTCCTCCTTATGCCTCGTTGTGTCTGTTGGGGGACACAAGAAGCATCTTAAACAAAGAATGTGAACGAAGGTGCAGCACACGATGTGGTGATGTAGCTAATGACAGGAGATGGAAATCAGGTGATAAATATACTCTATGTACTGTAACACACACTGGGAAGGGTAAACAACTGTATTTAAAGAGATTTAAATCTACAAGTGGACTGAAGATCAACGGCTCTCCTCATTTTGTGCTTCTCAAGTGTGATAGAATTATATTGAATAATTCAATGGATGTGGTAGTCAGAAAAATACTAAACCACACTTACCGTTTTCTCTTCACAGCAAATGTAGCATGCCTCTTTTACTGGCGGAGGTCTCAGATCAGTGCTTATAAAGATTATGTAGGCCTGTAGATCCCATATAAACAGATCAAACCCAGTCCTCTTTGTGTACATTTGTGGCACCTCCTTGGATGTCAAAGTTTGTGTTTCAGTGTTGTTTGAAGAATTAGCTCCACATAGTGAATATTCACAAAGCAAACCCAATTCTCACTGAGTCTGATGTCTCTTGTGTAAATGTGCAGCTAAAAACCACTGAATAATACAACTAATATAGCAAAATGACACTTTTCAGAGTACAATATTTTTTATTTATGCTACTGTTATGGAGGGGAATAAAAAATGCAAAAAGAAAACCTCACATTCCATGTATTCATTAATGAATAAACCATAAATGTGACAAAATTAGAATAAAAACACATTTTTAGTCATCAAGAAAAAATAACATGCTATAGAGATGCTATGTATGCTAACCTTAATATAAGGTTATCAGTCCTGTTCTTATAATCTATACAGTTACCTTATGGTTTTTTTAAGAATCTGATGTCCATAATTATTATTATTTCAATATTAAATCCCCTGTTTTATTAGTTCTTTAGAAAATAAATGAACAAAACAACAAGGCAGGTCTGTCTTCTATACATTCTCTGTATTAAGATCCATTTTTTTTCTTAAATATAAGAATTACCATGGCAAATAGCAATTATTTGAGTAATTTACATCTCTAACCTTGATCTCACATGCATTATTCTCATTAAACCCTGTTTACTTTGGCTGTTTTGTATTCTTCTTTGTTCTAGTGCAGCATCTGTCTTATTAAAGGCTCAGACATGAAAATCAAACCTGATCAGTAATGTTCCTTTACACGTACTTAAAATCCTTTTAATGACAAAAACACTTGATGTCCAAATATTTGAATTAATAAGCAGTCACTTTCTGCTTTAAAGAAGTTAAATAACATTCAAATTAAGTTTCACATTTGCAATTTATTAACTCCTATCAAGTCAAGTGAAAATATTCTTTTGGACTTATATAAGTTTCATGGTGAATCTGCTTGTCTCCATATAGTTTCCCGTCCCTCCGTTGCTGCTTGACGCGGCGCTTCTTGGCACGTACGCGATGGTGGCTGTGTGCTTGATTTGCCCTTTGCTTTTACTCCAAAAGAGCATGAAAATAAAACATACGCTGACAGAGCTGAAAAACGAGACAAACCCAATGGTCGCTGCTATCAGGAGCGTCTTCACATCGAAGTGGAGTTTCTGATCTCCATTTTCACCCGGGGAGGCAGACGGAAAGGTTGGCCAGCCTTTAAGACGAAAAGGGTTTTTAGAAGATGATGGAAAGGCTCGGACACGGAGGCTGACAGGCAGACTGTCATTTCCCGCCGCATTCGATGCCACACACATATAAGTGCCGCTGTCTTGGGGCTGAGCGTAGCGAACCTCCAGCGAGCCATTGGACAGAGCCCGGACTCTCCCAATGAGCGATAAAGGCCTCAGTTGTGGGTTTAGCCAGCTGACAGATGGCACCGGGTCACCTTCTGCACTGCAGTAAAACACCACAGTGTGTCCCTGATCGATTCTTGCTTCCTGACGTTTGCGGTTCAGAATCCGAGGCTGTCGACAGGTAAGTAAACTCGGTAGCTCAGCTTCAGAAAAGTCTAGAAAGTTCCAGTCCTGCAGCTGGACTGAGGTTGTGCACGTTGGCGGACGTCCACCGAAGTTCACGGACAGTCTCCTTCGCACCACCCAAAGCAAACGGCAGTCGCATGCTAGCGGGTTGCTGTCGAGCCCCAGAGCCCTCAGGGAGTCCACTGAATGAAAAGCTCCTGATTCCAGTGTGGTGAGAAGGTTGCTGGACACGTTCAGCAATCTGAAATGCTCCAAACCCCTGAAGGCTCCAATTTCGATGCGTAGCAGCGATCCCCCGACAAGATGGAACTCTTGGAGTCGGAGCAAATCTCCAAGCAGGTTCCCATGAATGTAGGTGATGGGATTGAAAGAAAGGTCAAGATAGAGGAGATACACAAGGTGATGTAAGGGGATGTAGGGGACACCACTCAAGTTGCAGTGTTTAATGGTTAAAGAGGTGAGATTGAGGCCAAAGAGACTGTTTCCTGACAGGGTCTCCAGCCAAGCGCAATGAGAAATTACAAGCTCCTTTAGGTGCATTAGATGGCGGAAGGAGTAGTTTGGCAGCGTGGAGAGGCCTAGCCGCTGAAAATGAAGCCTCTTTAGCGCACTGAGCTGTGTGAGCGCCTCAATCGGTACAGCAGTGAGGTTACAACCGTCGAGCTGCAGCTCCTGCAAACTGTTCAGTCCAGTGAAGGTTTGATGAGAGATAAAGACTAAATCATTATCTGCTGCTTTAATTAACTGCACAGCTGCCAAGTCGCCAAAGGTAAAATCGAGGAAAACAAGAATCTCATTGCTGCTTATGTCCAGCAGCTGCAGGTTTATCAGGCCGGCAAAAGCTCCCACTGGAATAATCTTCAGCTGATTGTGAGAAAGACGCAGCGTTAACAAGCTTTGCAAGCCGAGAAAGGCCTCCACTTCAATTACTACTAAAAGATTGTCACTTAAATCCAAGTGCAGGAGCTGCGTCAACGTGTGGAACTGCCGATGCACCAGAGTCTTGATGGTGTTGTGGGTTAAGTTCAGGAGTTTAGCTTCTCGTGGGAGACCGTCGGGCACGTTGGTGAACTGGCCTCCAGAGCAGTTGACCTCCAGCGCTGCAGAGTTACAGCGGCAGGACAGAGGACACGACCAGCGAGCTTCTGATGTTAAAGCCACACCTGCTGCCAACAGGTAGAGAGCTGCCCGGCACACAGCTGTCCTCTCCAACATCTGGCGGCCTGCCTGCATGTGTGAGAAACTAGACAGCTGTAAAGAAAGCGTGAGAGCAGAAATTATTGTGGTATCACATTGTACCGGAAAAACACGATAATTACATGTCAATATGATCCCCGTTCTTCTTGCAGGAATCCATTTCTGTTTCATTTTCATGTGCAACATTTCACTATCATGTGTAATATTACTTTACTACTTCAGTATCACTGGCAGGATTAGTTCTTTCCTGTTCTAGTTTTATTTCTGCTGACTTATTTTTAATTTAATTCTGTTTTAGTAATGTATCATACTGGCTTTTCTATGAGACACTGCATTTACTCTCATAGTCAAGAATAATTATTACGATGCATTTCTCTGTGAGCCATGAAAGATAATTTCACGTTTGGCACAAGTTGTTTATGTATTTGCACTTGGGTTTTTTGTAATCTCTTTGCTAACAGAAAATAGCTTTTAATAAGCAGACAGCTGGTGATCGATTGTCCCGTCTCTGTAGAATTGCACTGAGGAAAAAACAAGAAAAATGTGCTTTTGTCAGACCATAAATGTCAGTGACTTCGCTTTGTATTTGTATTGTCATGTGTATTGCAACAATCCACTCTCGTTTTACTGATGTTATCTTAGAGCTACAGAGAAAACAGCACCATCCATCATTTTTGTCTCCTTTACCTTTATTTATCTGATATTTAGGCTCCTCGGCTGTTTTTCTGTGGAACCAGATTACCAGGATGAATATCCATCTGACAACTTGACACTTGAGCCGCCTCCATTCAGTGAAGACAACACTTCAGAAAAGCATGAGTGGACATTTGAGGTGAAGCTATTTGGTTAAACATGCAGTTCAAGAATGAATTTCCACCCTCAGGTTTATAGAAACCAGCTAATTGCAATCAGAAATGGGAGGAATTTAGCCTTTAAAACACACATTCTCAAGCAACAACAGCATTTAAATGAAAGATTTAAGGTTTGTAGTGTATTGGGTTAACTCTGATGTAACCATGAGTGAAGTGCACTTTTGAAACCACTATTAAGTGGCCTCTAAAAGACCAGCAGTTCAACCAGGAGAGCTTATCTCCTCCTATACAATTACAACAGTTGTAACTACCGCACCAGTTCAGCTTGATATCTTCAGTGTAAATGAACAAATACTAAAAAAATAACAAGAGCAAGTTGTATCCTCGCTCTGTTAGTGTTTAATTTGCGTAAACCTCCAACACATGAAGGATCACACGGAGCCTCTGATTATCTGTCGGGCTTCAGTTACTGTAAATATCGTCTTTCTGGGTAAATGTAGCATGAAAGGAGCACATATTCCTTGGCAGATATCATATTTAATGTGTCCACTGTGAAAGTTTGATTGTGGCTCGACTAAGAAGACCAGTTTATTTGATTATCGTGCTTATTCTGCATTTTGTGCAAGTTGTGGAATGAAGTTAACTGCATGAAAATTTGAAAAAAAAAAATGTTCGAGCCCAAATATAAAACGCATTAAAGGATTTGGCAAGGATGTAATAAAGCTCTCAGACCCACTGAGGCAGAAATTAGATCTATTAATCTTTGTTGGGGTATGTTTTTTTTATTTTAGTAAAAAATAAAATAAATCCTCTAAAATACAACTTGTTATAGATACATGAAAGTTTAAATTTTCATTTCAAGAGAGAAAAATGTGATTACAAAACCAATATGAATGTGTGCCAACAGATAATTACTGTGATATTTTCACATTTTTGTCTAATTAGATAAGATGAGATAAACTTTTTTTCTTCCTTCCTTTATTTCTTTTGGCAGATATTGGACAGAAATAAAATAAATATTATTACATGAGAATTGCAGTGTCTAGTAGAAAAAGAATAAGTAAAATATATTACTTAAATAAAATAAATTAGCTAAAATAAGAGTAGATTAGAAAGTAATACTGTCAGTGATTCTGAGATAATAACTAAAATCCCACATTACATCAAAATATTGCACCTGAAACTGAAATATTACATGATACTGAAACTGATGTTGTACAACTGTTGTTTTTCTCTTGTATACTATGTTTTGTCCCAGCAAAGGTCAAGATTAAGCCTTTTAGACTTCAGCTGACCCTGAACCTTCAATAAAATTCAGTAAAAACAGCAGTGATATAATCATCTACGCACAGACTATCAATAAAAAAAGCATCACAACATGAAAAGAACATTAGAAATAGTTCCAGTAGTTGGCGACGCAAAGATTATGACCTTAATATTCCCAGAAGTCTAATCACGTAACAGAGAGATGCATGATTGGAGGGAGGTCTATTTCAATTGTTTTTCAATATCAAATCATCATGATAAGCTTATTTTGTTTTTTGTTTAACTGTGGCTACATCCACCAGTAGGGGGAAGCAAAAGCAAAACTATATTTATGCTTTTAGTTTCAAGAAAAGTGGATGCTATGTACAGGAATGCAAAGGCAAAAAATGTAAAAAATTAAAGTCCAGTTACTCTCAAACAGTTACACAAAGTGGCGTATGAGTCTCTGTGTTCGAACGTGTGATCCCGACATGTGAACATGTAAACAGAGATGTGTTTTTAAGCTTGACTCCAGGGTAGCAAACAAACTGGAAGTCTGTAAAAATTTACAGAGGAATCAGCTCATCAGAAAATGTGTGACTGAAAGCGCCGTTTAAATTGCCAAGTGAGAGAGTCGGGAAATAAGAAACACCTTGGAGTGTGATGCCACCCGCAGGTTTTGGCAGCTTTGCTCACACGTTGTGCTGGAGGCTGCAGAGAATGTAGCATGGAAGAAGACGGATGGAAAGAGACACTACTACAGCGGGGAGGATTTCTGTTTGATTTGTGGCTTTTGTTTTGTAGAAACAGCTGTGATTACAAATGTAAAAAAGGCACATTTCCTCATCCCTGCAGACTGATTTATTCTGCTCCAGCTCTTTGAAAAGTGATGTTTTGTAAACAGTTTTCCACATAAATCATCGAATTCTGAGACCCGTGGCAGCCCAGAACACTAATCTTCAAAACTTCAGCAAACAATATGCCAGAAGGATTTCTTATTCTGCCTGAGATGATACTTTTTTTTATCTTGACTGGTTATTTGTTTTGCTCTCGGGAGCAGAGTGTGACTGCTGGTGATGACAGGAGCTTCCCCAGCAGTGACTGATGGAGGACGACTTCTCCTCAACTCCTCTGGGAGCACGCATACAAAAGACTGAAAATAGTGTGCAAAAGGTGAAATCGCAGCATTTTCCTGCTCTTTGACAGCCTCAAGAGCTCAAACACAAAAGGGTGGTTGAATAAAAGGCACATAATTGGAGTAATTTTGCAGAGAAAACAAAAGGAAAATCAGGTATGGTAACTCACCTTCTCTTCAGGCTCAAGGGCTTGTCATTGTGAGAATTCCATTTTCACAGTTTTGTGCCTTGGGAAATATGATTTCTTTCTTGTTGTTCGTAAATGTGTTGCTTTCCCCCCCAATTATCTACAGGCAAAAAGGCTTTGTTTGTTTTTTTGGGTCTGTCAGCTCCAGCTTAAAACATTCTCAGAGATGCATCCAAATGAAACAATCAATTTGAGAAAGCAAACACATAACCAGAAGAAGAAGAAGAAAGAAAAGCTTCATCCTCCCATTCGGAAAACTCCGGAGGAAGCGTGATGCTGTAGCTCAGTTCCCCTGTTGCTCCGCTGTCCTCATGGCAACAACAACCTGGCTGTGGATGCGCGGGTGCTCGGTGCATGCTGGGGGATTATATGCGCTCGCTCCTGGACTCCATCCAGCACGCTGCACTGGATGACAGAAGGCAGGCGCAGGTCAGCCAAATGCAGAGATTTAGGAGCAACACCAGATGGGAATGATTTTGTGCACCGACACTTTGAAATAAAGGAATATCTTGTCAGCTCTTTGCTCAGTCAGAGATATTTGAGAGTTTAATTAAGCTAAAAACGTACTACATGTTTGGAAATTCCAGCATGATCTTTCAGACCATCACAACTAGTCATAGCAAGCGACTTAATGCTTCCATTTTCATCATTTTGATTTGTTTAAAGTTGCTGGCACTGATTGGTGAAAATCTACTGGGAAAGATATGATTTCTATGTCTTCTGTCACGATCAGATGATCGTCAAAACATTTCAAAACCTCTACAAAGGCTTTTTACAGCCTGGAATCGCAGTACATATTAGTGTACTGTGGTCAGTCTGTTCTGTGGTAAATAAACAGGCTGTGAGGTATACACTGTCATGGAAAAAAATACTAGATCAGTCTTGTTTTCTTCAGTAAAGGATTGGACTGTTGATGATTGGGCTAAGGTTCTCTTCAGTGATCAATCCCATTTCCAGCCAACTTTCTGGTTAGGAGGAAGCCTGGAGAAGCTACAAACCAGACTGTCTGCCCCTACAGTAAAACATGGGGGTGGATCAATAAAGATCTGGGGTTGTTTCAGTCTGGGTGGAACGGGGCAAATGCAGCTGTATGAAGGGCAAAAGAACCAGGTCATGTTGGATTTTCCAACAAGACAATGCCCCTTACCACATGGTAGGGTCATTTAAAGCCTGGATGGAGAACCAGAACATTAGAACCATGCCTTGGCCTGCTCAATCACCAGATCTAAATCCACTTGAAAACCTGTGGGAAACCATCAAACGTAAAATGGAGAACCGCAAGCTCAAAAACAAAACAAATTACTTTGAATTAGTGCAACAGGAATGGGCTGCTGTGACAGCAGAACAATGTTAGAAGCTGGTGGAGAGCATAAAGAGACGCATGTCTGCAGTCATCAGAAACAATGGTTATGCAATTAAGTACTAACTCCTGTGTGGATCATGTGACTAAAACAGAGAGAAAAGAAAACATGGAATGTCTAAAAGCTGTTTTTTTCAGTATAATGCCATAGCTATAGATGGAAGAACTTAGGGGATTTTGGTTATTATCAAGAAAGTCATGGAAAATGTCTAAATATCAGCTCTTAAATGAAACTCTTATGAGGGATTTTTTAGTTAGCAGTATATTTATTTAAACAAATGTCCCTTTTGTTGCAGCAGGCATCAAAATGAACAAGACATTAAAGAAAACAAGAGTGTTCTAATCATTTTTTCCATGACTGTATATAGACTACCATTCAAAAGTTTGGAGTCGCCCAGACAATTTCATGAAAACACACACTTTTATTCCTGTGCTAACATGATTGAACGAGGATTTTTTTAATCATCAGTTAGCCTTTCAACACCATTAGCTAACACAATGTAGCATTAGAACACAGGAGTGATGGTTGCTGGAAATGTTCCTCTGTACCCCTATGGAGATATTCCATTAAAAACCATCTGTTTCCAGCTAGAACAGCCATTTACACATAAACAATGTCTAGACTGGATTTATGATTAATTCAGTGTTATCTCCATTGAAAAAAAATGCCTTTCTTTCAAAAATAATGACATTTCTAAGCCATCCCAAACTTTTGAACAGTAATCTATGATATCAGCAATAAGAAATAAAATAGAATAAGCAAGAATTGAAGTGATTACTTTGTGAAATTTAAGTCACAAGAACTCTCCATCCTGAGACGTGTGTAGGTGGAGTTTGTTCAGATCTGACTGACAGCAACCAACCCACCATCTGTCATCAAATGCTGATTCATATGTTGGTAAATTCTGTTTCCTGATTGATTCTTAAAAACATGTCACATTTTTTCTCACCGAGCTGCTCAAGGAGCACAGATTTGTAGCTTTTTAAAAGCTGAATAAGAAGCTGATTAGATTTTCAAAATCCTCACCTTCATTCCAACCCTTTATTTAAAATGAGCTGAATAAAAAATTAAAGCATGTGGGCACATAAACAAGAAACACGGATGACAATAAGAGTATAAATATTGAAAGGCAAAGTTAGGTAAATAATAAAAAGATTAATTACATTTAGAGACTAATGAGTCGACGAAACAATAGCATCTGGAAGCATAATGATTTAAATTACTGAATTGCCTCTAAGGATAAAATGAATCAAGTTTTATATTGTTTTGCAGGTTATTCCAGCTTGACGGTGGACTCTGAGTAAAACTGGATTCTCAGTGTAATCCAATCAGTGCAGCTTGTATGGTTGGGCCCACACTAAATGATAAAAACAGGCAATACAAGTCAAATAAATAAAATTCTGCATCTGTTGCAACTTAAAGAGAGGGAGGGTCACCCAGCATTAGTATAGAGCGATGACTATTGTAGCAGTCATTAGGAATTAGTCTTAATGCGGAGTGAGAACCAGAGTCTAAGAGCTAAAAGATGTGGTTAAAAATTATTGATTTTTGTCAGTTTTTTAAATCCTAAACCTTTTTTAACAACTGACTGTTATTTTGCAGATTTCTCCAGTTTTGTGAAATTACATATGTCTTGTAACATCAGTAAAATTAGTAAATAAACAATATACACGTCAAAAAATAATTTTTTTTCACTGTACTGACTGTAAAATTACAATATCTTTACTGTGCTTAAATCATCAAAATATCGTCTAATTTTCTCAATATTTACAGTTATTTGAAAGAAAAAACCCGAGTTTTACAGAGTGAGAAATGGTAAATGATCTTTCAAACTTCTATTTTTTACAGATTTTCCCAAAGAAAAACATTAATTTACACTGTAAAAATACATATCAATACATATTCATATGTAAATCTGTCTTTTTACATATAGTAAGTCATTCTGTGTGACTGCAAAATTACAGACTGCTTTATTTAATTCAGCTAAAAATATTATTTTACCAGTATTTACTGTTTGGCATTGCACCAATTTTACGTTTTTTTTCCCCTTACACCCTTGCTCCCTGACTTTGACATTTTTTATGCTTTTATTTGTATAAAATGTCACCATAATCCAGAACTGAAATAGAAATAAGTTGTCCCAATGAACGTTTGTCTACAGTGCAGAAATGTCTACTATGCTACAAAAAATCCTGTAATTATTTACTGACCCAAGAGCTCTTTTGTCGAGACTCAAGTTTAGAAGTAACCAAAACTAGTTAAGTTTGGGTTTTACAGACTGCAATCCATCTAAATACATGAGTTCTTTGTGTTTTCATTGGTCCCGTTTTCTATAATCAGGTGTTTTTCAACATCCGTGGCTGATTCAATTCAAAATCAGTTTTATTATCAAGTCAATTCTCAACTCTTGTCTGATTTTAAATCTGCTGACTCTCCGGTTAGACAGCTTGTCTTTTCCCATCTGAATGTGTCTGTGAGCCCCGTTACTGTAACAGCTGTAAACTCATTTCTGCATTTCTACTTCTCCCTCCCTCATCACACCCACACTGCTCCACTTCATAATTGTATTTTTCCAACAACTTGTTCTAATTAGAAAACCCTCCCCCAGCCATCAGGTGTTTGAGAGGGAAGGCCTGCCTGTCGGCTCCACTGCAGGATTTGTGAGGTGTGCTGACACGAAACACGCGTGATGCTGAGTCAGGAGCTCGCCATCTGGTACCTTAGGGAGGCTGCATTCATCAGCGAATCTCCATCCAAACCCGGAATCAGCAAGAGCAAAGATCAGAGACGATGGGCCAAACCAAAGGGCCACGTTGCATAATATCCTCCTGTCTCTACATCATCACATTGTTTCATCATAGCTGCTCCCTGTTGCTGGCAACCGCCGCGATGCCTCTTGGAAATTCTGCTTTTCCAAGAGGACAGTTATTTTCCCCTTTATTAGACAGAGTGCAGTAGAAATTACAGAAAGCTGACAGGACGTCAGAGAGAGAATATCCTGGTCTCCATCCAATCCCAGCATCTATCTTAATCCACCCAATGCTTTTTTTGATGGTATTTTTGCTGCTCTATCTTTTCTGTCTCATCCACAGTTTGGTCAAAGAAAACAAACAAACACATCTGTTCTTTTTAATGTGATCCATTTGCGTTTCCTTTCCTTGGATAATTAACACTCAGTCTGACACTTTAATTTATATTACCATCATTAGCAGCAAATACAGATTTATTGTTGTTTATCAATGTGTGCTAACTTCTGTGTTAAAATGTGATTCATTGTGCTGTCAACTCTCCTGTTGTCTTCATTTACCGGCACCAAAAAATATTGTTTCCTTGTCTGAAAAAAAATCCAAAAATTCAGCAAAAAATTCCCCAAATTTCTGAAAATTTGCAAAACCTTCCGGAAGAAAATTCCAATAATTCTTTGAAAGTTTTATTTTCAAAAAAATCCCTCACATTTAGTGAGAAAAGTCTTGTAAATATTTTTTTTAAAAAAGAGCAAAAATCTTCCAAAAAAATCCTAGAAATATCTAAAATGACTACATATATATCAGTAAAACTTTGAATATTTTCTTTAAGATCATTCACAAAAATCAACCAAAATCCAGTGAAATTTGCTGGATTTTGGTTGATTTTTTGTGAATGTTTTTTTCCCCACCAAAAAATGTTAAAACATTTCCCAGAACTGTTATGTCCACACTGAAAATGTGGACATAAAATTGTTTTTTTTCCCACATTTTCAAACTTTGAAACCGGTCAATTTTACCCACAGGACAACACGAGTGTTAAAGTAAGTAGAGACTCTATCCCTGCTGTTTTCTTTCCTTGCTGACATGTTCATATGGTGCTTTTTAATTGCCAGAAGACGCATCATGAGCAGCCATGGAGGATAATTTCCACCTTTAAACCACAGCGTAGTGACGCAGTCACAAAACCATGTGTGGAACTGATCCATACATGGTTTTGGGGGGGGGGATTTCTGCTTCATTATTCTTCTACAGTATCAGTTTCCTGCTTTAGCATGTATGACCTAATGTTAAATACTTGGACCCAAAGAAGGGAATCCCAGGTGTGCATGAGCTTAATAACACTTCCTGTATTTCAATAACACACAAGCACATTAGCATAACAGCTACAGGCAGGTAGAAGCTGCTAAGTTCCGTGCATTAGCATCCTACCTGACTGACAATTTCAAGTTTTGTTGAGGATTTGGAATGAACGGTATTAGGTCGCCCACCTAGTTTGTGTTTTTAGTGAATTAGCAGTTTTAATGACTGCACTGTGTGCAAATGTTTCACCAAAATGATACCACCATCATTATTTTGAAGGGACACTGTTGCTGCATCCTGGGCTGAACAACGCCAGTGGTGATTGATGATTAGTTAAAGAACTATAAACAAGCTTAAGCTGTTTTCTTCTCTATAGCAGAATGATGAGGTGCAGTCAGACCATTCTACATGTCATTGGATTGGTCTGACTACTAAATGACTCCCGCTACAATCCTCACTGAACTTACATGAAACATTAAGTGTCTCCTTGCAGTTTACGCTCAAAACACACTTGTACTTGCAGGTTACACGACTGGTTTCCTTTTTAGGGAACTGCTGGGGGAGGCACTGTTTCCCACTATAAGCTCTTGCATTGAACTTTCAAATTCCAGGATAAATGCAAATTTTGCGTAAGTGATAGTCGGCTGCTCCTAAACATTTGCTGTACTCCCAGCATAAATTAGCCGTCTGGAACATTAGAGTTACAACTGCAAAAGGGCAGATTACAAATAATCAAACCAAACAATGAAATAATACACCATAATGTGGGGTATCCATTGTCCACTAATACTGTACCAATATTACAGCTTGCTATTGTGCAGCATAGATTAGCTTTACGGTGTCTGAGTTGAGCTGAAGGTGAGCTGGTGTGCTCAAGCTGCAGCGAACAGGCAGGAGTAAGTAGAGAAAGAGGCTGATGCTTCATAGATCCTCATATTTTAAAGAAAACAATGGTGCAGAATTACATCTAAGCCATTTTAAGGTAGAGAAGGACTATTCTATCCAAGAAAAAACTTCAAAATCTTCTTAATATGCAACTTTGATATTAACAGACATTTGCTTTTAGAGGTTTCATCAGTGCCTGAAGAAGGACTTTAATATTGAGCTAGAAAATGGCTGGTTTCAAACTCCTAATTTCTACCAATTTACTGCTGAACATCTCCACTCACAGTGTTTCTCATTTCACGGGAATCGTCCTCCAGAAGGAGCAGTTTCATTTACATGTATTTTCATTGCTTAACTCCACTTGCACCTCTCATACTCGAAGGGTATTCTGGACCGCTGCAGCTGGTTGCAAATTAGATTCACATGATGAGCCAGAAAACAGATGAACTGAAACACTGTGCGCAAAAAAAAAAAAAATCAAGCCTGTATGAGGAAGCCAGACTTCCTCTTTTACTTGTGACAGAAGCAGAGCTCAGTTAAAAACCGATGCACTTTCTTCCTCAGACACAATAACTTTGCTGATCGTTCTGCAGTAAGGTGAGTGCAAACCCTCTTTTTATTTGTAGTAATGTACTTAGACTGTTTGGCAGATTGTCAGTGTAGATATACGCGGCTTTTTTAAGAAAGAAGCTTAGAACTTACAGTAAAGGGTGTTTTAACGCCTCCTTTATGAGGTGAGGAAATCT
Organism: Acanthochromis polyacanthus; assembly: GCF_021347895.1. Classification (NCBI taxonomy): domain Eukaryota; kingdom Metazoa; phylum Chordata; class Actinopteri; family Pomacentridae; genus Acanthochromis; species Acanthochromis polyacanthus. The sequence continues at coordinate 34,484,280 of NC_067123.1, read as the reverse complement.
TGAAAAAGTCCACATTGCAGATTAGAATCGGTTTCTAATTCTTATTTAACACTAAAATGAAACTTTTAGAGGCTCCAGTTTGCTCCGATGCATTGCTGTACACTGGTAATTAAGTTATTACTAATGTAATGTACTGTGTTTAGGTTTTAGCCTGAGATGAGCACATGAAATTAACTGTCTTTAAGGTAGCTTTTTATGTGATATTTCCCAGTTCAGTCGCATCCAAATAATCTGAAGGAGTTCGTATTCTACATGCATTGTGAATTCGTAAAAGTTATTGATTCATGTGTTTTGTTTGAATTTTAAAAGTTCTTTCACATCGCAGTGCAGGTTTTGATTCACTTGGTTTGACAGGGAGCTTGTGTTTTCTCACCATGGGCTACAACCCATGAGGATTGTCTTGTAGAAACTCATGTTTTTGCAGGAATCTGTCAAGAACAAGAGAACGTTCTACTCTACACTTTTAAAGGAACATTCGTTTCATAGGGTGACACTCAGTATATCTAAATATGAGTAATTTAATCAACAACAAGACGACATGATCATCAATATCCCCCGCCACATGTGATGTCTATGAGTCTACATCCAAAATAGTGATCAAGGGCCATAACTCTGTTAAATATTATCGCACAGGTCTCATTTTCGAACTTGATCAAGGTGTCCATGGTGTGAAGCTACACACTAAATTTCGTAATCCTAGCTGTAACAGTTTCCGAGAAAAGCTGTCCCCTTCATCTCGGACGGACGGACGGACGGACGGAGGCCAAACCTATATCCCCCTTTTCCACTTCGTGGAGGAGGGGGATAATAACTCCAGTATTTCCAATGCGGGAAATGTCAGGCTAATAACATTAGTACTTCTAAGAAATAAAATTATAAGTAAATATGATAGAACAGTTGATTGAATGATCAAAAGTACAAAATATTGAGACTGTGTTCTTTGTGCTCAGTGGAAATTTTCTGTGACTCAAACAGGTTTCCTTTTGTTTGCTTGTTTCTCGCTCACATCATCTGTATAACACGGGAAAATCCTAAAAATGCCACACATTCTTTCTCTACTAACAGTCCACAACCCAAAGAGGTTGAAGTCACAAAAGACAATGAAAGGCGGCAAATCCTCACAGCTCAGAGGCTGAAACATCACAATGACTCAATTACTTGATTAGTCCGATTGTTTCGGCTCTAAGATCAAGACAAGAGTCACATCTCCTCACATAAAGTAACTCATTTAGTTTGTTGTTTCCTTTTCAGGATGCACATTTTGTGTTGTGCTGTGCTGCTTTTGGCTTTTGTGGGCATCGGCTGTTCTTCATCTGCCTTAAACAAAGTGTGGGAGGAGTGGAAAATCACACATGGCAAAGCTTACAACAATCAGGTAAAAATCTTTTCTGTTTGTTGCCACAGATCAATATATGATTGAAGGACTTTTGAAGTCCATGGGATATATCTTGCATACATTTTTATTAAAAATAAAAAACAAATGTTTTTATGTTCATTGTGATCATGTCTTTAGAAATTCCATAATTATTTATTATGGAAACGGTCACTTATTAATAAAAATGACTGGATATCACTAAAATGTCAACTAAACAACTGTCCGAATTCACTAACAACCACCTTCTAATTAGCTGACACTAATAAAATGAGCTCATTCAAAGATTGTTTTGATTCTGCTCTTTTTATTAAGTTGAGATAATCATGACATATTTCTTTTTTTGGCAAAATATCAATTTTATATGGAAAATAACAAATTGCATCTGTGTCCAAGAAATCACTTTCAACTTAGTCACCCATTACAAAAACACCTCTCAAGGAAGTGTGTTAATTCCAGATCACATGACCTGCTCCACATGATGTCATTTCCTCCTGAAGAAAAGACTGGCAAGACTCCAAGGCTTTCTGAGTTATTTAATATAAAGTAGTCAACAGGTTTACTACAATATCTTTATAAATAACTTTCAGTTTCAATTTTAATCAATTGTATTTATGATATTTTAGAAGAACCTTTGTGTAAAAATGTCATGTGGTGTTTGGTTATAAGCGGCCATGTTGATTTTAGGCCTCAAAATAGGTAAAAATGTCAACTATGATACATGTCACAATTCTGTATTGATCAATCAGTTGACATCTTGTGTTTCAGACTGAAGTCGCCTTCAGGAGAGCAGTCTGGGAGAAGAACATGCTTTTGGTGCTAAAACACAACCAGGAGGCCTCAGCGGGAAAACACAGCTTCACGTTGGGACTGAACTACCTGGCGGACATGGTAGGATTCAACCGCAGGGGAACAGTTTGTGGTTTCAGCCATCTGCTGGGAAGTCAGGATGTCGAAACTTTCTGGTTCTGGATCCAAATACAGGAAGAGTCTAGAGAACTTCAGCCACAATAATAAATAGGTTTCATGCACATAGACTCAAAGCATAAATGTGGGTTTAGATATGTACAGATATTAAGATAAATCCAATCCAATAATTGTAAGAATCGCATTAGATAAGCAGACGACTCATTTATATGCATTCATTATATGCACAGATCGCGTGATTTATGATAATAAATTGAGCTAAATTTAAATGACAACACTTTCTGTTCTCTACATTAACTGAGAGACTGAATGCTATGCCGTTAAAATCATGGCAAACATCTCAGAAAATATGTCAAAACAAGGCAAAGTCTGCCAAAGATAAATAAGGAATAAGCTATTGAACAGGTGATGTGATCAAATCGACTGCCAGAACTTAATGATAATAAAAACTTCATTTATATAGCTAATTAAATGAATAATTAGCTATATTAGCAATAATAGCAAACAAAGGCAATTTTAAAAGTTAAAAATAAAATTGAGGGTTACAGCTCTAAATTAAAAATCAAAAACTAAAAATTAAAGCTAAAAGTAAACCTCACATAAAAGCAAGTCTGTAAAAGTGGGTTTTCAGAAGTGATTTAAAAGGAATTACTGACTCTGCAAGCCTTATCTCCTCCTTATCATCTGCATAAATGTTTAGTAGAAAAATTCATACAACTATTATTGGAATTTTTGAAGTTAAACGTCATTCCAACTGGACTGTTGGTCAGTAATGCGTTTCTCTATCTCTTTTGAGTGTTTGTCTCAATGTTATCAGACTCATAACTCACTAAGGTGGCCTCGTAGGGACAATAAAAGATTCTTCTGCTGCAGAAATACTAAATTCCAGGACAGGAGTGGGTTGATGAGCCCCTGTTTAGGAGAGCCGTGTATCTGAGGGACCTCTGGTGGAGACAAACTGAACGACAAACACTGCAGCTCTAAACACCAACATACTGACGTCTAACAGAACCTAAAGCCCATTCACACTCGCTGACCTTGTAGTTGGTGCACGTTGGATGCCACTAACCCACACTATTAATCTGCATTTAAACCTGGACCAAGCGAGCTTAATTTAAACCCCAGCCTATAGCGCTGCTCTAATCTTCCTCCATACAATCTGATTAAATTAATCCAGTACGTCGGTGGGGCAGCGTGGACAATCAGGACTAATGTATGTGATGTATCTGGGAAGGCTGTAAAGCCTTTTGTTTTCCACTTTTTAATCAGACACGGCCAGAAAAACGTATAAACAGAAAGAAGAGTGAGATTCGGATTGGGTAAATGATCTAAATCTAAATGTGAAATAGTGGCATTTCACAAATATCACTCTATTCTACATGTCTCATTAAAAAAAATTGGCAAAAAATAAACAGTTTGCACAAATCACAGTTTGTAAAAAACAAAAAATTCTGCACTCCCTCACATAACCGAGAAGCTATCAGTGGTTTAGCTGCAACTGACAGTCTCCTGACAAAAATTCAGTGAGTTTTCGGTTGAACTGCAGGAAGTGTTCATACAGAGGACAGTCGACAAAAAGGGAAACAACTTGGAGAGACTATGAGGAAAATAAAACATACTTAAAAAAACTAAAAAGCAAAAAAATGGTATAAGTTGTCAGCAAAATATATGTGACATGGTGAAACATCTTTCTAGAGTTAGTGTGATCAGTGTAAAAAAATTAATAAGGAAAAATTGTAGACACTGTAAAAATATAAAATAATAATGATAATTATTATAATTATTATTATTATTATTATAGGAGTTAAACATCTATATTATGTGGATTGCCCATTTTTTCCAAGTATTGGTGGCACTTGTGGGCACATATTGATTGAAAATACTGAAATGTAGTAGTCAGAGAAATACTACATTTGCCTTTTCATCTTTTGACTCATGGCATAGCTTTCTTAAACTAAACAAAATACTTTTTGAGTTCCCTCTGCGTCTAGATGTGGTTGTGCTGCTACAGTAGAGGTGCAGGATGTTTTTATAGCAGTGGAAAAATGAGTCCAAAGACAGTACAAATACAGTAGGAGCAAAAAAATCCGAGGGTTAAGGACTCAGTCTTAGTACATGGTGTCACTCTGCTATGAGCTACCGAGTTTCCACTAGAACAAATATTTATGCACATGAAAACCCATACGTAATATTTCAGTGTCTGATAATTATGCAGAATAGCAGTAAAGCTGTGGTGCAAAGCTGCAAACTGTTTTCTTGTTCAGTTCAGTTGCATCATAAAAAGAAACTCAGAAGAACTCAACCAGAGTAAGAATTACAGGAATTAGCTAAAACACACACAAAAATCTTATATGTGCACAGTAAGATAAAATAATTCTGATATTTTTTGCTTTTTGTGTACAGATTTTTGATTTCAGGTTGCAACACATTCCTATTAAAATCATGGAATGGAAGTGCAGTAACACAAAATAAATCAAAATGTAAAAACATGACATGTATTCATAAGACCAGTATGTCTTTGCATATTGAAGGAACCAAGAAAAAACTGATTCTACCTTCTACAATGGCCTCTGGCTGTAGTTTTAGCATTGTGCTTTTTGTTTTGCATCATTTAATGCTCATTTTGTGTCTTTCTGTGTTAATTCTGTCTTTTGGTGGTCATTTTGTGTCTTTTGGTGTCTTTTTGTGGTTGTTTTATGTCTTATTTTAATTTTGTGTCTTTTAATGATTGTTTAGTGTCTTTTTGTGGTCATTTTGTGTCTTTTTACGGTCGTTTAGTGGATTTTTATGGTAATTTTGTGTCTTTTCATGGCCGTTTTATGTCTTTTTATAGTTGTTTTGTGTCTTTTTGTGGTTGTTTTATGTCGTTATTTTAATTTTGTGTATTTTTATGGTTATTTTGTGTCTTTTTGTGGCCATTTAATTTCTTCTTATGGTTGTTTTGACTAAAACAACGAAAAAGGAGGTGGCTGGAACCATAAAATCTTATTTTTGTTTATTATTTTATATGTATTATAATGTATTTGAATGTATTTATGTTTTTAGCACTTTTATGCATAATTATTCAGGTTTAGAGTATGACAGTGTGGGTAGATAAAGGTTTGGGGAACAGAAATATGCATAAGGTGTCATAAGGAGGAGGGTTTATTTTAAAGACAACAGGAAGCCTGGATGGGCGTGACGTGTTGACTCTGCAGGAAACTGGCAGAAATGTTTGGGACACACACAAGCTTTTGGCCCGCAGTCAGAGAACAGTGTGTCACAGTTACTGCAGAGAATAACATGAGGACAGTTTAAAGATTCTTCACTTGTAGAAAAGAGTGAAATCTGATACCAACTACAGCCAAACTGTACAGCAAAGGTGAAGAAGGGTCAGAGCTAAAATGTTTAACCTTATCTGGGATCAAAACGTGTATAGTTGATGATGGATCTGCTCTGTAGTTTGTGTTCTTTCCCTGAGCCAAAGGTAACAGAGGTTATCGGTACTATTGCAGGAAAGCAGGTTGAAAATAAAATCTAATCTAGTTTTGTTAGAGCAAAATTCATGAAGGACAAGAACCAGAAGGACCGTGATGGAGAGAAAACCACAATCGCACATTATGAAATGTTCTTTTCTGACCCTGAGTGGAGCTGCTTCAGTGGAAACAGACTTTCACAAGAAGCTGCAACACACTGACATGATGAAATCTGTTGCATTGTGACCTGCTGTATTTGCACAATTAATGTCAAATCAGCCAAAAGGTGAAAGAAAGCCGTTGAGTGAAGGTCATGAAACATGTTTTCATCCTTCATGTGCATCTTCTTAACCAGTATTTCTTCTTCTTTAAAGACAGCCGAGGAGATCAATGAGAAAATGAACGGACTGAAGCTGGAGGAGGTTAATCAATTTAGAAATGACACTTTTAAGGATCTGAGTGGCAGATCTTTACCTCAGAGTGTCGACTGGAGGAAGAAGGGTCTGGTCAGCCCTGTCAGAGATCAGGTAAGATTTAAAAGTTCTCATTGTCAAAACAAGGGCTGGAACTCCCAGTTTGGGGCACAACTTTAAACTTTGAAGCAACCAAAGCAAAAAGGAGAGGAGAACCGGCTGCTGTTGCTCCAGGAAATCCAGACAGCACAATTATAAGAAGCAGAAAAATGTGGATTTGAAATGTTGAACCGTGCACCTTACTCACCCAGACCTGGCACCACTTGCTTGGTTGCTATTTTGAAAGGGATGAAGAAGTCATGCATGCTGCTCAAGACGTTATTCCACAAAGAGACAGCAAATCTTGAACATCAGTAGACCAAATGTGTTGAAGTTAAAGAAGACTATGCTTTTGTCCTCCTGGGACATTACATGATGGGGCCGAGAACTTTTGAAAGTAGCTTATAAAAACAGAAAATGAGCACAAGCCACTTAAAACTGCAGCAGCAATCGTGTATTTTCTTGGTTTTCAGGGCTTATGTGGGTCCTGCTGGGCCTTCAGCTCTTTGGGAGCTCTTGAAGGCCAGATGAAGAAGCAAACTGGTTCCCTTGTTCCTCTGAGTCCACAGAACCTGGTGGACTGCAGCACCGGGGATGGAAACCTGGGCTGCAGAGGAGGCTACATCTCCAAAGCCTTCAGGTACATCATCCGCAACGGAGGCGTCGACTCGGAGAGCTTCTACCCCTACGAACACCAGGTCATCCTCAGCACGCACCCAACACTCATGCAGTCAACTCTATTTAACACCAAATCATAAATTATCATATTTTTGAGCGGCAATTATGCTTTGACAGATGTGTCAAAACATAACAGAACGCATGTAATCAATTTTTAGCTGAGGTGTTGAGAGAATTAGAATTTGTATATTTACACTTTACATATGCAGTGTGAAAGCATGAATAGCAAATGAGACTCCATGGACTGTTGGGATTTGTTCTATTTGACTAATCTGGTCCATAATGTATTCTGCGAATCCTATTTGTAGAATGGGAAATGCCGCTATTCTGTCAGTGGAAAGGCTGCATCGTGTTCCAACTTCCACGTCCTTCCTAAAGGAGATGAGCGAGCTCTGCAAGCCGCGGTGGCGTCGGTGGGACCGGTGGCTGTGGCCGTGAACGCCATGCTGCCATCTTTCCATCTGTACAAAGGAGGTGAGGTGGGACGCTGCAAAATGTGGGAATCCTGTTCAGAAATCGCAGATGAGCAGCTTTAACCCTCCTGTGGTCCTCATTTACGGGCACCAAAAAATATTATTCAAAAAGTAATTCAGCAAAAAAATTCCCCAAATTTCTGAAAATTTGCAAAACCTTCAGAAAATTTCAATAATTCCTTAAAAGTTTTATTTTTTTTTAAAAAATCCCCCATATTTGGCAAGAAAATTCTTGTAAATATTTTTCAAAAATTTTTAAAAATCTTACAAAAAAATCCTAAAAATATCTAAAGTGAATGTATATATCAGTAAAACTTCTAATATTTTCTTTAAGAACATTCACCAAAAAAAAAAAAAAAAAAATCAACCAAAATCCAGTGAATTTCACTGGATTTTGGTTGATTTTTTGGTGAATGTTCTTAAAGAGACATTTTTACTTTTTTATTATTTTTTTCCACCAAAAAAATGTTGAAAAAATTCCCAAAAATGTTGAAAATGTGGACATCAGAAGTTTCACTGTGAAAAAAGATTTTTTTCCCCCCCACATTTTCAAACTTTAAAACGGATAGAAGCTACCCATACTCCACTGAATAGGAGTCACTTTTGACCCATGCTGTGCATCAAAGGGTTAAAGCCATGGTTTGGTTTTGGTATCGCCTCGGACAACTAAGACATTTGTGGAGAATTAAATCAGCTGTATGATATTTGTTAGTAAATTTCATACAAAACAGTTTTATAACTATCTGACAAAAAATAAATAAAAGAAGTCGCCACCTGGATTTAATTCTATCGGATATTGAATGCAACACAAACAAGATGAAATAGTCAAATCAAGACAATGTTTTTGTAAAGCAGGTCTGAAGCATTATAGATGGTGTCACATAAGTAACCTAATAAGACTAAACACTGCAGTAAATAAGCTATATTGTTATTCAAGGTGTGATTATACTAGAGTAATATGAGTATAAAAATTACAAAAAGTATTTCTTCACTTGAATAGAATACATATTGAGCCTGAAACCCTCCAAAAGTGACTAATTATGGAGATAAATCTAACTAATGTGATGTACAGTTCGACACTACAGTATTAGAAATTTCAGGACTTAATCTAACTGATATAAACATAAAGGTTGAAACTCTACAGTGTTAATAATAATACAGATTAACCTGACTTATTTAGAGCTATTTATTTTAGTATTTTATTGTTATAGTTCATTTTATAGACTTGAAGTTGTTAGAAGTGAATAAATAAAGTCACCAAAATGCTACTTTAGCTTCACTAAAGTCTCTGATATTAAACATGTGCATCTCTTAGGTTTATATAACGTTCCCAGCTGCAACCCGAGGTTAATAAATCACGCCGTCCTGGTTGTTGGCTACGACACAGACGCAGGACAAGACTACTGGCTGGTGAAAAACAGGTGAACGTCTTCATCTCTATTAGCCTGATAGTAAAACAAGCGTGTCTCTGATATTAAATGTGTTTTGTGCTTTCAGTTGGGGAACTTCGTGGGGAGAAGAAGGCTTCATTCGCATCGCCAGGAACAAGAATAATCTCTGTGGCATTGCCAGCTTAGCGGTTTACCCGACACTTTGAAACTGTGGCCCCCACCTGTATATAGGTTATTTAATTTAATATCTAGATGTTTGGGGTTTTTTTGTGCAGACGCTGGACTAAAAATGAAAAAAGCCAAAGAGAATTTGTTCAAAAAGCACAGAAAATCTTGGATGATTGATGAGTGACTGAATATTTGAAGTATGTATGTCGTAGTTTCTCTTCTTTCGTTTGGGTTTACACTGGAACACACACACACATTCCATGTATTTATTTGAAGACTGATATTTAAATGTTAGCTTTTCACTCTTAGACTTAATGGATTTAATAAAACTCATGTCAATCTTGGGAGAAGCAAACAGATTAAAGTGTCTCATCTGCTTTGGCTAATATAAGTTCATTTGGGAGGAGCTTTTCTCTTAGTAATTTATGTAAAAAGATGAGAATAATAAACATTTTCTAAACTGGATTCCTTTTGTTTTTGTCATCAATAATAAGGATTTTCAGTCTAATATGCCTTTTTGTTGTTTTGCTGCAGTCCTCGGTTGTTTCTCCATTATTATTATTGCACTATTTGAATTTTCTTGCACGTTACACTATTCCACAAGCCACTTTTTCCATCCTTCACTCTTGTACATATTGTTAATAATATCATAACTATATTGACGTTTATTGTTGCTCTTACTGTATGCCGCAACATGGGAAATTTCCACTGACATGGGGAGTAATAAAAGGATTATCTCATCTTATCTCATAAATATTATGTAAATCATTCTAATATTATGTAAATCATAATATTATGTAAATCATTCCATTAGTATTGAGCGTTTTTGTAACAGCATCATGTTAACACTTGTCTTAACACTGGTCTTTTCTCTCCATAACCTTTTTAGTGCAGTAACAGAATTGTAGCACCACTATTCTGTATAAATGTTTTAAACACCATGCGGGTCCTCCAGTTGCGTACATTTTTCTATCATACGTAATTGTAAATTCATGTGCTTTTTATCATCACACAGCTATATGTATATTCATCATGCTCCATCTATACATGAGAAAATGTGTATTGTTTTATTGCAAGTTTAATTTTAGTCCGATTTTAGCCCTTTTGTATTTCATGTCTGGATCCTTCCTCATTTGTGTTTAGCTGCTGTAACATGTAAATTTCCCTGTTGAGGGATCAATAAAGTATATCTTATCGCATCTTATTTGCCCTTCTGTTTGACAGCTATGTTTACAAATGCAGCTCATTTTTCAACAGATGTCTCGTTTACCGAGAGGCCACCTGGTTCCGCTGTGCCTAAAGTGGATTTAGCTTTTGTAGCACTTCATTTCTGGTGCAGCTGAGAATTTTTAGAACATGTTCAATAAGCATAAATGTCCCTGAATCATTGTTCTAAAGCTTTTTAAGTATTCTATAATTTACCGTGTTGATCAGGCAGAAGTTAAAATGTCAGCTTTTGGGGAGAAGGAGACTTATTTTATTTCAAAATTCTGTGTTTTTTTTATTGAAAGCCCAAGGCTAAGGTTGTTCACTTTTGCTCTGACAGTTTTGCAGCTATTTCTGACAGAGATTCAGATTTTCTTTTATTTTTGGAACTCAGGTGAACATTAAAAAATAACCTAGAGCTGAAGAAGATAACATTATACTGAAAAGAATCTGTTTTGAAATTCATTGAATTAGTGAAGCAGACGATAGAAAAACACACTGATCTACAGAAACTACATGAAGTACAAGAGGAGTCTGCTTGGCATGCCTGTAAAAGGTCACCACTAATACTGGTTCTGTTTTGCTTAATTACAGAGAATATTCAGTATAAAATCACAGAAAAAATATAGAAATTTCTATGCCGACTGTAGAAAAAAATTATCAAAAATCAGTATTTTTAAAAATAGTAATTTGTTATTTTATTATCTGTAAAGTCCAATTAGCAGAAATTACTCAAATCTGCAAAATATAATAAAATTATTTTCCTGATGTATGTGATTTTTTTTTCACTTTTTGTTGTTTTTGGTTTGTTGTTTACAATTTTATGGATTTTTACAGCATTCCAGTATTCTTTAAACAGTTTTTTTTCTGGCACTCTTGCTGCTAAATGTATTAGTTTTTCCTTAAGATTGTTCTTACAGAGTAGTAGGAGCAAGCATTAGAAGTAGCAGTTTTGTTGAGTTAACTGCATGAGTAGTATTAACGTAAGACTGTTGCTGTTGTAACGGTAAAACCAACCATTCAGTGAAAGCAGTATCAGCAGTAAAGATCAAAGTATTTGTACTTCTCACAGCAGCAGAAGATTCACTGCGATCAAATATTCAAAAACAACATTTTAATAACAAAGCCTCAGATCGCTAAATTTGTTGTTTGCACTGATGCACCTACAGAAAAACCTGATTCTGCAGCTCTGTTTTAGAGAGTTTCATGTGGAGCAAAAATAGAATATGTCAATGATTTTTAAGATTTACAAATGCAAATAAGCTCATGTGAAATACAAATACATTTCACATTTGTTTGGGATACTTGTGCACAACAGTAAAAAGTGAACTGATATTTGTATTGAATATACAAATATAAATGTACATTCATACTTGTACATTTCTGTGCACAAATTTACACTCAACAAAAAACATGATGCGTACAAGTCTTGTGAAGTCAGTGGGTTAAAATTCACAGATTAGAGTTCACTGTTTTACTGTTCAATCACAGTTTTTCTTTCTTTGGATTCTGGCCTGCAGCAGGAACCTATTTTCAGTGACGAAAACAAAAACTACTGCACACTACCTGCTTAGCACCAAACAGCAGACAAACACAAGTAGGAAGTGGTGGACATGACAGAGCATTTAGCAGCTAAAGAGTCAGTATTTCCCTCAGAAGTTGATAGAGACCAAAAGCAGAGGTGAGGAGGCTGACTGTTGGACTCACCAGACGGCCTAAAGCTTGACTCCAAATGGAAGGTAATGCTGCTCTGGACGTGCTATCAGTGTTTTGTTCACAGCTTGTTTCTGCTGCCACCAAATGGCCTAAAACTACACAAACTGCACTTTGGATTATTTGCAGGTGAGCATGGAGACAGAGATTTAGATTCAGCTTTGTTTTGAACTGTGATTCATCACGTCTTAGTGTCTCTATTGAAGATAACTTCTGATCGCGGTCAGTTTGATTTTGAATATCACATCATGTCTCCACTATCACTTTTCTGCCTGCATTTATTCATCTTCAAACCCATGTCAAGACATGAAGATCAGTCAAAACATACCTTCTCTCGATGTCATGCATGTGCTAATGTCTCCAGCATCCTTTACTAGTAGACGGATTTGTTCAGTTCTGCTGCTTCTAAATGTAAAGTGGTATCACCTGGAAATGTGTAAACCTGCTGCTGCTCTCCAATCAAAGGTGAAAACAAGTCTCTGGTTTGTTCGGTTGCTTCTCTGTCTAGATCTGAAGGACAACTTCTTTTTCCCAGATCCTGAAAATGTTTCGGAGCCTGCTTTTCACCATCTTGTGTGGATTTGCAGCGGCCGATACCAGTTCAAAAATGGATCAGCACTGGGAGCTGTGGAAGCAGACGCATAACAAAGTATATTTTCACCAGGTAAAAATCAAAGTCTCTGATCCTGTCAGATTAGACACTTCAAGAAGACGGGCTCTCTGTGTAAACAGTCAGTTTCGGCATGTTTTAGTTAGGGAATGAAAACTTGTTAAAGAACTTAATCTAGAGCAGTAACTGGTTGGTTTCCTGCACTGCATAAATTCTACAGATGTGCAATGTTTTTGCTCCAAAGAGAACCCAATTCCTTTTAATGTCTGCCTATGAACACTGATTTTAGTTGCCTCTGTATCCCTCAAATGATGTGAGGACGTGGTCGTTTGTAATGTACTGTGATCCAGATTGAGGAGCTGGGTCGTCGACAGATATGGGAAGAAAACTTGGAAATGATTAACGTCCATAACCTGGAAGCCTCTTTGGGTTTACACACCTACGAGTTGGCGATGAACCACCTGGGAGACCTGGTGAGTATTTACCTCTAACCACTCTATGTATGCTTACATGTGGAGGATGGTTACAGGTGTTTTCAGCATTGTTGGGGAGTTATGTCATCTTCGGTGACTGAACCATTGTTTTTAGCATCTAAGCTATCACTCTTAACATTTCTGTGGAGTGTCATGTAATCGGAATTTGCTTGCAGACCACTGAGGAGATCGCAGGAAGTCTCACAGGTACAGTTGTTCCATCTGACCTGGACCGGAATCCTTCAAACTTCATCTGGGTCAACACCTCTCTACCAGATTCACTGGACTGGAGGGACGCAGGTCTGGTAACTGAGGTCAAAATACAGGTGAGGTCATCAGCAGACTACATGTTAACACAGAACATCTGGACTGTTACAAACAACCTGTCTGTCTTCTAGGGTAGTTGTGCCTCTTGTTGGGCCTTTAGTGCAGCCGGAGCTCTGGAGGGGCAATTTAAGAAGACTTCAGGCACCTTGAGGTCCCTCAGTGCTCAGAATCTTTTGGATTGCGCCACAAAATACGGCAGCAGCGGGTGCAAAGGGGGCTTCATGACGCAAGCTTTCCAGTACGTCACTGAAAACCATGGCGTTGACTCTGATTCTTCTTACCCCTATACAGGAAAGGTGAGTAAAGATGGGTGTTTGCAGGGTAAAACTACAAGAACGCTGACTAAACCTGGACTACTTGCACATCCCTTCCTTTCAGTATGGTCACTGCCACTATGAGCCACAGTATCGGGCAGCTAACTGCTCAGGCTTTGTATTCTTACAAGATGGGGATGAAGATGCATTGAAGGTGGCTTTGGCGAATGTCGGGCCCATCTCTGTTGCAATTGATGCTTCCAGCAGGAAGTTTGCCTTCTACCATCATGGTGAGCAGTCATACCTCCAAAAATATTACACACCATCATGGAATTTAAGGAGGTGAGCTGTTGTGACTGGTTTTATATTTGCTTTGTGCACCTGCTTCATGTGACCAACAGGTGTTTACCAGGATGACTCCTGCAGCCACAACGTGACCCACGCAGTGCTGGCTGTTGGCTACGGCACAGAGAGAGGACAGGACTACTGGCTGCTCAAAAACAGGTCAGTCTTGGGGAATTTTTAGACGATGCAAATCACTATATTCTCCTGTATTCCATCATGAAGGTAATTCTGCTTCTCTTCAGTTGGGGTGTGAACTATGGAGACGAAGGATACGTTAAAATGGTTCGAAACAGATGGAGCCAGTGTGGCATCGCTGACTACGCTTGTTTTCCCATCATATGATCAGAAGGTTCACATTTTGGGATGTACATCTTTTAAAATAAACTGCTTGTTCCTTAACTTGTTTTTTTTTTTTAATTTAACTTATAAGCTGAAGATTTTTTTTAACCAAATGCTCACTCACTACAGTTTTATGATGATGAAACTTTCTTCAATGCCTCAAGGACATCCACACTATAGTAAAACTACCAACAGATGCACAGTTGCGACTTTACCTTTGCATGTACTAAACAAAATATCCATGTCATTTTAACCCACCGACTACAACTTGAACTTTGTTTTTCCCAGCAAACCTTTGTTGTCTTTAGAGACGTTTATCGTCTCTGCTGTGCACTTAGAAGCACAGGTCAGTCCATGGATTGCCGCCGATGTGCATCACCGATTCCATTAATACAGAAAACTTGATAAGTACAGTTTGCTGGCCTGGCACTTGAATGTCCAACTCAACCATTTGTCACATAAGAAATAGGTTTGGAAATCTTTGAATGAATGTGAACGACAAATTTACCTGGTGATAACTGCAGAACAGCTGAAACACCGGATATGTGTGAGTTTTCAGCAGAGTAGCCGAAATTGAACGAATCCGAAGGCATTTCAGGAACAAGACACTAAAACATCACTGGCACCAAGAAACTACACTTTTAACGATACTTGTTGCAAAGTACAACCTTAAAGTATGAAAATACATATAAATATGTTGAAAATAAACTGATCTCATGCCGTTCAATGCAATCCATGACATTGTTTTTTCTTTCTTCAAGTTTTATTTCCATTATGATTTATCATTTTCTTCATAGAACTGGATAAATGGCACAAAAGTGCAAACTCCAGCATAATGAACAACTCTCACATAAAATAAATACAGCACCTTTTCAGCATCACTAAAATATTCTCAATATCCAGAAGTAATAAATACTGAATGTACCAAGATTTTCAGTCTTCATTTACAAAACACAAAGACAACACACAATAGATTTTTGTGTCATATTGAACTTTTTTTTTTTTTGGAATAGTTTTCCTTGAATCTTTTGTTCCACAAATTCCAAATATTTGCACGTACAAACATCTACAGTTTCTACACACAGTACATTGAATTTTGAATTGAACTCACATTTAGAGTAGAACTTGTATCAGTTAATAAACAGGTCAGAGTCAAACTAAAGAGAACACAAACGGAAACTCCTTCAGTCCCAACTAACAGTGAAGGATTCGTGCAGTTCTTTGCAGATGAAGGAGTCGTTTTCCAGCATGGGTCGGTCCGTGTTTTTTTCTTCTTCTCAGGATTCATTCAGGACTGATCTGTGAGCTCTTAAGACTTGAGTAGACAGAAAGCATGCCGTAAAAAAGTCCTCCACACCTTTGACAGACCGCCATCATTAAGGGAAGTCTTCAGGCTGGTGTTCGCTTCGTTCATTTGGCCAACATCCCATATCGCTGCCATAGATAAAACTCAAACCTGCAACCCTTTTGGTAGTTTATACATGTATATATTTATATATATATATATATATATATATAGAATTAAAATTCTACACATAGTAACATTAAATAGTAAACTTTTACATTTTGGACAGGAGCTTCAATTTGACAGAGGGCGCTCTTTTGGTGAGTTGATAAAACCGCCGTCTCTTTGACTTCCTGTTTCCTCAGACTTGGGGAAAGCCTCCACTTTATTGCTCAAACTTCCCCCTTTCACACAGACCCACATGAACATATGAGTTCATGTGAAATTGTACTGTTTCTACATCATTTATGCACATTTTTCCTCCTTTCACTTAAGCGTATTGCCCATTTCCAGCCATAACTATGTTGCACTGCTGCGACAAGAAGAATTGCATGATTACAGGCATCCTCCTCAGAATGTCAGGCAGATATCTATATATATAAATTTATATATATATATATGTATTTATATGTTTAAAAAAGTTACCTGGGTCCAAGGTAAACAAGGAGCACAGTCACCACTAACTTACTTTCAGGACACATACTCAAGTTTCACCAATTTTTAAACCCACTTTGATTAAGAACAATCACTGCAAGCAACAAATCTATGTCATCATACAACAATGAAAACACTAGTTCTTGCTTTTGGACGAAAACAGCTGGCATACAGGACGTCCAAGAAGTCAGACAATACAATACAAACATGCGTCACAATTGGTTGAATACAGAAGGTTTAGGGGGGTGTAACTGTTTCTGTGAATTTAAGATGCGATCCTTTTTCTAAGCGGAGGAGCAGACCGTACGTTACCTCTGAGAATGGGATTCGTTTTTAAAGACTGAACTGTAAACCTTCACCTAAACTAACAACACCTGGTTATTCTGTTGCGTCCAGCCAACCCCTAGAGGTTGGATCGTAACAATCAGCAAAAGAGCACCCAAGTCTGTTATGAAGAAGAACAATAAATTCTACACTGCATATATTGCATTAGGTTTCTTCTCCTCTTTTTGTAGTGTAAATATAATCCGTGGTCCCCAACTGAGCTGTGTTCATCGCGGGGATGAAAACATCGCAACAGAAAAGAGTAGAAAAATATGTGACAGACGATTTAGTCAGCTTATACGTACACATGCACACTCACACACACTCGAACAACTCATTCAAACAGTTTTACCAATTTGAACGAGACGAGACAAATCTGTTCATCGAATACACAAAGTTCTGAGGGCTGCGCTATGAAGCGAGTTTAACAAAGTCGGGCTTTCTTAGAGTTAGCTAGCTCAACAAAACCTAAACCACAATCACTGTAAGGGGGTTCTCAGCGTTCTCAACTGAGGTTTGCTTTACCAGACTCTGTGGTGTTTTTGTTGTTTGACTCTTCTCCACTTCAGTCAAGATGAAAAGGTGAGGAGAGTTCTGGAGAACACATTGTAAGTTACCACATTGATTTTTCCCATTCTGCACTTGCAATCCAGCTGTTTGTTTCTTCTGTCACAGCTGCACATTAGAGCTCTTCAACTTCATGCATTAAAACATGACATTGAAGAAGTGCATTCAGGTCTGACGCCGTCTCACAAGGAAAGATACGTGGAAATCACTTTAGTTTTTGACCAAATCAAAATGAAATTAAGGCTATTAATTGAATATTCTCTTATATATACTAATAGAAAATAAAACTTCTAATCAGTGTCCTATTAGGTGTAACACCAGCAGTGTCAAATCAAGCATTTATGCATTTTCTTCATCATCGAATAAAGGCTTTTGAGTTTCCACAGCAACTTGATGCATAGAGTTTCTGCTTGCTGTAATTCCACGTCTTTGTTAACCAGCAATACTAACGTACAATGGCTCAATAAGTGTGCAGATATATACCATATTCTTGCTATGATTCCGTATCGCTAACGAAGAATTGTCAGGTAAAAATGGTCAAAGGGAGACACTTGATTTAAATCCCAAACTCAGGTTAGCGGTGCCACGTCAGTTACCATGGAGACCTAGCAGGTTTAACGTCACCTTTAAAATTCTGACTTTAAGCTCAACATACCTTGCTGACCCACTACTATCACTTCATAGCACAGCCCTCTGATCCTCAGAATCTAGGTTTGACAACACTGAAGAACAGTCAAGTGTTTAATGAGGAGATTGATTCCTGTAAATGCTAAATATGAAGCTACAGTCAACCGGTGGTTAGCTTAGCTTAGCATAAAGAGGGCAACAGCAGAGGCAGGCTAGCTGTTTTCCCTACCTTTTAGTCTTAATGCTAAGCTAAGCAGGATACTCGTTTACTCTGGGAGGGAGGCCGACAGCAACGCAAACACACACACGCTCACACACGCACGACCCAGAGGACGATTTTAGGTCAAACATCAACAACTCTCATGTACTCGCTCACTGATTGTCAGCACACATATTGATGTACACCTTTGGAAAAATGATACTGAAGTACAGCGATATGTATAGATGATGATACTGTACATAATCAGCTTCCCTTTAGTGAGTGATTCTGTTCAATTTAGATCAACAGCATTGAGTAGGTGCCATTAAAGACCACAGAGCAGAAGCACAGTGACATTTTCACTTGTGTTTTTTCTTCTTCTTTTGGTCCCATTTGATTTGTGCTTATGAATATAAGGAACTCATGAGAAAATAGCAACCAAACAACTGCTTTACTGTTAAGTCAAGATCCACTTTCTGGCATTTTCAGAAGCTTTGTTTTACCAACACACCTGAGCAAACTCCACTAGCTAGTAGGTGGACCTTGACACATTTACACCGACCTTTTTGTTGTGAACATCATAAATGAACATCTGTTGTATTCAAGATCTTCCCAAAAAAGTTCAGAAAATGCTGATTATAAGCGGGACGTAAATCTCGAAATACTTTGCAGTCTACCAAAGTTTTAAATCTGGTTTCTGCAGCTTAGCATTGCGTTTTAACCAGCAAAGATTGGCTTGCCAAAGCTAAAGATGGCTACAGCAACTTGGACTATAGTGGAGAAACTCAGAAACTCTGCAATTAAATCTTAAGCAGATGTCAACAGTGTTTGTGTAATTACTCTCACTGCCAGAGCTCAACAAAAGTTCCACACTGCAGGTTCGAAGCCGATTAATGTTGACATGGTATGAAGCTGTACCGTCCTGTAGGTAAAGTATGAATAATATATTACCACACCTGAGCTACTGCATTGAAACTATCATAAAAACGTGCCTCCGCTGTGTTTTTACATTCTGCTGTTGGATAAACGATTGACAAATATGGTCCATGTGGCTGCATTCATTTGCACCAAAAGATGGGGTTTAAACAGATAAATCAGACACACACTCTTCCTCACACATGCAGTAACACACACACACACACGACAAATTTAGGCAAATCTTACACATTACTATCTGCTCTCACATCTTGACCAAAATCCGTCCCACAGATGTCCCTGCGTTGCACTCATCATCACACTGGGAGGGAGAACATTAGTAGAACACTGAGGAACTGGATCAAACTGTTCCCATTTACAACAGAGAATCCTGTGAAATGCATCTTGACCTGTCGGCTGTTTCTTCTGAGGCTATACATAGAAGAAGAAGACTGGAGATATTCAGGGACAAAAGCAACGAGACTTCTTGGTTTCTGAATAAATCCAGCCTCGGTGGAATGTTTGAATAGTATTTGGTAGAGAATAACAGCGCTCAGCGGGTCTGGCTTCAGTCGGAGGCAGTGGTCAGGGGCGTTTTTAAAAGAAAATATTCATCTTGAAATTCACAGTAAGATCTTTTTAAAGAAAAACTTTTCGACAAGCACGTCTGAATGAAACTGAACTGCACCATTAACAGCAAATCAAACAGCAGCACTGTAAGCCAGCCACTGAGGTCAAGGACAGACGTAAAAGAAAAACACCGCAATCGGATCTGAAAACTGACCACATACATGGACCAAATCATTCCCCCAGAAATGGCTTTTTTTTCAGTCCCATCTCTTCATTTAACCTTTCTGTTTCACTGTGGCGTTTTATCCTAACTGCACATTTCCATTTGAACCCTGCAACTCTTCTGTAAAAGATCTGATTTTTTTTTTTTTTGTACAGAGCAGCTGGAATAAAGCTGCATCAGGTGTTCTCATGATACAAATGTGTTTTTCTACATCTGTGTGCTCTTCTCTTATTATCGCTGTGTATCTGTGTAGACTTTGAATGATGCAAATCCACATTTCAAAGGATTCTGGGCTTACAATGGGGATGACAGTCAGCTCTGTTGGTGTGTGACGGGCAGCGCTGAAGCTCTCGGGGATGTTCGGGCTCGAGTTGTCAAACACAGGCTCCAGCTGTACTCTGCTGCCCACTGATGGTCATCTGCTTTACTGCAACACTTGGCCTCTTGTTTCAGGCAGCTTTGTTGCGAGGAAACTGCCAGCACCGAGGGCGCCGGCGGCAAACAGAATGGGCACGGCCTTAGTGATGCCCACAAACGACTGGAAGATGCTGATGCCCAACACGGCCGCCAGTTTACAGAGAGCATTCAGGAAGCCGAACGCTGTGGTCCTGAAGACGAGAAAACGCATAAACACGACATCAGCGAGGAGTTTTAACTGGACTGATGATGAATTTCATCCTGTTTGCGCTTTTTTCGGTTGCAATTTGTAGAACATGTGAGTAAAAACAGGAAGTAAATCTGATGAGCACAAATTTATTAAATATCTAATAAAATTTTCCAAAGTGCTATGGCTGTAAAGTGTGATCAGTTGCATTTTATTTGCTTTAATATTCTGTATTTCTGTGAGAAATTGAATGTATTGAGTTTAGAAAGACACCCAACAGCTCCACTGTACATCACCGCAAAAAAAACACGCCCCAATTAAACTCTAGCAAATCATAGATCAGGATGACGCTATAAAATCTTTTTTTTTAAGTTATTTTTTCTTCTTAATCATCCTGTTAGTACTAGCAGTTATCATGTATTGTATGGGCAGAAAACTTATTTATAAGACAGCAAACAAATTGTGGTTGCATTTTTTTTAAATTTGGCAAATAAGAAAACAATCTCATAGAATTTACAAAGAAATTCTGCAAAAAAGAGCTTCTGCAATGTATCATAATACTCAAACCAGGAGGAGACATTAGAGGATTATATTTTTCTTTTATTACCTGTTTCTCCTGTTTGACTTTTGATTATTTTATTGCTTCAAAGAAGTTATTTTTATGAGATAATATGGTCATAACTTTGCAATCATCATTGCACAGAAAGAATAATTTCTTCTGAGGGTCAGGAATGTAAAAATGTGTATAATCTATATTTCCACCTTGAATAAATGCTTAATAATATTATAATAATGATTATTAAACTAAGGTTACATAAAATGTGCATAAAAATGAATAAACACAACAAAACATTGAAAAACAAAATCACAGAACTAATAAAATCTCATGTTGTAATTGACCCACTGATGACTCAGATCTTTGGGGGGACAACATGAACTTCACGCTCCACCAGAAAACAGAAGCTCCTCTGTGCTGCAGCAGAGAAAACAGCTGCTCTCACGTTACCTTTTATCCGACGGATAGAGCTCCACTGTGATCACATCCAGGGCGTTCCACGAGGCGATGCTGATGCCTCCGAACAGACACAAGAGGGCGATCATCCCCGACTCACTGTTGCCGAACATCAGGAAGAAGCAGCTGACACAAGATATGACACTGGACCCGGCTGGGTGGAGAGAAAGACGTCAAATTTAAACCAGCCTCTGTGGTCATAAATGAATTATCTGCAGTGATCAGCTTTACCCACCCAGCATCCTTAAACGCCCGATCTTATCCATTAATAGAGCCGACACGATGTTGCCAGGCAACACTGCCAACGTGCCAAGAAAGTTGACAAAGTATATCATGTAGGCATTGTTGAAGTCGTCGCTGAAGTCCAGCATGCAGCCTTCTTTGTTGTGGATGAACGTGCTGTTGACCAGTTTACAGTTAACAAACCTGTATTTGAACAGATCTGAGGAGAAGAAGAGAAAAGACGGGAGAAAAAGGCTTCATTGCTTTGTTTTACTGAATCTAAAATCCAGAGATTTGTGGAATCTTAAGGAAGTGATTGACAGCAGATACTTGTCAGAGCTGGAAAACATGATTTCACCTCCACTGCATGTTTTCCAGATAAAAAAAAAGAAATTATTGAAGATAATCTGCAAAAAACATACATTAGTTATCATTTACAGCCTTAAGTCTTTGAGCAAGATTAGATTATTAAAAATATAACCTTCATCTTCTCATCAGTGTTTCCCCTCAAACAGGAGAAGAAAGGATTAAATCATCTCTTAGCAAAGGAAGCCAGAGCATTACAGCAGCCACCACACAACCAGTCCTCTGCCAGCGTCTGTTTTCAATCAAGATTCCTTTCTGGGAAACATAAAAACAGCATCTAGTACAACTGAGAGCTTATTAAAACATACTGTATGTCTTATTTTATGTTTATTCTCTGCATAAACCTGCAGCCTGCACACACACGTGATATAATTAGATTTTCTGATGACACCACTGAAACTGCTTCCATCCCAATAACGCTTTTATTAAAGGGAGTCAGGCATAAAAGTGCTGAATGATCATAAAGTTTTAGATGCGCCGATGACACAGACAGAAAGGAATGCATCGCTGGCTTCAGGGATGAGAAGACGGAGACTCGAGTTGCTGCTGAAAATAAATAAATCTTTCACAGTGATTCTTTTTTAGTTCCTCTGCCGTGTTTCCCAGGGCTGGATGTGACATGTTGATTTAAAGCGCCCAGCTCAGATCAAAACCACACGCAGCTCGGTTACTGCAGCGACTTTCAAACCACCACATGAAGTTTTGGATGATTCTGCTTCAACGTACAGAAAAGTTGAAGCCCTCTGGTGCTGATCCGACACATTCTGACATCTGTTTTCGTCTTAATCATGATCCATTGTTTCCCCCCATCGTGTGGTCTCAGAGAGTAGAGGATGGATTTGTTTATGTTGCCGCGGTAACAGTTCCGCTGCAGCGTAACCCAGGGTTACCAGCGAGAGATTGTTTCTATGGTTGCAGACCTGCTGAACACAGAGCGTTATTATTCCTCTATTTGCACTTTAGGTCAAAACGAATCCATTCAAAATTCAGATGTTATCTCGAATGATTTCTGTCTTTGCTGAGCTGCTGAAAGAGATGATGAAATAATTCATCAGCAACAACAAAAAAATGTGCATTTGGCCGATGATTGATCAAGCAGTCTCAGATGTGAGGATTTGCTGCTTTCGCCGTTTTATATTTTCAATGTTTCCAGACTGCAGGATAAAACTAATATTGTAATGCTCAAAGCTAAATGATCAACAAAGCAGCCGCTGAAAGACCCCAGGTTTTCTGGGGGGAATGACCTTCTATGGCTTTTTTACTCTTTTCTTGACATTTTTACCGACTGTAGGCTCATTGTTTACCTCTATGGATTTATTTGATTACTTATTTTATTAAATTCTACAAGATCTGGAATTTACAACATTTAACCCACAGGTGTTATAATTTTCGATATTGGAAAATATAGCGACTATATATACTATGGATTATTTATTAGTTTCCATATCTGTCTCCTATCCTGCTGGGTGAGAGCACAGTCTGTAGTTCAGCACGGTTTGACCAGAAATTCTGTGACGTTTCGTCACATCGCTGTTGGTCACTGCTCAGTCAATTATGGCTTTTCAGTTGCACTGAGGAGTGCATAACTTTTAACCTTTTACAAAATCTGGACAAAGCAAATACTGCATTTTTGGCAAATTTTCAAACAAGAAATGCACTCAGAGAGCACAGTACGCCGTCAAGGCTGCTCAGTCATTGTATAATTTCCAAAGGACAAGTCCCGATCAGTCCACTCAAGTCGATTTATGGTAGGATTACAATCGCAGTTGTCACTTGTTGTCATAGTTACACTATCTCGCAATGATACAGAAATCTTTAACAGATCCGTGGATCCAGACTATGACCCGCATCACTGCCAAAATCTAATCACTTGGTCCTTGTGTCATTTCTGACCTTCCCTGGATATTTGCAGCTCAGTTCTCTTCCATATTTGTGGTCGAAACGTCAAAATTAACCACAGTTAGTTGACAAAACTCGCACATTTTATGGTTGAGTAGTTGTGCTAAGTGAAGACGTATACATTTCTTGGAATGTTTTTTTGTTTTTACCACTAAGGAACCATATATGGAAACTTTATTGACCTTGAATGTCAACATGAAAATAAAAAAAATTGAAAAATATCACAAAAGTTAAAAAAGGTCTTATGTCCTCCAATAACACTCTAGGGTTGAAATTTTGAATTTCAAAGTATTTCGTTGAGTTCCTTTTAAAGGGTTAAGAAATCTGAGAGCAAACAAATGCTAACAAATTGAAGACACACAGCAAACCTGGAGCAGGCAGCAGGTTTAGTAAAAGTTCTCTGTCAAGCCGCCTCCTCAGTGCACATCACCACTTAACACACAGTAAAAGACAAACTCATGTTTACCTGTGTTGTAAAACAAACTTGCAATGAAGGTGCAGTTTCTGAAGAAGGTGTGTGTGGAGGTGACGTCCTCAAAGAAGCACTCCTCAAACACAGAGTCCTCAAACACCATGGACTTCATCTTCAGGTTGAGGAACCTGTGAACAGCAAATACTCTCAGTTTTATACAATATTCTGTATTGAATCTGACAAAAACAAATTCCTGAAACATAAACGGCTCACTTGTCATTGAAAAAGTGTCCTTGGCGATGCACTTGGTTTTCCAGGGTGAAGTTAAAGGTGACGTGCGCCGTTTGTTCGCCAGTGAAGGTCTTTGTGCGAGACTCATATTCCTGCTTCTGGATGTATTTGATCATGTCTGGGAACCACACCGTCAGACCATAGTAGCTGCAAAATCATGACAGAAAAGACAGATGAAATAAACCTTAAAAGTGAGCGTACAGGATGGCAACATCTGAAGTTCTCTGAGCCTTTAGTTTACCTGAAAGACATCGTAAACCAAACAGCCATGAGCATGAAGGTCGTCCGTTTATATTCTGGGCTGAAGCAGGCAAGAATGTTGTTCCGGATCTGCAGCATGTGAAAGAAAAAAAACACAATTTTTGATGAAGAGACGAACTTTAACCCTCGTGTTGTCCTGCAGGTCAACATCGACCCAGTTTAAAGTTTGAAATTGTGGGGGAAAAAAAAAAAATTTTTCATAGTGAAACTCCTGATAAATCTTTGGAAACTTCTGGGAAATCTTTGAACATTTTTGGTGGGCAAAAAAGAAATGTTAAAAATGTTTCTTAAGTACATTCACAAAAAATTTTTGTGAATGTTCTTCAAAAAATATTAGACGTTTTACTGATATATATGGAATCACTTTAGATATTTTTAGGATTTTTTGGAAGATTTTTACTAATTATTTGAAAGTATTTACAAAGATTTTCTTGTTAAATTTGGGGGATTTTTCTAAATAAAACTTTTAAGGGAAACTCTTAAGGAATTATTGGAATTTTCTTCCTGAAGGTTTTCGCAAATTTTCAGAAATTTGGGGGATTTTTTTTGCTGAATTTTTGGATTTTTTTACAGACAAGGAAACAATATTTTTTGGTGCCCGTAAATGAAGACAACAGGAGGGTTAAGACCAGAAACTTCCTCTTTAGATTTGTCTGACTGTGTCGCATGCTCTCATTTGATGTCTGATGCATCTTGTAGAGTTGGAATAAACTTTATGAACAGAAGACAACCACAGTCTGAAAGCAGCAAGGCCTGGACTCTTCACAGCTTCCTCATAAAAACATATCTTAAGTGCCTCAACTTTTATTGTCAAGACCTTTTTTTCCCAGTCGGCATTAAGCAGGTGGTTAACCAGGAGCATATTCAGAAGAAGATGGAGGGTGTAGGCGTGCGTGCATGTAGCAGAACGTGGGCTGAATGCAAATTAAAATCAGGCACGGAGCTGGTAAAGTTTTCCGCCTAAAGCAGTGGTGCTGCAACAGTTTGCAACCCACTAAAAACACCAGTTTGAACAGATGGCAGTTAAATATAACCACATATTCACTGTCACGGATTCAGTCACACATCCCCCCCCCAAAAAAAAACAAGAATGAGGTACTTAGTGGGGAAAAGGCACAATATTTTCCCACAAAGTGAGTGTTGGTGGGACCAAATTAAAATTGAGAGGAGAAAAAAGCACAGGGGCAAAATAAAACGTGAAGGATACACAACATTTTCACTACACTTAAACAGCTCTGCTTCCATCCACGTCTTTAGTTTCCACTAGTGCCAGCTCCACTGAAGCCTGAGCTGTAAAACTCTTGTGTATCATAACTGTAAAACTGCAGGTTTAGGTAAACTGAGATCTCAGCGGTCTTTTAAAATCTGATTAAATGCATTCAGTTATAGCTTTTAGTTCAGATGTGCCTGCAAACAACAAACAACACCAACAAATCCCCACATCAGCCCACAAAGCATCAGTTTTTCAGGTTAAATAAATGTTATATGTAAAGTATCCTTTAGCTCCAAGAGTTTCTAACTCACCTGTTGAGAGAGGCTCATAATCTTCAGCCTGTAGCGTTGCCAGACTGGAGTGTCGGTGCCGGTGTCCACCAGCTCATCCATCTGCTTCACAGTCTTGATTGTGGTGACCTTGGATCAAAGAGACAAAAGTCATCCAGAGGCACGACTTTGGCTAAAAATTCTTAAATATTAAGCGGCTTTTCTATAAAAGTTTCCCTAAATCTCTTCCTCATGGTGCAGAGAGGAATAGCAAAGTCAGAGGTAAATATTCAAGCATCTGAACTCTAAAAGCTACCAGCATGTTTGAGAGGCAGAAAATCATTTAGAAAATCACCAAAATTACACCATTTGGAGTTGTTAGAAAGTGTAAAAACAGAAAAAATCTTTGGATTTTCCAATTTCTAACAACTGTTGGACAAATCATCTGTGACTTTCTATTGTGTCTGAATAATTACCCAAATATACGATCATGACAGCTCACCAAAATCACTTTTCTACATACCGTCTCTTAAAAAAAAAAATAAAATCACACAAATAAACTATTTGCTCGGACCAGATTCTGGACAAGTGACCAACAATCTTATTGCAAAAATTCCGGGACTTTTCGGCTGAACTGCAGGCAGTGTTTACACAGAGCAGATAGGAGATAAGCCAGGAAACTAACTAAAAATATAGTGTATAGTCATCATCGTTACCAGTACTAGTAATTCCAGGGAACTTTAACAAATATGTCAAATAATCAAAGAAATTCTACTTTTCCTTTATCTTTTTTTCAATGATTTATGGCATTATAACTGTGTTACACTGCACACAAGACTTTCTTTTTTTTAAGTTCTCTCTACTTCTGTTCTCGGTGTTTCCATAAAGATGTAGGATTTCATATTGCAGTGAAAAATCAGAAAAATGTGCCAGGAGCAAAAATTAAAAAAAAAAAAAAAAAAAAAGCATCAGAACTATTTATGACTTGTTTAACATACAATGCCAATCCAAAGCCTGATTAAAATCTTGACAAGACAAAATTGTTGAAAAAAAGATACAGGTTGTACCTTGAACCACATCTTTGTTGTTTGTTTGAGGAAGGTTTTTCAAGATTTTAATAGTTTTTATGCCAAATCCCTGTTATGTAATTATATTTGTACCCGAGTTATATTAAGAATAAATATTCCCAAGCAAAAGGAAAACTATTTCCAAGCATCTGACAACTTTGGTTACATTTTTGCAAGTGAAAGTCTCTTTTCTTATTGGTGATCCAAGGTGATGATCACTGTGCAGCTTAGAACAACCAGTTCAGACATCTGGATTGATGAGATACTGACCGTAAACACCCTCTCTGGGTGTCCTTTGGCCCGCATGTTCGTGTCATGAACTTGTTTCAGAATCATCCAGCCTTCGTCATGTTTGCCATTCTGTTTGAACAAAGGTAAAGGTCACATTGGTTGCATCTTTTCTTCGATTTAATTCAGTTGCTTGAAATAAAAATGATCTTCATTCAAGACAATTCACATTTAACTTGTGTTAGCATTATGTTAGTAATGAGTCAGATATGAGAAAAAGCAGCCAACGCTGTCAGACGGAGGCTCACTGTCAACAAACATCTGCTAACCTCTAAGTAGAAGCGTGGGCTCTCTGGCATGGCGTTGAGGGCAGCGATGGCTGCAACAGAAGGAAATGCGCAGACTAACACAAACACACGCCAGCTATGGAACTGATACGCCGAGCCCATCTGGAAACTCCATCCTTAGAGGAAGAAAATAATCCAACACAAAGAAATGAGCTCACACATATCTGAGGACTTACAGCCAACAGCCGTCGCTGTGCTCCAAACATGAGTCAAGTCAATAACAGAACAGGTCAACGCTCGACCTCATTAAATATATTAATGTCACATAACACTGGAAGACCCGTGTTCTTATTTCTTCCTCCCTCGAGGGGAGTCAGAGGTCAGCCTCAGTGTTTATGTCTCTGGGTAGATGCTTTCAAGAAAACAAGTTTGAACCTGCAGTTTTCCAGCAGCTGAGTCTCCCTCCTGCCAGAACCAAACTGTCTGATGCAGAAATATCAGCATTTTATGGAACTGTTTGACATTTTGGGAAATATGCTTGACAGATTTTCCTGGCAAACAGTTAGAGGAGAAGACCGGTAGCAATTCCATGTCTGTGCTGCTAATATGTAGCTGAAGGCAGCAGTGGGTTAGCTTAGCTTAGCATAAAGGCCACCTATACCTAATTTCTCAGGATTTAACAACTCATTTGTTAACTCTAGTTTTATGAGGCTGAGCACAGTTGTTGGGGACTCCTCACTGCCACAACACATGTAATAAAACTGAGATAACATACATATAACATCAGTCTTAGCGAGCTTTACCTTTACTACCTAGCTCATTTCCCCTTTGTTGTTGTTTCAGTGCCAAGCTAACTTGCTAGCTCCTTATCTTTAAAGGATGTTTATGAAAGTGGTGTCAATCTTCTAAATCACATGTGTCAAACTCAAGGTCCGGCCCGCGAGATCATTTTACATTGATTTATTATTATTGTTATTAATGGCCCGACGATATGAAGCGCTGATAACACACAAACTACAGATCCTATAATGCGGCGCAACAGCTGCCTTCCCAAATGATAGGTTACCTGGGAACATTTCTGCGTCATTTAACTCAAATATCTGTTATTGTCTGCAACTCTATTGTAACGTCAAAGTTAGCCCTTAACAATGGCGAAAAGAAAAGTTGATTCTGAAAACAGAGCCTTTCAAAGCGATGGGAGGGTGAGTTTAAGAATATGTTGTGCCATTGTACCGTCACTGTGATCAGTTGTAATGCACAATGCACAGAAATAAATGTTAAACTGAGTCATAGTGTTGTTAAAATTGCACTTACTTTAACCTCTGGTTGCTTCTAATATAACTTTTGAAAGGACACTTCATTACATATAAAAAATTTTTTAATATACTTGTTCTCCTTTGCACTAAAACGTCGGAAAAACTTAGACTTATTGTTACTTCTCGGTAATTATGCTATAATTTTACTGGTCCGGCCCATTTGAGATCAAATTAGGCCGTATGGAGCCCCTGGACCAAAATGAGTTTGACACCCCTGTTCTAATTTAACTCTTAGCAAGAAAGCCAAATGCTAAACTCTTGCCTTAAAAGTAAGTAAAACATTAGGATCATCTAGTTTTGACAGTGCAGAGGTGGTTACAACGTTGTACTGCCATCAACTGGATAACTGCACTCACCGTAATGTGGGATTATACCCCAGGCCATAGCAGATGCGTAGATTCCTCCAATCATCCAGAACATGCAGAGCCAGCTGAGGTGTTCACCGCGCTTCTCTTGGGACAGAAATTCAGAGTAGTAGGAGAACACAATGGGGATTGAGCCACCGATTCTGCAAAATAAAGAAAACAAGTGAATCTAGAGGTTAATTACTACTGTTGTCAACATTACTGCACGATTTTTACTGAAAAGCAAATGCTAAATACCACAAAATACTATATACATTTTACGTATAGGCTCTTTAAAGTGCTAATACTTTTTATCATATCAACAGGAAGTCAATACACCTCAAATCACTGGATATGAAACTACAACTGTTTGCAACTTGAGTCCAAAAAGTTTGACTCTTCGACCTTTAATTCACTGCACTGGCTGTTTCGTGTGCTCACCGAAGCTTTAACATAACTATATTAGAATATCTTTTTGTGCTCACCAAGGTGCAAAGCAAACTTAGTGGGAAATTAATTTTATTTTACTTCAAATGGGAATGATATCAGCTTCTCAATTTGCCAGTTCACTAAACCACAGAAACTGCGTTCAAACATTTCGCTGAAGGAGCTAAAAAAAACTAAACATGTAATAATCCTTTTCTATTGTTGTTTACCCTAAAACTATTCAGTCAGGCTAAAGATTACAACTGTTGTAGGGGAAAGGTCACATTATAGCTATGTGCTTTGGTGAAAAACAAGCTTTCAATGTACTAGAATGTAAGAAAAATAACTTTTTATAAAAATTATCATTTTCGAAGT
Source organism: Acanthochromis polyacanthus (assembly GCF_021347895.1). Taxonomy (NCBI): domain Eukaryota; kingdom Metazoa; phylum Chordata; class Actinopteri; family Pomacentridae; genus Acanthochromis; species Acanthochromis polyacanthus. The sequence continues at coordinate 34,454,081 of NC_067123.1, read as the reverse complement.
GAAATGTTTGTGTATCCACAATAAACTGTTGGTTAATTAAGTTAAGCTCAGTTAAACTGATTTCTGAGGTGACGTTTTGTGTTTCCTTTGACCTTGCTGGATTGTATTGTGGCACAAGTCCAAAAATAACCAGCGTTACAGTGCAGCAACAAACAAATCAGATCAGAGTTGGTGGTGCAAATTGAAAAAGAAAATCGTTTTTGCGTTTACCCAACACCCGAGAGGAGACGGCAGAACAGAAAGGTGCTGTAACCCTGGACGAAGGACGAGAAGAAGGAGAAGATGCTGTTGATTGAGAGGGAGATGAGGAGGGACTGTCGACGTCCTATCCGGTCGGCCAGAGCGCCCCAGAGGAAAGCCCCGACCATCATCCCAAAATACACGATCAGACCTGAGGAGAGAGAAGAAAGAAAGGGAACATTCTGTTTGTTTGTCTATTTTACTTCAGAACTCTTTGTGTATTGTGACAGATGTGAGTTCATGTCACCTCCCTTATTCTCTGCAGAGCCTCTACGGTGAGATTACAGGCTTTGTGCTGCTGACAGCTGACGGCTCAAAACAGGTAAACTGTTTCAATGACAGATATATAGATACAGTATGCTCTTTTTTATCAAGTCTCAGGAAAATAATAAAGCTCATCTCTCAGTTCCTTTTGACTTCAGATCATCCTAGAAAATGTAAAAAGCTGTAATTTTAAACCTTTTAAAGTCATGTAACTGTTATTTAAAGAGCACATGTCAAACAATAAAAGTTCCCAATGGAGGTTAAGACTTAACGACACAAATTTACATGACTAAAAAGCAACAAAGTGTGATTAGTGATCATCTTTTAAGGACAAAGTCGTACATATTTACAGGAGTAAATAGTACACCTTGGGGACTGGGCTGAATAAAACACATTTTTTGCGCCCTCCATGCATCTTCTTCCTCATTAAACATTTCCATTTTTTAATAAAAGTTCCTGCTGGTGCTGTCTTTCTCAGTGCACTATCACCCAGTAGATGAGTCTAGAAGCTTGAAAGAATCACCAGTAGTGCATCTTGCAGGACTGCTGTGAATGTTTGTCCTCAAACAAAAGCAAGCAAACAAAATGAAAACCTTCTTGTCCCATGTTGCCACTAGTGGTTCAAGATGTTCAACAATGTAAATATGCATCACTGCTAAGCATTTCGAGTGTGGTGTGCGTGGGAATGACTCAAAATAAACTTCAGTGTCCAAGTTCATGTAATGACAAATGTGTCGCCAACAGCAACAGCATGACTCATTTAAGTGTTTTAAATAGTTTTTGGACAAGAATGAAAGACTGTGGTAGAAAGGAATAAGTAGCATCAGGCTTGGATGTATAGCAAATACTGTAGAGATTTGTTAACAATGCAAATAATATGGATTATAGACAGCATTATCCTTTAAAATCCCTCTTCGGTCTTTGAATCAACCCATAAAACTCATCTTTAAGTTACATATTCAAAAGTTTTTCAATAAAAATTAGCCTTTTCTTTTGTAAATTAGCTTAAATGTAATCAGTTGCTTCCTTTAGATTGTACAGATCTATGAAGTCTCGTCCTCTTTTTGCAATCATGATAGCTCGAGCACACCAGCTCACCCACTCTAAAGCTATTCTGTATTAATACATGATGGCAAGGTGTAACACTGGAGCAATTCAGCCATTCATGTTCCCACTAGAAACCAATACTGAAGAAGAACAATAATATGGAAAGTTTCACCCAGCAAGTTGACAGGATTGGTTCCTTAGGTTGGTTATGTCATCAGCACACTGCAGTTTCAAGTCAAGGCTCTGACTGTAATGTCACTCATGATCTGTCTTCAAACATATTAAAAACCATGTGGACATGTTAACAAGGCCAGAAAATAACTTGAGTTTGACTAAATGGGGGCTTCTAAAAGTAAAAAACTGTAAAATGCATCATAAAAGTGCCAAAACATGACATGTGAAACAGAGGGAGGAGACTAACAGCTGTATGAGAGTCTTACCTAGCATACTTTTGTTGGGTTCAGACAGACACATGTCCTTCTCAGCGCTGGGGAGAACAAACCCGACCACGAAGATCTCCACGCCGTCAGCCATCAGCGCCAACCCCAGCACAAAGTACAGGGTCCACTGGAACTTCCCATGACCACACTCCTGCAAGATGGTCTCGTACTGCTGAGCCAGCTCCTCCTGGTCCTTCCTCCTCTCGGCCTCGGACACGCCGACGTCTCTGAACTGCTGAGCTCCGGCCCTCACCGATCCCGGACCTCCGGCCAGACTGCCTTTGCCCGAATCCGCCCTGGGAATCCCCTGGTACTCGCCCTCGTAGATCTCGTCGTCCTCATCGTGGCCCTCGGTGGAGTCGCTGTGGCCGCCCTCGTCGTCGTTGGCCGCCTGGCTGTCTCCACGGTAGTAGCCTCCGTCCTGGCTCCCCTGCATGGGGTAGTCATCGTCGTCATCCTCTTCGAAGCGGCTGTAGGAACGCTTGCTGTACTCATCGCTCATGCGGTCCACCGAGCGGCCCACCTTCTTGCTGGTTTGCCGTTTGACTTCTTTGGCAATGTCTTTGGCACCTTTTATGAAGCCAGTCCGGTTTTGGTAGCCGTCCTCCATGTTTAGAGAGGTTCAGAAGAAGCAAAGGGGGGTCAGAGGTTTAGCCGAGAGGCCACTTGAGGCGCCAGGCCTTCAGACTCCCAACTCACTTCACTGACAACTGGCTCTTCTTACGTCTGAGGAGAAAATAGAGATTTAAATTTGTTATATTGTTTAAATACGTTTTAGGCATGTAGTGGGATTGATTTGGTAGGAAAAGGATCATTTAATGGCAAGTTAAAAGGCACCAAGTGGCATTTCTGGAGATCTTTTACTATGGATGGAGAATCCATAAGTAGGGTGACCAAACGTCCTGGATGTTTTTTATAAAGTGATGAAAATGTCCTGGTTTTCATTGGGCCCCCAAATTGACCGTCACTGTGGCATTATTCATTTACTTTCCAATACAGAAGAGACATTAGTTCTATCATTGCTTCATTCGTTATTTCTGAAACTTGTCATAATAAAACATGTTAGGTAGCCTCTGAGAAGTCCATCTGAATTTGTCGCTGGTTAAAGACAGCATTTGGTAATATAACAAGTTTCTATCCATACAGAGAAGGCTTTACTTCTTCTTTCCTCATTTACGGTCACCAAAAAATATTGTTTCCTTGTCTGAAAAAAATCCAAAAATTCAGCAAGAAAATTCCCCAGATTTCAGAAAATTTGCAAAACTGTCATGAAGAAAATTCCAAAAATTCCTTAAAAGTTTACCGTGAAAGTTTTATTTTGACCCCCCCCCCCAAAAAAAAAATATTTGGCAAGCAAATTCTTGTATATATTTTGAAAAAATGATTACAAATCTTCCAAAAAATCCTAAAAAATACCTAAAATGACTACATATATATCAGTAAAACTTCTAACATTTTCTTGAACAACATTCACAAAAAAATCAACCAAAGTCCAGTGAATTTTGATGGATTTTGGTTGATTTTTCTGTGAATGTTCTGAAGAAACATTTTTAACATTTCTTCCACCAAAAATGTTGAAAATGTGGACATCAGAAGTTTCACTGTGAAAATATATATTTTTTCCTCACATTTTTAAACTTTAAAAAAGGCCAATTTTGAGCCGCAGGACGACACGAGGGTTAAACATATTGAAATTATAAGGCATCTTTGAGTAAACTTCATCTGAGTATCTCATTGCCGGGCCGAGAGTAAAATATGGTCACCCTAATCATAAGGGCACCCAATGGTAAGAAACAGCTGTTTGAGATGAAATATTTAGTTGGAAAGTTGGTCACAGAGAGAAAACACGACAAAAAAGATGCAAAGTGAGAGATGCAACATGAAGATCACTTCATCTCTGCACCCAGGGGCTCTGTTGTTCATTATCAATTCACGTCTACTCACGTTCAGACACATTTTCTTTTTCAGTCCGCTCGCAAAAGCAGTTAACCAGCCTTTAACGCTGCACTTCTAGATTACACCTGTTGTATGTCCATATCCAGCCAGCATGTGTTCTCTGCTGAGTCACACTCGGGCCGGAGCAGTAATTACAGGCCGAGACATCAAGCCCTGAATGCTGAGTGATGTCTAATGGATGTGGCTTGGTGCAGAAATGCCCAGAGTGCCTCGGTTCACGGCGAATAGCTCTAGTATGTGACCATGACTCAAACAGATCAGACACTAGAGTGCAACAAAATAAAACCACTCACTATGAGGTCTTCACTGTTTAACAGCCCAAACAAACAGCTCTTCATCGTGTAATTTAAAGGCTGCTCACAGAATCTTACGCTACAATGCAAATTCTTGAGTAGCTTAAGAGAATAAACATCAGGTTTACTGATGAAAAGTAATAAATCACACAAAGCTGTAAATGTTTTAAGCCGATTAGGAGGCCAAAACAAATTGGGCTTGAAATTGGGAAAAAGAAGCTGGGAAATAAAAGTCTATTTTAACAAATTAAACACGTTGTTTTGATAACATTTTTACAGTGCCAACATGTTCAGTTTGTAGGCGATACCCACGTTCATATGCTGCTGTATTAAGGCGCTGGGACTTGAGTCGGCGTGCAATAAAGCAGCACGTCACTTTGAATTTGTGGTGCAGAGAAACAACAGACAGATAATGATGAGAAGTCGCTGCAATGTTCGCCTTCACTCCTGCTTCAAAAACAACGTCCGACAGGTAATAATGGACCTGACGGAGCTTTATGCAGCGCTCAGGGCCAGAGACAGGATTTTATAAAACACTGAGGTCATGGGTCAGAATCTGCAGCTCTACATTCCCAGGATATCATTCCGATGGAGAATCCTGCAATCTCTTCAATATATTTGAACTTATTGTAATGTTTTTGGACTAAAAGCAGTGAAATATAAATATATTTCTGCCATGGCAATGATGCATTTGTTGCTTGAGTGTACAGAGGAAGAAGATAAATCTTTCATGAATGCATGCATGAGCTGCAAAAATTGTGCAATCGCCTCCAAGCTACAAAAATCCAAACAATACAAGACATATTAAACACATTACGACGTCACACATTTACAGCATAAAATAACAGTTTTAGTGCACTTACACCATTGAAAACAAACTCTTCTCTGTGTAAAACAAGATAAGGGCCGATATAATATTCAAAATCATCCACCGAGGTGTCCTGTATCTATTTCGGACACGTCTTTTCCAGTCACAGGGCAGCTGATTCTTCACTGTCAGCATGATGAGCAGATTTCCTGGCACAGATCAAAGGAGCCCTACCAGGCCTGGTCAGAGAGGCTAAACTGTAGGACGCTAACCTAATAATATCGAAGACCGAAGCACTTACAGGCCTGCAATGCTCAGCCCTAACAAAAACAAGCAGAGACGCCCGTGTCAAACAATATCACAACATCAGCAGTGTTTGAAGCCAGGAGGAGACGGAAAGCAACGCAAGTGGATTATTTTAAAACCCATGAACAACCATCATCTGGGTCAATATAGAATGACGGGGCTTTTTGTACCATAGTTGACATTTTTGCTGTTTTCAGCCCTAAAATCAACATGGCCGCCTATAACCAAACACCACATGGCATTTCTACAGAGAGGATCTTCTAAATATTATATATAAAATTGAGTAAAATTGAAATTGAAAGTTATTTATAAAGACATTTTAGTAAAATTGTTGACACTTGACTCACACACTACTTTATATTAAATAACTCAGAAAGCCTTGGAGTCTTTCCTTCAGGAGGAAATTACATCATGTGAAGCAGGTCATGTGATCTGGGTAGCTTAGTTGAAAGTGATATAATTTGTTATTTTCCATATAAAATTTGATATGTTGCCAAAACAGAAATATCTGTCATGATTATCTCAACTTAATAAAAAGAGCACAATCAAAATATTTGAGTAAGCTCATTTTATTATTGTTTAGCTAATTAGAAAGTGGTTGTTATTAAATTTGAAGGTTTTTTAGTTGACATTTTAGTGATATCCGGTCATTTTAATTAATAATAAGTGATTGTTTCCATTTTAAATAACTATGTAATTTGTAAAGATATGATCATGATAAACATAAAAAAACGTGTTTTTTTTTTAAACTTTTAATAAAAATGTATGCAAGATATATCCCATAGACCCACTGACCCAGCTACCTGCACAGGTGATTTCACTTTTTCCATCTGGTTAGACTCTCAGAGCAGTGTGGGTGTAAACACATGGAGCTTCATCAACACTAGAGCTGCACAATACTGGGAAAAACTCACAGTGTGATATTTTCTTTTACTGTGACGCGATATGTTGCGACATGAAAAAATTAGATGAAGTTTCATCAGATTACTTGAGTTTCTGGTACAGATTGACAGTAAATGGTCAAACCAGTCCCCGTTTGTGGTCAGTATCACCCTTTAAGTAGACAGAAGACTTCCATACATTGCGCTTATTTTTTCAATTAAATCTTCCTTTTCAGTGTTTCTCAGCTGTTCCTTGTTCATTTTGCTGCACACATTTGGAGACTGCATGGTAGCAGACTCTGGGTCTTGTGAATAAAGTTTTTTAAAAAAAAGCTCAGTGTTTTCAAGAAATCTTAAATCAGACAAACTTTACTTAAAAATGTGTCATGTAAAATGAGAACCCTGCAAATTTTCTTTTTGTATCAATCAGCAAATACAAAAAAACTGTTAATTTGCCGATATACACAGATAACACTGATGCTGAAACAACATGCAGTGCTGTGCAGCCCTAATCGACACCTTTATTTCTTGTAAACAGTTTTTTTCCCACAGTCTTTCCATAGTTAGAGACACACAGCTGCCACTAATAAGATCAACGTCTGCTCTGCTCTAATAAGTAGTTTCTCATAACAGTGATCCTACAGAACGCTGAAACTGCAGCAGCTAAATGGCATTCGGCCATCGTTAATCTTGTATTGTGAGCATTTCCTACTGTGAAACCGCACGCGGAAAAATCGTCCATGAAAACAGCCTGTTAGCAAGAAAAATTGCAATCACCTGACAGTGTTTGCATAATGTAAACAACTGAGCTCTGAGTCAATATTGAGCAAAGAGAATTACATTCTGGTTAAATAATAAGTCTCCTGTTAGTCGATTAGGTAGCAAACAAAGAAGAAGAGAACAGAAAAAGCTAAATGTCCTTTGATTTATCCAAATAAAGCAATACAACAAGAAATAATGTCAATAAAACAGCAAAGAATGGAGTGTAAATGCTTCCCATGTTATTCTGATTAAACATTTATATACATTTACTTATTTTCCTATATATTTCTGCACTTTATCATCATTGTATTATGTTACTCTGACTTATCCTGCCTGTGGCGTTTCATCCATTTCTTGCATTTATTTATGATAGTGTTTCCTCCAGATAGATAGATAGATAGATAGATACTTTCTGCAACAGGTAAACAGCCTCTACTCACCATTTATACATTTCCGTGCCTTGTTTTTACAAAGAAACTAAAATGCAAACACTAGTCCGAGGCTAACAAAAGCTTTGAGGCCACTTTTCTCATTTCCTCGCTGCTGTCAAGTTGACAGCCTCTCTGCAGCTCACACAGGCTGCAACACACAGCTCTGACAGAGGATAGAGGAGAGGGAGAGGAGGAAGGCCCGAGGAAGAGGAGGAGGAGGATGGATAGATGGAATTTTGCTCCCTGGTCTCTAATTTTTTTTTTTTCCCCCTCCCCTATTCAAAAATCAATCAGCCCCAGCTTACCACTTGGCCGGCTCACAGCACATGCAGCTTATTAAAGCGTTGTGGAGATTTCTATCAGGAGCAGAGTCGTGATGAATAATCTGGACACCTGACAGCATCGCATCAACGGCAGCCAGAGAAATCCCCCCAAAAATTTTCCTGCAGGCCTAATATTCGTCCCGTTTCTAGCATAAAATCTGCACTGTGCTCCTTTTTTGTGCAGGATTTGGTGTATTTCACAAGCAGCAAACAGCAACGAGAGTCTGTTCTAAAATGCGCAAATTTAAGCCTTCTGTGCAGCCAGAACTGTCTTGGCTGATTTTAAGAAAAAATGGCCTTCTCCAATCAGGCCAATTTACACAGTCGAACAATTCGGCTGGGTTTAAACACAAATCTGTGCCGGATATTAGCCGATTATCTCATCGCCTCTCACCCCTACATATGCGCTCATTCTTGGAAAAAACCCGCGATGGCAGCAGCTTGTCACGACTTGGATTAGATTATAAATCCAATTCACAAAAATCGATCTGAAAACGGTTGCAGAACACGCCCATCGTCTCCTTCTCCTGATGTCTCAATGCTTTCAACAGCAAAGAAAAAGAGGAAAAAGCAGCCGCTAACAGCTAATTAACCCACGCGTAAAAATTTGAAATCTCACCTCGAAACCCTGCGATGCGAGCGTCCCCTCTTCAGCTGATGGTGATGATGAGGATGAAGGAGGAGGATGAGGATGGTGATGCTGTTGCTGCTGAGCCGGGCGGCGGTGGTGATGATGATGATGGTGGTGATGATGCTGCTGCGCGCTTCAGTGGGAGAGAAGCCCACGCCATCCACACACACTCAGTGATGCACAGGGGTCCCCTCCCCCACGCAAACCCTCCACGAGCACATTAAAACGCCTTCATATCCACGGCAGGGGAGGGAGGGTGGGTGGGTGAGTGTTGGCGCATCTCTGCACACAATTCTGCGCACATTTTTCCCCACTCTCAGCTTTAACGCAGGGCTGTTGCACCTTTAAGGCTGTTTTTGCGCCATTTTGCCACACCGGTGATGGTGGCGCAGAGGATTTCCTGTAAAACACTCCTTTACATGTTCAACACATCCCTCATCTCGTCTTTTTTTTTTTTAACAAAACACACGATTGTCTGCGCACATGAGTGTCAAACTGCGCGCACAGACATTCGCACACGTGCAGGCACACCTGACTCCTGTTGCCATGACGACCACTTAAAGATTTTTCTTCATCCTTTCCCACCGCATCGAGACCTGCGAAGTAGAAACGTGAGCCTCCTTCACAGACAATGATGTCATCAATCCTTCACGTATGGTTTCCTCCGTGGACATGAGGGACACGGTGTTAGTCATTACTATAAAGCTGCGTGGGGCTCAGATGTGCACTCAAGTTTGAACACATTCAGCTCGACGAAAATCTACAGGTTCAGTTGGATCATGTGAGAGAGGAAGCCAAGATGCTGAATGCGGGAAAAAAAATCTTAGGTTTTTTCATTTTGGAGGAACATTATCTTGAATGAAAACCCACCAACCAGTGCATCTGATAGAAGAAAAGAAAAAAAGAGAGTGGAAATCTCTCAGCAAGGGGTGCTAGAAAGTTTAGAAACTGTGATAACAACAGCAAATGGGTCAATATATAATCACGGGACTTTTTGTAGCATAGTCGACAGGTATCATAGCTGACATTTTTGCTGTTTTCACGCCTAAAATCAACATGACCGCTGATAACCAAACACCACGTCATTTTGACAGAAAGATTCTGCTGATTATTATAAATATAATTGAGGAAAACTGAGATAGAAAGTTATTTATAAAGATATTGTAGCAAACCTGTTGACTTACACACCACTTTTTATGAAATAACTCAGAAGGCCTTGGGGTCTTGCCAGGCTTCTCTTCAGGAGGAAATGACATCATGTGGAGCAGATCATGTGACCAGGAATTAACACTTCCTTGAGAGTTATTTTTGTAATGGGTGACTTCGTTGAAAGCGATTTCTTGGTAACAGATACAATTTGTTATTTTCCATATAAAATTTGATATATTGCCAAAATAGAAAAACGTGTCATGATTATCTCAACTTAATAAAAAGAAAACAATCAAAACTATTTTTGAATAAGCTCATTATATTATTGTTCAGACAATTAGAAAGTTATTAATTTGGAGCAGTTATTTAGTTGACATTTTAGTGATATCTAGTCATGTTTTTATAAATAAGTGATTGTTTCCATAATAAATAATGATGGAATTTGTAAAGACATGATCATAATAAACATAAAAAACATTAGTTTTATTCTTTTAATAAAAATGTATTCAAGATATCTCCCATTGACTTCAAAAGTTCCTCAATTATATATTGACCCAAATATCTGTAGAATATCTGCTGGTTGAAATACTGTAGTTTAATGATCACACAGTGTAAAAGAAGAAATTATTATTTGTAAAAATAGAGTTTTGAATTGTCGTATTTTTTTGGAATTTAACAAAAGAAAGAACAATCAGTAAAATAACTAAAAATTATTTATGCTTTTTCAATGCTTAGTTTACATATTTTTCTTTAATAATGGGAAATGTCTGTATAGAAAAAGTTTTTGCAAATTTAATACAGCAACAGTGTAAATGTACAGCTGAATGTTGTTTTTGATGTGGATATTAGAGGATATTATTTACTTATCCTAGTACTTGTTTATGTCTAAATTAGCATTTTTTAATTTTATTTAAATGCAGTTAAAATATTTTAAAAATACGTTCAAAAAAATAAAACAATATCTGTTTACAGTGTAGTAAGAGGTAGAAGCTGTAGCTAAACTGGTATACATACGGTACTTAAAACATGAACAGTGCCAAATAAATGACTGAAAACAGTGAGAGGAATAGAATATTTTTGTCCCAAACAAAACGGGGCAAACTAATTGTGTCCCCCAGCGCTTTACTCACATACAGCGTAGACTTCACCATCTCCATCACCCGGCAGCCTGCTTTACTGGAAAAATGTAAAATTACTAAGAAAAGAATCAGAAAACCACCAAACCACAAGAAACTAATAAATACTGGCAAAACAGGAGCAGGCGAACTCACAAAAATATCCAAATGCTGCACATGAAAATGAGATTTTCTACATTGGAAGTCTACTCACCACCTCTGGAACGGACCTTTAACACACAGAGTGGCTTGAAAAGACTCAAAGCGTTGGATCAAAACTGCATTAAAAGGCTGTTACTACAAAGGCAGCATGTAACAGGCTAATTTATAATTGATGCTTCTAACGGCAGCCGCCAGAGGAGCAGCAGACAGTCTGGCTACAGAGTGAACTCCGGCCTACAGGTGTCTCATATAATGTAGCTCTGAACAGGAAACTGACTGTACAGAGGAGTCAGATTTGATGTTGTGCATTATGAGAGATTTACCTTCACTGGAGGAACGATCCCCACCACAAAGAGCAGAATGTTGTTTTGCTGTAATTAAACGGCCGTGGAGGAGTACTGTGCAGAGTGCTTTTCTTGTTTCTGACTGGAACACATTCTAAATCTTATTCAGCTTGCAAGCAAACTGTGAGCATTCAAAGAAAATTCAAAAGCCAGGGTAAAGAACTCTTCATTGACTCAGAATATGAGAGCAAAATATGACAACTAGTGGTCATCCTGAGCCACAGGTGGAGGCAGCAGTAAAAGCAGCACTGTAAAAATACTGCAAAAAAAAAAAAGGAAAGTAGGTGTTATTACCAACATACACCTGAAATATGGTTCATTTTTATATTCCTAAATATATAATGTAATGTTCTGTAATAATCTGCAAGTAGATTTTAATGTAGCACTCTATCCATAAACTGTTATGTTCATTTAGCTTGCAACCAAGCGCCACTAAAACTGTGCGGAGCATCCAACCAAAGGTTTCCTTATTGACCCACTGGAGCAGGATCACATGGCAGTCATCTTGTTATTAGGTTGTGTTAGTTTAGTACAAAGTAAAATGACGGCTACTGGCTACACTCCGATGAAACTTGATGTAAATATTCAGTGCGGTCTCAGCAGTAAACTTTCTCCTTTCGTTCAACACCCTTTAGTGATCCAGGAAACACAACAGACTCACAAAGCTGTACTCGGCAGTAAAACTACAGGTAGAACCAATAACAGCAGTGGTGGCTCCATTAAACAGAGCCAGTAAACAGCGAGGCAGCAAGCAGGGAAACAGCAAACCTCAATAAATAAATAAAGAAGGCTCTCTAGCAGCCCTAAGTGTGTTTAATTGTTTCTGCATGATAAATGAAATTAAAAATAAAATAAAGGCTTCTCCATCATCTTTTCATGATCGAGTAAAACAGCAGAACTAAGGCGCCCAGATAGCTCAGCCTGCTGATTTTGGTTCCAAGTTTGACCAAGGTCTTCCCCCCCATTCTTCTCCCTACATCCTGTCTGCCTTTTCACAAACTCGTCAAAAACAGCAAAGAAAAATCTTTAAATAAACCAACAGAACTAAAGATGTTCTTAAACTAATATTCAAGAGTGAGAAAAAAAAAGCTAAATCAAAAATTTGTACTAAAAACTTTATTCGTCGAAGGTCGCTCATCTGTACAATGACCACAAAAAAAAAAAACAAACAGGTGGTTAAATTATTTTAACTGTTACAAACTTGAGTAGCTCTAAAGACGGGTTTAAAAAAGCAAAGATGGCAGCCTGTTTCTGCAGCTGGATGGAGATTACGGTGGCATCGGCGCTCTCATGGGAACCCGAGGAGGAGCACCCGGGGGTCTCGGTGGCATCGGAGGTCCTCTCTGGAAACCAAAGGGAGGCGGGCGAGGAGGACCAGCGCCGTAGCCGGGTGGAGGCATCGGGGGAGGCCCTCTCATACCTGGAGGCACGGGGTGACCTGAGAGGAGCAGAGGAGGAACACAATCTGATGAAACATCTGGTAAAGCACTCGGAAGGAGAAGTAAAGTTGAATAAAAGTCTGAGGAGAAAAAAGTATCTTGGGATAAAATTTTCACTTCAAGTTAATTAATTGTTAATATAGACAGCAGTATTTAGAACCCTTTCTTCATTTCTAGAACTTGCAATATAAACAATAATTTTACACAAAGCCTTCTACCCATACTGGATGCAGATGGAGGTGAAATTCAAGTGTCGGTGCGCCCAAGAGGTTAAAAAAAGGGTTATGAGGCGTGACAATTATCATCCGGTGAATTTTTTTGCTACAGTCATCAACTCGCCTCTAATATCAGCTTTGGAAAGAGTGATTCCGTCTAGTAGAACATCGTGACTGCAGCTGCCAGGAAAAAAGTGGCAGCATGAAATCCTGATTTTGCCATGACAGTTTGAGGCTATTCTGTTTTCTAGCAGTCATTATGCTCCTTCATTTCACATCGTCCTGTGATTTAATGGTGGGTCATAGCAACAGTCACGTTGTGGGATTTTAGTTACAAGTTTGACATTTTCAGAAATTCACAACGAAAACTGAGAATCATCACTTTGCACAGCATAAAAGGAGTATTAAAAAGCAGTGAAAGATAACAATGACAGAATCAACTTCCCACTCATATCATCTGTTCTGTAAATATATCTCTGGATATTGGAGGTTATTGATTTTTGTGTCCTGGTTGAGGACTGATCAGGTCTCTTTGATGGTTCACAACCCGGCCTGTATTTCTGACTCAGAATTGTCCTTTGGTTTTTCATTTCTTTTGCAGACTAAGAAAAGGTCATCCGCTCCTTTATCTCTTCTAGACCCGACTACTGCAGTGAACTTTACTCTGATAAAAGCATTCAGACTTTTCCTGACATAAAACACCGCTGCCAGTTGCTCTTAAAACATACAAAGAGAAGTAAGCACTTTATAGCAATATTTGCTTCCCTTCACTGACTATCTGCGAGTTGTAAAATCGATTTTAGGATTTTCTTGTTTATTTTTCAAGCTTTAGATGCTCTAGTTTCCATCCATATCTACTATCTTCTAACTCCACAGAAGCCGGATTACTAATTGAGATCAATGGCAGAGTCTGAACAGTGGTTCCTAATTCTCATCTTGCCACTAAAGGTGACTTTTCAGATTGTAGAGCTCAGCCATGTAAACTCACTGCACAGTTTTAAATCTCTGAATAATCACTTTTATCAAGTGACTTTTCTTAACTGATGGCATTTGTTATAATCAGTTAGTATTGGTGCCTGTCAGAGGAAGAAAATTTTAGCTGCTGCTTTATTTGCAGCTTCATATGACAACAAACTGTTTCAAAGGTCCACTACGAGCTCTCCACACTCAGAAAACCTGACATTTTATGGCTGAAATGTTTCTTCTTTTACAGAACTGAAGCACTTCTTAACTATGAGATTGTCTTCAGCAGGATTGTGTCAACACTACAAAACACTGAATCTGTTTTCCCTGAATATAAAAACATGTTATGTCATTGAGAGAAAAGCCTTCAGTTACTCATTTACAAGGACACCGCCTTGAGTTGGTTTTCCTTTTGGTACTGGACAAAACACCAAATCTATTTTTGCGCCATCGGAAAAATAGTACGCTACTGAGAGAATCCTTCCATTATTCTTGTAAAGGTATACGGCTTCAAGGGTCTTTTCTCTCATCTGTGAGCCAAAAACACTTTATTTTGACAACAAAGACTAGAGGAGATGCCACAGTGCTCACCCATGGGAGGTCCATACGGTGCTCTGGGAGGCATGCCCATAGGTGGGGGTGGGGGCATGCCGGGGGGCGGCGGTGCCCGTTGGTTTGATCCCGGTGGAGCAGGGGGTGGAGGCACCATGCCAGGAGGAGCAGGAGGAGGCATGGGCATCTGAGGCATACCTGTGAGGCAGAAAAAACGAGTTCAATCGTACATTTTTGCCGGAAAATCGAACCATAACTGTGGAACTGTACATACATTCAAACAAGCAGCATGTGTGATATCATGATTGCCTTCTAGGGCCAATAAAACCCTTTAAACTGGCTCACATGCTTGGCAGCTTGTCTTTTAATGAACATAAACTACAAATCTGGCATTTTGTGTGCATAACTAGTTTTTCTTGATTTGCAAATACAGAGACCTGATGGCTTTACTATGTTAACCTCCTCCATCTCCATGGTAACTGATTGCTGTGGAGCAGATTATGTTCAGAGTTTTGGATTTAAATCAGCTGGAAGAAGCGTCTCCATTTAAACAAATCATGAATGAAGCCATGTAGTTACAGTATCACACACAGTAAGCATCATGTTGCCATAGGAACCCTAGGACATGTATTCAGGGATGCAGAAATCACATACAGATGTTTTTCTGTTTTCCTGGTCAGTGATTTACACTGCCGGTACTGCAGATGGTAGAACAGAGTTTAGAATATGTATTGGTATTTTTATCAAAAGTATGAAATCAATAACATCAATTTCACTTTGATTTGGCCAAAAACAGAAGCGGTATCCTGCATTATGGGACAGTGTCACACCTAAATGCACCTCATATCATATCAGGTTTAAATTTATGAAATTTAAAGTTTACCAGCTGCAATGTGCAGCTCTAAGTTGGAAGTAATCAGCTGCATTGCTGTGCTCTTTACCGCCATAATTACTTCTTATTTTTGTGCAGTAGATTAAACACTTGACAGCCACTTGTATATAGATACAGACAGAGTTGGAAGTAGAAAACCTAAGTTAGCATTGGAAGTTGATCACCACCTTTGTGATGCCCGTCAACTCTGGCTGAAGTTTTAGTTTTTGTTGAGCCAACTTACACACACACAAAAAAACTGACTACATCAAATTTTTTTCATAGTTCAGCACTCAGGTATTGATTTTTTTCAATCTTTTTGATTTCTTGGATTTCATTTCAGACAGCCGAGCCACGAGGGAAAGAAGGACAAAAGTCACCTGTTACCCTCCTTCTCCAGTTTTTGAGTACAACCACTTCAGAAAATGTAAAGCTCCAACGCACATGTCAAAACTTTAACTTTCACACTTGCAGCCAGTGTGGAAAGACATTTAAATCATTGAAGTCTTACCTGGATGCATGTTGCCAGGGGGGAAGGGTGGTGGTCCAGGTGGAGGTCCTCCAGCACCCTGTGGGCCCGGCGTCCCTGCTGTTGGCGGCATGGGCATGTTGGGGGGCATCGCTGGAGGCATCGATCCAGGAGGAGGAACAGGAGGGAAAGCACCCGGAGGAGGCATACCTGCACAGAAACATGTTCTATTTGCATTACAGCTTTACATTTCATCTTCGAACCCACTGATGATTTTATTTCAGCCAGTGTCATTACTATGTAGCATTTCATTAAAGGGACAATTTCTCAACTGTCATGTAGAGTTTAGTCCACAGATTGGCCAAGATTAAATCAACCCAATCTTTTATCACCTACTGAGAAAAGAGGCATCAGTCAGAGCAGCAGTTACATTCCCTACAAGATTCTGCTTCATCTCAGTATCAGTAAAAGAAACATATCTGTTTTTATGACACATTCAGCTCCTCAATCTACACCCATTATTCAAAGACATCTGATACATATGAATTCTGACACTGAATTACAAAGAAACACACCAACACCACTGACAATGGCTCAAAGGAACAAAACCTAAAGAAAAAAAGGAAAACTGTGGATGTATAGATGAGCCTTTACACCCAGAAACTGTCCTTATTCAAATGGCAAACATTTTCTTTTCAGACTAGTTGAGAGCGCAACTTGAGATAAAACTTTGTCGAGTGAAATATGTATAACTGACAGAATAAAATGTAACAGGAAAGACATAAAATCTGTGTGTATGCAGGAGTCACTGCACGGAGAACGACAGCACAGAGAGAATTTAAGCAAAGTTCCCTTTCAAGGATAAAGCAAAACAGAATAAAATATAATGGAAGAAGACTTGACGGATAAATATACCTTTCTAGTCATACATTATTCGCTTTCTCATCTCATTCTAATATTGAGCAAATAAATGAAAGTCGACATGCTACCTGTGAAGACACACAGATTAAAAAAGAAGCATATCTGATCAGTCAGATGTCCCACTGAATTATGCTGGCGAATATTTCCTCAGTAGATCAACTGAATAGAGATAAGAGTACAGTGGTCATTTTGCAGCTGCGTCAAACAGACATGTACTAGTATGTTCTCTGTTATCATCTATGAACTTATTATTAACGAGAACAGGCTCAGGTAACCAACAGTAGCTGAAAATGATCTAAAACTCATAGCAATAGTGATTGAATAACCACTTCAATAGAAAGCAGCCCATATATTTTAACATTTATCCTGAGCCCCGGCTGTCTTTCACTCATACCTGGGATTGGCATCCCAGCTCCCATCGCGGTTAAGACCGGTGTTGGTGCAGACGGAGGTGGAGGAGCATCTGCAAACAGCTGGTGAGGCCTGTCTGCCTGAGACAGAGGGTTCTGTGCAGCCAGGAGTCGCTCTGCAGCCGAGCCGTGACGCTCTCCTTTGGAATCCTTCTTGAAGGCGTAGGACACCGTGATGGGTCTGTTGCAGAGATACTGGCCGTTCATAGCCTCGATGGCGGCGTCCGATGCATCAAAGCTGGCGAAATTAATGAAAGCATAACCCTTGGAGTTGCCGGTGTCTGGGTCTCGCATGATCTTCGGCGTCTGGAGAATCACCCCAAAGGCACTGAATGTGTCATAGAGCAGTTTCTCATCAATCTCTGGGTCCAGATTACCAATGAAGATGTTAGCACCGACATCCAGGTTCTTGTTGTGTGCTGAAGCCTTATTAACCCTAATTGGTTTGCCGTAGAGCTTTATCATATTCATAATTTTGATGGCATAGTCAGCATCCTCTTCACTAAGGAACTCCACAAAGCCATAACCTGAGAAAGGAAAGTAAAACAGTTGTTCATATTTGTTAATTACAGATATTGTTGATGAATACGCATGCTTTTACAGGACTTATTCCCCTTGAATGGCAGATATTCTTTGATACTCACCTTGATGTTGGCCAGTGACCCTGTCTTTGGGCATGTGTGTGTTCACCACAGGACCAGCCTGCAGGAAAAGCTCCCATAGTAACGGCTCAGAGACTTTCTCATCCAAGCCACCGACATATACGGTGGCATCTGAGAAAAGAATTCAGAACAACCTTCAAGTGAAAAACGCCTTAGAATAACTTGAGCAACATCAAAATACAAGGCAACAGAGATGCTTAATTTCTGACCACTGATAATTATCTACACATGTGCTTGTATTTCATTGCATTGTATCATTTCTAATGTAATAGTAATGACAGAAATTCTATTTGAAGACTAGTAATCTGTGATGGAGATTTTACATTCTTAAATATATTTGGGTAAATGATATTGTTCACTGTCGACAAATAAGTTGGTTTTTCTAAATGCAGTCACAATTAATGAAATTAATTACAAATGGCAATATTGATTCTCTTCTTTTTTCTTTAAGATAATAACAATAAACTAATAAGAAGATAGTATTTTGATATGCAAGCCAAATGAGGTCTTCTAACCTCTTCTGTCACTCATTAAAATGATCAATAAGCTAATCTGTCTATTAGGCTTCTTATCTAAAATATATTATCTAGAGGCCACGTCTGCATATTTCTTCATCATCGAAAGCTATGTAAAAGCACCACCATAAATAATAGCACCATGAGAAACACAGCAGTATGGAAATTTAACAACCGCGCAGAGCTCTGCTACAAGCTAGTATGCTAAGCTAACATTAGCTGCTAGCTAACAAAACGTACCTCTGTTTCTAATTAGCTAACAGCAGCTGCCACATTTTATATAAGCCAAAATAACCGCTGGACTTTGGTTTCCTGTGTATCGGGCAAGTAAAATGAATTAAAGTTGATACAACTTAATTAAAAGGCTAAATTAGCGGCAAGTTAAGCTAACAACAACTGAAAACTTCCATGTGACCGGCCGGTTCTTAACCAGAAAATATCAACAAATGAGGCGGTCAACGGCGCTGAGCGAGAAAAGGTGAACAGTTTGACGTATAATCTAGAAGGAAATTTATAAAGACGGTAAACAACACAATGAAACAGGCACATAAATAAAGGATTTACCTTGGTTTCTTTCTGAAATTGGTCCCGCTGCCATGTTGAATGACCAACGCAGGGGAAGCGTTGTAACCGGATGTCCCGCCTCTTACTGCGCTGTGTGTCAAAATAAAATAAAATAATATTGTATTACTTTTTTTAACTGATTGTGTTGCTGTAATTATTTAAACAACTTTATGTTATTTATGTCCTAATTTTTTGCTTGCTGTTTACTTTTATATCTTTTCAGTCTCAAAACACGTTGTAACTTTGTTTACAGAAGATGCTACATAAATTAAATGTGTTATTCTCTTATATATACAGTCTATGGTTATTCTAAATAATATAATAATATATAATAAGTTCCCACCTGACTCCCTCAGAATTAACTATTACTGTTTTTTGTTGTTGTTTTACTATAACTGTGGGATATTTAATGTACCTATGCATAATATTACCATCATAACATTTTTATCAAATTTCATATTATCGTTACATAAGGAACCAGAACGAACCTGATATCAAAAAGTGGGTAAAAATAACATCTTTTGTATGTTTGATATGATATGACCTTTGAAAGATTATTCAAAATACACTTTTTAAAGTTTTCTCCTGTGAATTTAAAAAAAAAAACACATTAATGGTGTCAGTAGTTTTTTTCTATTATTCTATGTCATACATACCAAACTGATGCAGTTTTTGCTATTGAAACTAAGATATACTCCATAGGTACACCATAGGTATTTTGGTTCTAGACTATGAAGTGGTATGCTAGCTCAAATGCGTTGTTCATCCAGGAAAAAACTTTTACGAGGCTATTTCCAATACTTATGAAGCTCTAAGGGCTTCAAAACACTGTAAAAAAAAATACACAAATTTAAAAGTATAAATTCGTGACCCACCTGAATATACTTTGATGGCATGTAACTCAGAAAATATACATAGCATGAAGGTGAAATTTTGTGTGGCCTGAGAGCACAGATGTTTCGTCATCCCCCCCACAAATGGTCAAAAGGTGACATCAATGAGTAGATTACGTTCATAAACATCATTATCAATCTAAAATAATGTGTATCCTTTAATAAAAAATGAAAACAGAGCAGCGTGACAAAGAATAAACATTTGTATCAGCCAATTTATTACATTTACATATAAATCTACTAAAAGTATAAACATGGAATACAAAATGTTCATAGAAAATACATACAATTAGGGCCTTGAGAAACACTTTTATAAAACAATACTGTATCGAATATGAAACATATAAAAAGAGAACTTAATCAATACATCATGCATCAAAGCCAACACATGAAAAGCCAAAGACATTTTCTTTATAAAATGAAAAAGAAAAAAAGACTTCATTGATAACGATCACAAAGAAAAGTCGAAGGCATTTGCAAGAAGAAAGCTCTCAGATTAATGGCTTGTGGGCAAAAATCACACATACTGAGCATCTACATGAAAAGAAAAAACACAAAAACACACAACTCAAGATCTCCAACTTCCTTCCTGCGACCAGCTCTTTTTTTCCCTCATTGATTACTTTTTTTTTTTTTTTTTTTAAGAGTTCACTGGACAGCACTCAATGAAACTATAACTGCAGATTCTGGGAAGCTATTTAACTCAAAATATAAAATGCAATAAACAGAAGTAAAAAAATATAAAATGTCAGATTAGAAGGGATGGATTCAAGGTGCAGATTTGTGAGGTCAAAGTGTTTTTAGTATTTACTGACGAAAGCTGCAGGGTTTTTACTAAATAGGCAAAATACTTCATATTTTCATACCTGTATTGAACATAAAGCTTATTACACAAGCTGAGTACCAAACCAGTGATATATGGTTATAAGGTTGTCACTTTAATAGATCCTTTATAATCGAATAGCGTGTAACATATTAAAGGAACAATTTGACATTTTGAGATGAGAAAACTGACATCATTCTCATGTTGGTACTTGTTAAGTGATTAGTCAGATTATTTCCTGCCCAACTAAAGAAGAAGAAAATAACTTCTATAAAAGTAGAAAATTTGTAAGTTGTTATTTTTGCGCTTCTGTTTCTGCATGCTTTACACAAATGACATGTAATGAGCCAAACTGTGAGCTTTAGGGGTGCTGTTTGGCAGATTTTGCTGCCTTAAAGCAGAGCTAGGCTAGCTGCTTCCATCTGTTTTCAGTCTTTATGCTAAGCTAAGCTAACTGGCCACTGACTGTGGAGTGAGTGTGACGTCAATCTTGTCATTTAACTTTCCAAAAGGATTCCTTTGACATACTGTAACAGTAACATAGCGAGTAACCTTTACCATCTTTACATGTAAAGACGAAAACAAAATCCTTTAAAGACCCCATTAAGTAAAATGAAACTTTTGAGGTTTATTTTTTTAGACATTGCATGCTGTGAATCCCATAAAGGCACAGTGATCCCAGAGAAGAGATAAATCAACTAACAGAACAATACAACCGGTCTGGTTTCAATCATTCTCCGTTTCTTTCTTGTGTTCTTTTTTATTTGCCATCTCCTATTTTGTGTAATCAGTTTCTGCTGTGCATTCAGCACCGAAAATGAGCTCTCCTGCTGTTTAACTTTCATACTTTCAGGCCATATTTTCTTCCAACCGGAGCCCATTATCAATTAAACTCTCGCCTCCTTCTTTGAAATACTACCTGTTAAAATGCCTTCATCTTTATAATGCATTAAACAATTTAGGCAAATGGAGCAATATAAAGATTTACAATTACATTAAGAAAAAAGGTTATAAGTGCGAGTTATTTTACATAGTTTAAGCCTATGGACAAGCCAGAAAAAAAAAACAATTTCTGCTTTCGGCATCTCAAAAAAGACATAAAACACAGGAGCTGGTACTGTTTTGTATTTGCTGCAATGACTCACGCCTGATGAATCATTTTCTGGCCTTAATTTGACCTCCGATCAAGGTTGAGACCTAATTCAGTCCAAACAAACACCAACTTTTTTTGAACTCTTCCAGCTGACGCACATGACAAACACAATCCGTGACACGAAAATACTTCCAAAGTTTAACAGCGTTGGCTTAAGCATCCTTTAGTTGATAGCACACAGAAAATATACATTCGGCTAGTGTCATGGCCACCAAGCAAATTCTAAAATAGTCAAAAGCCGCCATAAAGAAAAACAAAAACATAGTGATAGCTCACTATCTGTTCTTTTTTTTTTTTAAACCTGAGCTGACATCTACAGACATTTTTTATTTTATTTTGCAAAGTACCCACATATTATAACATGACTTCAAATGAGGATTTAATGCTCACTGGAATTCTTGTTTTATTTCAGGGATGCAGTTTTCATATATTTACAGTCTCAGTAAAACTGTTGGGATAAAGCTGAACACCCAATACAGAAAACCTGATGTAATATAGTTCATTTCTGTTATTATCTAACATTTTAGAATGTTTTGTGTATGAACAGACACAGGGTACTTGCTATCAGAGTTTTACAATCCACACATTTTGGCATCTTAACATCCCAAATACTATATGCAAGAAAACACAACCAAAAATCCTTAAAGAAAAAAAAAAGACGCAGGTCTGACTGAAGAAATGATCTACACCTCACAACTGTTTGGTTTGATGGGTCATAGTGGCGTATGTCCCGTACATTCACTGACCAGAAGAAGGCTTTCTGTAGGTCTACACTGAGGATGTAAACCCTGGTTATGTAGTATGCCTCAGCATTTTTACAGGCATTTTGTTTAAAAAAAGCACTGTTATCCTGTAATCACTAGGCACAGAGAGGTAACGGCTATAGCGGCAGGTGGTTATTGAACGGACGGATATGTATAATTGTGTAAGTCAAGGCCTGATTACCTGGTCCTCAAAAACAAAACTTAAAAAAGTTCACCTTTATATCTACGAAGCGATCGATACTGTTACCAGGAATCCTACGGAGTGTGAAGGCATGTTTCCGGTCGGTTTAGTGCGAGGGCAGAGTGGCAGTGTTGGCGGCGCTCAGCTGACCCACAGCCAGCATCAGGATGTCTTTCTTCTCTTTGTAAAAACGCAGTTCTCTGCCTGCCAGCCGGGCGTCCTCCAGTTCTCGCTCCGTCGAGGCCAGCTCCTGCGCGATGGTGCTGGCCACGCTCTGCTCCCGGTTCACCCAGTCGGCCGCCATCTGAGTGCGCATGTCGTCGTCCAGAGCCCGATGGGAGTAGTGAGCCAGCACCTCCTGCAAGGCAAAGAGTCACAGTCAGCTTCATGGGATGGTCCAATGGGTACTACAGGACGAGGAAACAAATGGACTGAAGTTGGAGGAACAGTCATGCCCACTAGTGCCTCTGGAGACGATAACAGTCTAGGAACAAAAGAAGACTAAAAACGAATGGATGAATTGCACTTGAAGAGTCTGGTCACACGTCAGGAAGAAAATGGAAGCCCCTTTAACTACCTAAAGAGCAATTAACTCAAACTGACCCGTTTCAAAGTTTGACAATGTGGAAAAAAAAAAAATAAAAAATAAAAATAAAAAAAAAAATATATATATATATATATATATATATATATATATATATATATATATATATATGTATATATAATTTTATTTATTTTTTCACTGTGAAATTTCTGATATCCACATTTTTAACATTTTTGAGAAATCTTTGAACATTTTTGGTGGAAAAAAACAGAAATGCTTAAAATGTTTCTTTAAGTTCTTTAAGAACATTCACATAGAAATCAACCAAAATCCAGCAAATTTTGCTATAATAAAAATCCAAAAATTCAGGAAAAAATCCCCCAAATTTCTGAAAATTTGCAAAACATTCAGGAAGAACATTCCAATAATTCCTTAAAAGTTTCCCTTAAAAGTTTTATTTAAAAACAATTTCCCCAAATTTGGCAAGAAATTTCTTGTAAATATTTTCAAAAAATGAGGAAAAATCTTCCAAAAAAAATCCTAAAAATTCCATATATGATTACATATGTATCAGTAAAATCTCTAATCATTTCTTTAAGAACATTCACAAAAAGTCATTTTTTTTATTTGATTGATTATTTTTGTTAATTTTCTTAAGAAACATTTTTAACTTTTTTTTTCCACCAAAAAATGTTAAAAAATTTCCCACAAATGTTGAAAATGTGGACATCAGAAGTTTCACTGTGAAAATATACTTTTCCCCTCATTTTCAAATGTGTCAATTTTGACCCACAGGACACCACAAAGGTTAAAAAAGAGTCACAGTTACGAGTGTGATCATGTAAAACCATACAGCTTGAATAAATATTCTTTCTGCTATCTGCATTTTGAGCTGCTTCACCCAGTGGGACTTCTGCAAATCTCCAGCCATAACTCCAAAGGCAACAAAAGCTTCATCATTCTGATCTATGATGTTTCACGTGCCAACTATCAGCCAAAACCATAAACAGCAAAGCACATAAATATCATTTTTTCTAAAGCATGTTGTTATTTGAAGCTTACTCCTGGAATAAAAGGCAAAATAAACAGAATTTATTTAGTTTTATTGTTTTGAATATCAGGTTAATAATACTGCCAAAGCCCAAGAATGGTGCAATGACATAAAAAGTGCATGAACATAAAAAAGACAAAGAATTGATTGAAGAAAAAGAGAATGGCAAAAAAGAGAAGGAAAACAGCGCTGTGTATGTGCGCGATATGCGTATAATAGGCTATGTCAAGATAATTGCCACGTTCAGTGATGTTTTAATTATATGTCACTCATCTTGTCACTTATTTCTCACGGCAACTTGAAGGGTTTATGTGGGGATATTTTTAAAACTTGGCAGTGCTTTGCGTGAACTGTTTTGTAGTGATTTTTTATATGTGCAATTTAGTGGCAGGTCCCTGATCTAAAAGATGCTTCCAGAAGAAACAAAGCTTAAGTAACTAACTGAACTCCATCCTTTTGGCAGCCTGTGTTAGAACTTATAGAGATGTCCTTTTGTCATCCCATTGCTGCAAAATATTCTGTCTGATTTGTCTGGAACAGCTCCTTAATGATGTATAATTTGTTCATTTAAAAGACATCAATGTCACAGCTGAAGGCCACCGCTGTACTTGGATAATTGGAGTCATCTGTGAGGTGGTTTTAGTGTGTACCTGTCGGGAACACTGTCGTTCTCTCATGGCTTTCAGGCTTCCATTCCAGTGCAGCAGCTGGAACACAGTCATGAGCTCCTGAAACACAATCAAGAAAGCAAGACTAAGAGACCAACCGCACTTCAGAATATTCAGATTTTAGTCATTCAGCATGGCAGACCAAGAACGATGCCCTAAGACTGCCTGTTTCCAATTAGAAACAGGGTTAAGATGCTCCAGCTTTCAGCTCCATACTATTAGCAAATGACTAAATAGGACACATGTGGGCCCAAACTACTGTATGTAATCCTACTGGAGCTGCACTTACTCAAAATGTTCCTACATTTATCAAGCAATGTTCCTGTGTCATCTTTTTAAGGCTCTGTTTTTTGTGTCATATGTGTAGTGTACACATTCATACTGAAATCTTTAAAGTTAGTATCAGGCATCAGGTTTGCCAATGATATTAAGTGTACAAATAAAAAAAAAACTAAAATGCTTCGTAAGGATGTTTCTGACAGTTATTCACCTGAAACTCCAGCATGGACTTTCCTTTGTTGGACTCAAGCATGAAGCGAAAGGCCCCGATCCCTGTGTTGGGATTGTCGGCCTCTTCTCTGTTTCCCTGTGAACAACAGCAGTTGGTTAATGTCAGCCAAACACAGCTCGACTTATATACTTACTACATATTTGCTTTTCCAGTGGAACGACATTTCCTTCTTTTTGAAGCATCAAGTATGCGTTGTGATCAACAAATCCCAAGTGTTTGCTATCCCCCTCAGTAGTCTTTTTGTGCAGCAATACGCTGCTTCAAGTGCTTCAGCCAATAATAATAAATGATTGTTTCCATAAATAATTATGGAATTTGTAAAGACATGATCATAATGAAGACAAAAAACCTCAGTTTTTTAGTTTTAATAAAAATCTAACCAAGATACACCCCCTGTCAAAAGTTTTAGGACACTTTCTCATTCACATAAAGTAGAACCTGTCCTACAACTTTTGACAGGGGGTGTATCTACCAAATTTGGTACACATATGCAGCACATCAGGCTGAACAAAAAAGTCAGTGACAGCCACATTCCAAACCCAACAGGAAGTGAGCTATTTTACGTTGAATGTCAGATTTTGCCCATTTTTCATTTTTTTCTAGAGTCAACTCCTCCTAGGGGGAAACTCCAATTCACCTCAAATTCAGCCTGTACATACAGGAGGCCTTAATGATCCAAAGTTATTAAAATCTTTTTCCAAAGTCAAAGGGCGTGTCCGTGGCGGCCTCTGGAATTTTGATCCTTCGCCATGAAATTTCAAATGCTGTGTAAATGCCCTGAACATGCTCCAATCTGCCTGAAACTTTACATGTATGATCAGAGTCCTGCCCTGATCACATCCATATGATGAAGGTAGTGTCTACAGATACGGACCCGTACCCGTAGCCTGTGGCCTACGGATACGGCACTTTCCATTTGCCAGACAGATACGGACCCGTACGCGAGTCTCGCGAGTCAAGAAGCTGCTAACCACTGCAAACTGTTGAAAGGTAAGCAAAGGTTAGGGTTAGGGTTAGTGTTAGTGTTAGTGTTAGGTTTAGGGTCCGTACCTGTAGTACCGATGCTACGGGTCCGTACCACTAGTGTCTACCGGGAGTCACGTGACCAGATCTCGCGTATCTGATTGGCAAATGGAAAGTGCCGTATCCGTAGTCCACAGGCTACGGGTACGGGTCCGTACCTCTAGCAACAACCTATGATGAAATACACCCCTTGTCAAAAGTTGTAGGACAAGTTCTACTTTATTTGAATGAGACAGTGTCCCAAAACGTTTGACAGGGGGTGTATATCCCATGGACTTCAAAAGTACATCAGTTCTATATTGACCCATGTATTGGTCAGACTTTCATTATATTTACTGTAAGTCAAAAATCTGCATACATGTTGCCAATTGCAAGGTGACAAATTCCAAAATTAACCTAATCCGTAGCTTATTTCCTGTCATATTTCTGGATGCACATTAAAACAGACACACATTTCAGAATTCAGTAATTATTCTGACTTACATTGAAGGAGGCCAGAGCCTCATTCACGCTCTTCTCAATGAAGTCGTCTGTAATTCGACGCGAGGGATGCTCATTAAAAACAGAGTTCATCAGAGCGATCTTGGCAGCGCTGCGCCTCGCCTCGGCCTTAGTGGGACAGAACTGTCAAACAGCGAAGACAACTTGTATTAACGGTCAGATTCAATCACACACACAGACATTCAGTCAAAACACCAACGATAGCCAGTGTTTATAGGGAGTGAAGTCCTCCAAGTGCAGACAGATGTTAAATTGTCAATTTGTGGTGTTGAGTTTACGTCTATATTTGGTGCGTCTTGTGGAGTGTTTGTGACATTATTTGTACAGTATGAAGGGTTTCTTCCAAATAAAGCACAAATCAAAAACAACACCTTTTTTTGCAGATAGTGTACCTGGAAACTCCCAAAGCAGCTGCCCCCTGGAAGGCTGACATAGCAAACATACGGAGGGCTGTTGGACGGCACCATTTCATAAACAACTAGAGCTCCGTTCCGCAGATCGGCTCCTCTGGTCAGCTTCATCTGCCAAAACTCCTGTAGAGCTTCCACCACGTTTACTGAAAGACGCAAAGACAAAAGACGCCTGGTTACACTGCGGTACATGAAACCATTACTGCAGCTTTACATGTGTTTGTCTTCAGCTGCTGGCCGAGCTCTGCAACATCCTCTCTAAACAAAAAGATGGAAAGGGCCAAGGGAAGGTCGTCTCCAGGATGCCAGAGGTTTTTCCTGAAAAGATTTCGGCTGCTGCCCAGAGGAAATTCTGCATCACCTCCGAGGAGCCGCTTAAAGAGAAACACCCTCGACTTCTGCACTGTGTGAGAAAATCCCCGTCGTCCGATAGGAAACAACAACATGAGAGAGCTGTAAATTCTGCAACTGAGTCATAAAAGAGTATTTGGGTTTGGGTCTGCAGGGAGATGTGAGCAGAGCCAGCATTACCCAGAGTTCTTTGACTCTTGTTGTCTCTCGGTTCTGTCCTGCTGAGCTCTCGCTGTTTGAAACCAGGACAGGCAGAACTGCCTCTCGCTCACGTCCAGGCTGGAGCTTGATCAGAAGGTTTTTGAGCTGCTGCTTTGTCTGACATAGAAACTGAAGCCTTGAATGCAAATCGTTTTTCACGCTCCTACTGTGGGACAGTTAAACACCCAAAACATACAGTCCTCTGGTTATTAGGTGATCATAAAGTAAGAATTAATGTGCTTTGGAGCTTTCCAGCATGAAGTTATACACAGATAGACAGTACTGCATTGCTTATTTACTCTTATACATCATGCTATGGATGGATGGATAGACAGACGGACGGACAGATAGACGGATACTAAGAAAATTCAAGAGGTGTCTGATCACTACCAAACTCATCCTGTAGCATGACAGTAAGTCCAAACCAGAGATTTAAAGAAAAATCTTCCCTCCTGAGACAGATGGTAAAGCCCCGACCATCTGATCCCTGATGTCAACTTCCAGTCATTCTGGGATTACGTGAAGAAACAGCTTACATGCCGAGAAGCACCTTAAAAAACTGTCTGCAAGCGTATCTAGGAGAGTCAGGGTTCACAGCTTATATTTATTTACGTTTTTTGCCCTTTAATGCCATTTGTATGACGTGAATCTGACGTTCACATGTATATGAATCCCTGATGTAAACAGGTCAGAGAGTTTCAAGATGGAACTCCATGGAAGACTTCACATTAGATGTGTGTTGGATGCAGTTTCCCTAAACCTGGGGCCAAACAAAGAGAGCACAAAAAAGCAGCTCAGACTCTCATGAATATTATTTTTGGGGACCTACACTGCGCAGGACAGGGACAGATCCTCGCATTTTCATCTATTTTTGTCAGCTTTTAAGCATTTCCTTCCAAACAAAAGTGGGAAAAGAGAGGAAACATTTAAAGATAGCAAAATTTCACATGTGACATCAGCGCCCGTCCAGAATTAGGTCCTCTAAGTGACGGTTAAAAGGCATGAAATCCAACAGCAACAACCTGCATCGACACCTCTGATCACAAATCAACACCTTCACGCACTTTTTCTTAAAATACTCCACAGGATGGACTAAAATGGAAGCTTTTAATGTTAACAACGGCACCAGCAAGAGTAGAAAGAAATGGGTCTTTTAAAGTTAGAACCTATTTGAAGCAGAGAAAAGCCAAATTACATCTTAATGTGGGGGGAAATATTTTATTACCAAAAGCCTAATAAAACGGTCTTTATGGCGCTGCCAGTGTTGAAGCTGTTAAGTAGCCTAAATGGGATAAAGGAGAGACGAGGCTGTTAGTCAGAGCACACAGGGACAATCTTTTGGAAATAAATCCTATTAGCACAGGACAGGAACACTTGAATTAGCTCCAACTGCCAGCATTATTTCACTGCTTTCAGTCTAATGTAAGTTTTCGGCGTGTCTCTTGATGAAGTGCGTACACGACGCCTGCCAAGAGAATCAAAAAATAATCAAATAAATCAGTAAATTCTAAAAAGAAAAAAAATGAATAAAAGGTTTCTATTACTCTATAAACCGCATCCATCTGGTAGTACTTACTATGATGTATAGTTTGGATTTAAGACAAAACACATAAAGAAACTCTAATTTCCCTAATTAAAAGTGGGATATAACCTGATTTTTTTGTAAATCATGTCTTTACCACAGACAAAGCTCTTTTGTTTCTCAAGGTTTGTAGTAATTTTCAGTTCACATGAAGCATTTTGCCGTGTCCAAGTTGAATGTCATGGCTAATTTATGAGTATAATAGCTCATTGTTGGTAAATGTAATCCCTCAGAGCTGCGCTTGGTAATCCCACAATAACATGATGGAAGCCTGAGATCAGAAAAATGTAGATTTTCTTTTGAAATATATAGATTATTTACATTAAATAGAAACAGATTTATAGGGTATTTACAACTTCAATACTGTAAAATGACATTCAAAAGGGCATTAACCCAGTGAAGACGCATTCAGGGATGTTACTTTAGGAGTCATTTTGATCAACACAAGCTTGTTATTTACGCATAAAGTTAATTTAAATATCAAATTTTGACGTTAGTCTCACATTAACTGTAATCTAAATGTTACATGCACTTAGAGAAATTATTTCTGACTTCATTCAATGTTGTCCTCAGTCTTCAAGACATTTTTCCTTGCTTGTTACCTGTTAAGATGATGGTGAACATATTTTATGGTTTTGAAGTTCATATCCTATGTTGAGGGGCATTTAAGCTCAAAAAGTCCTAATTTAACTCATCCATAAACTTACATATGACTCTCATGTAAATAACAAAACATGTTTATTCTTAAAAAAATAACTATTTGTGGCTCAAATTAATAAGTAACAGTCCATATGACTCTCATGTAAACAGTAAGTGTGTGTGTGTGTGTACACTACCGTTCAAAAGTTTGGGGTCACCCAGGCAAGTTCATGACACAGTGATGGAGCGATGGTTTCTGGAAATGTTCCTCTGTACCCTCACGTAGGTGTTCCACTAAAAATCAGCTAAATAGTCATTTACCACATTAACAATGTCTAGACTGTATTTCTGATTAATTTAATGTTATCTTCAATGAAAAAAAATGCTTTTCTTTCAAAAATAAGGACTTTCCTAAGTGACCCAAACTTGTGAACAGTAGTGTATATTCTCCTAAAAAGCAATTTTTGTTTCAAACTAATGCATAACCCTTATTCTGACTATGATGTAATCATTTAAACAAAAGTGTGTGTATGTATATTCTTCAGAAAAGCATTTTCTTGGTTCAAACTAATGCACAACCCTTCATATGACTCTAATACAAACAGTAAAACAAAAGTGTAAGTTTCCATATTTGTGTACAAAGCATTTTTGGTTCAAACCCTCCACGTGACTCCCATGTGAATAGTAAAAAGAAGCTTTTACATCTACCGTATATTCTAGTAGGAAAACAAACCCAGGGACTGGTTTTGTGCTGTCAGACTATGATAACCACTAATTTCGATTTTAGAGCTGATTAAAGAGCAGCATGTGATAAAACTATCATCAGACTGTACATGAAAACTGACTGTATCTGGAGTGGAGTCATATTGGAGACATCTAACCCCAGTTTATCATCTAGTTTACCTACCATAAAAACTAAAACAGGAAACTTTTATTCCCAGAAACCAGGCTGCAGACCCTGCATGAGGGTTTATGTGACACCGTGCAGCTGAACATAAACATGACAGGAATGCAGCTTTATGGGCTTTTTCCAAACAAATGGCGCAGCTCAAAGTGTCTCCACAAAGTCCCCTCCCCAGCATTAAACCAACACATCTCCATCTGTGGACGTTATCACCTCCAGACTAACCTCTGCCGTAACCTTGCGTGTGCTTGGCGAAGCTCCGGACCACCGCCTCCACCGCCTCCTTCAGCACCGCCGGGTTCCCGGGGTGTCCGGCGGCCCCCGGCCCCAGCCCCGCTCCCACCCCGCCGTACAGGCTGTGGAGCTGCAGCGGCGGCGGCGGAGGAGGAGGCCCGGACGAGGCGGACAGAGAGGCCGGGGAGGGCAGCAGCGGCGCGATGGGCACCGTCACCCCGGGCCGGAGGGAGGAGCGGAGAGTCCCGGTCGGTCCCGAACCGAAGCCTATGCCCGGCTGCAGCCTCTGAGGGCGGATACTGTCCGGGAGAACGTTAGATTCCATTGTCCCAACGTAACGTCTGCGGAGTCCGGCTCTGGAGAAAATCTGGAGCGACCAACCCGACGGCTTCAGCCGAAAAAGTGAGCTTGAGGGGCTGAAGGAGGGAAGCGTTGGCTGGATTTAGTCCGTCACCGCCGAAATAAGAAGTTATCCGACGTTGATTCGACACATACCAGCGCCGCCGTTCATCCTCGCTGTGTGGATTAGACTGCGGGTTTGTCACTCAGATGCTGCCTTCAGGGACCGCTCGGATACGCGGCCTCCAGCTTAACCCATGGTTGTTAACTAGCCTTTACTGTCTTGCTTACATTTTTTTCTTTGTTTTACCAATTTTGTTGCAAACAAGCTGATGTCCACTACCAGTCAAAGGTTTAGACACACCTTCTCATTCAATGCTTTTTATTCATTTGCATTATTTTCTACATTATAAATTAACCCTCCTGTTGTCCTCATTTACTGGCACCAAAAATATAGTTTCCTTCTCTGAAAAAAATCCAAAAAATCCCCCAAAAAATCTCAAAATTTTTCAAAATTTACAAAACCTTTAGGAAGACAATTCCAATTGTTTTCTTAAAAGTTCTCTTAAAAGTTTTTTTTTAATCCCCGAATTTGGCAAGAAAATTTTTGTAAATGTTTTTTAAAAATGAGTAAAAATCTTCCCAAAAAATCCTAAAAGTATCTAAAATGATTACATATATATATCAGTAAAAGTTCTACTATTTTCTTTAAGAACATTCACATAAAAAAATTATGTGAATGTTCTAAAGAAATATTTTTACCGTTTCTTTTTTCCCCACCAAAAAAATGTTCAAAGATTTCCCAAAAATGTTGAAAATGTGGACATCAGAAGTTTCACTGTGAAAATATTTTTTCGACAGTTTCAAACTTTATAATGGGTCAATTCTGACCTCTAACACAAGGGTTAATACTGGTGATGAAAACTTTTTGGTTTGCAACTTAATTCATTAATACATGTGTATTCTTCTACAGTTTTGATGTCTTCATTCATCAAAAAAAAAAACATTGAATGAGAAGGTGTGTCCAGACTTTTGACATATCGTGTGCTTAATGCATTTTTGTATTCCATTAAACTGTGTATTTTTTTCATTTTTCTTTTGTGTTCCTCCATAGTTGAAAATGTCATTACCGGTTGTGCAGCAAATAAAGTGACATGTTTGATAGTATGTTTGTTAGTAATTTTGTAATTTATTCCATTTATTTCTACTTATTTTAACTATATTTTTCAAGTGTACTTTTCTTTTGCATTCAGTCAGAGGTTGAAAAAAATAAAGCTTTTCTATTTGTTTTTATTTGTTTCACCAGTTGTGAGGCAGGAAATGAGCAAAAAAATAAAATAAATAAACAAATTTCTCTCTCTTTCTCTCTGTCAAATATCAATATCAATATCAATATCAAATACTCAAATATCGAAAAAAAAATGAGCAAATTCCATTTCTTTAGAGGTTCTATCAGAATCCAGAGCAATCCCCATGTTTTTTTTTTTCATTTTAAACAGATTTGCTGAGCCTCTTGATTTGTTGGCCATCAGAAAAGACTTTCTGCTGTACAGGATATGATTTTTTTCTAACTTTTTCAGCAGGACCTGAAGGCAGCAGTGGAGAGTCAGGGAAATATCAAGCCAAGAAATCTGAGCCTCCTCTGTTCCCCTCTGGCACCAACAGAGAACAACTTGAGTGTGGGTTTACAGCTCCAGCTCTGCTGCCTGAAGCATGTGATTAAAAGTTGGATGCCGAGTAGCTCAGTTTACTCGATAAGAGGGAGGAAAAGTAAGGATGATCCCTCTTTGAAACAGTAAAACAGTGCAAGTTTCAAGTACCTGGGTTTGAGTCTGAGCCGCTGGACCACCAACACGGAGCAGAACAAAGACCTGAAGAGGAAATGAGACCTCCTCTTGTGCACTCCAAATGTTTTTAGGACTCTCTGGGTCTTGTGTAATTTTTCATTCTTTCTGTGGTCTGGGATAAGGCCAGGGAGGTCCAGGAGGAACAAGGGAACATTTGAATACATCTTTTTTTCAAGCAGAATCTGCATTTTAGTAAAACCAGCACCTCATCTGTTTCTACTAAAAAACACATTTTAGACAAATTAGAGCAGAGTGAGAGAGTGAGACGGTGAAAATCTCACAGAGGCCAAGAAAAAGAAAAACTGTTAACTACAGAGTGCACAGAAAACAGAAAGACTAAACAACAAAGTCATATATCATAATTGTAATGAGTGTTTGGCTCACTGGAGGGCGTGCTCTCGTTTCAGGACATGAGTTAATGACCTCAGCTATGCAACTCGCTGGATTATGCCCACTTCCTCTGACGTTTGGACACTGATGTTGCTCTTCAGATATCGGACATCCATAAATAAAACCATTTGATTTATTAATGAAATTGCTGAATAAAAATACCATATGGTGCTGAAAACTATATGACTGATTGATTGATTTTCTTTATTTTCGTGTCATGCACAAAAGTGTGCCGAACCCTCATGGGTTTACAAGACACCAATATACCAGCATTGCAGCAGAATACATCCAAAACAACACAATATTCTGCTGCTCAATCCTTGAACAAAATATGTTGCCTTTTATCCCAGGCCTGGCAAAGAAATTCTGCCATGAAAACAAATCCTCTTCTAAAACATAACTCTAGTTTTTCATGATCATCCAACCAAAAGAAATCAAAATAAACAGCACCTCTCTTACATCTTCATATATGATTATATGAAGATTGTATGAAACTGTTTAAATAGTTCCACTGCTAAACTTTAAAACGGTGCTTACACATTCAAATATCACTTTCTGCACTTTCCCAAGAGAAAATGTTTATTTCAGGACTTACTTCTGCTTTTAATGAATATATTATGACTTGTTTGACACTGAACTATAAGCCCTTAGTGCAAATATTCTGTTTTTGGATGAAAAAGAGGTTCAGGCGCTCAAACACATCTTGGTATGAAGCTTTTTTAAAAGCAGCATTGTTGTTTTTTCTTTCTGACATTTTTTACAGTAAAAG